>NC_061509.1:288218189-288580124 GCF_022539505.1 Lolium rigidum | reverse complement strand
GCATTTACAGTGAATCCTTCATCGAAACTGCTTGTCAACACCTTCTGCTCCTCGTTGGGATCGACATTCTTACTTATCGAAGATACTACGATACACCCCCTATACTTGTGGGTCATCAGTTCCCAACGGACGCATGCTGTACGCGTATCAGTAATATTTCAAGAGAATCCACAGGAACATAACATTCATCCTCCTTGGGTAAGCATGTAGGACAATCAAATAGTGTAAGAGATAAAGAGTTACTCTCATTAGAAGGTTGGCATGGGTAGCTAATCCATTCTTCCTCCTTTTGTTCGTCACTCTCCTCTTCTTTTTCATCCAAGGAGCTTTCAGGTTCATCAATTTCTTCTTTCACAAGTTCCTGCAAATTGTGAGTGCATTCTTGTGCATTAATGAGTCTCTCTTTATAATCAATGATATAAGGATTATCACTGTAACTTTCTATGCAAAAATTAAGGATAGAAGAGACATAATCTTTAAGGTCCTTACAAGCAACACAAGTTTCATAATTTTTAACCATAAGGATTCGATCTCAGAGGCTCCCATAAATAAAACAAATTGTTCTACCTCTTCGAACCCAAAATGAATATAGTTATTCCAATTATAGTTCTTAATTAAAACTTCTTCACTAAAGCCACATTTGAATTTCAGATGTTTAGTATCCTATTTAGAGCAACAGTTTATATCATGGCGTGTAAGCAAGATTTTAGCAATTGTATTCAATTTTTCTATCACAGCACTCATGACTTTACCCGTTCTTGATTCTCTATAATTATTATATATTTCAATAAGCTCCAAATAGGTTGTGGGTTCTCCCATAACAACAGTTTTTAAATTTTTTGGTTTTTCAAATTTTTATGGATTTTCGGGTATATAATAAAACAAGACAAAAGCAAACTAGACAAAAGTAAACTAAGCAAAATAATACTAGACAGAAATAAACTAAGCACAAATAAACTAGACAAAAGTAAACTAAGCAAAACGAAATAAAACAAAATAAAAACAGAAAGAGAGGTAGAGTGTACTCCCCAGGTGAACTTATGAGTAGAGCTATGCTTTCCCGGCAACGGCGCCAGAAAATAGTCTTGATAACCCACAAGTATAGGGGATCGCAACAGTCTTCGAGGGAAGTAAAACCCAAATTTATTGATTCGACACAAGGGGAGGTAAAGAATACTTATAAGCCTTAATAACTGAGTTGTCAATTCAGCTGCACCTGGAAAAGCACTAGTAACATGGGTGATGTGAAAGCAGCAATAATATGAGAGAAATAGTAACAGTAACACAGCAGCAGTAACAGTAACACAGAGGCAATGGCACCAGAAAATAGTTGATACTACTTCCAATGTCATATAGGAACGAGTATATGATGATGAGAGATGGACCGGGGTTCCCAGCTATCTTCACTAGTGGTAACTCTCCAATAACAAGTGACAAGTGTTGGGTGAACAAATTACAGTTGGGCAATTGATAGGATTGAAATAGCATTAAGACAGAACATCAAGATTATTAATCATGTAGGCATGTTTTCTATATATAGTCATACATGCTCGCAATGAGAAACTTGCATAACATCTTTTGTCCTACCAGGGCCTCAAGGGAATCTACTGGTAATTAAGGTACTCCTTTTAATAGAGCACCTGAGAAAAGCATTAACACTTGGTGAAAACATGTGATCCTCATACCTAAGCCTTCCCCTCCAGTTATCCCAGTTGTTGTCACTCTGGGGCCTCGGGTTCCGGACATAGACATGTGCAAACAACTTGTAGATACAATCTAAGCAATAATTATAGAGCTTAAATCTAAGATCATGCCAAGCATTAAACACAACAAGATTGCAGCAACAATAACTTCACAAAATTTATAGATAGACTGATCATAATGTAACAATTCATCGGATCCCAACAAACACAACACCGATTACATCAGATGAATCTCAATCATGTAAGGCAGCTCATGAGATCATTGTATTGAAGTACATGGGAGAGAGAGTACCAACTAGCTACTGCTAGAACCCGTAGTCCATGGGGGAACTACTCACGGAGCATGATGGAGGCGGTGGCGTCGATGGAGATGGCTTTCGGGGGCACTTCCCCGTCCCGGCGGCGTGCCGGAACAGAGATTCTGTCCCCCGAATTTGAGTTTCGCGATGGCGGCGGCGCCCCTGGAGTCTTTCTGGAGTTTCGTCAATTGGTATAGGGTTTTTTAGGTCACGAGGGGTTATATAGGCAAAGAGGCGGCGCGAGGGGGTGCCTGGGGGTCCCACCCCATAGGCTAGCGCGCCCCTCCTCTCGGCCGCGCCGCCCTGTGGTCTGGGAGCCCTGGGCCTCCCCTCCGGCTCTCCTTCGGTGTTCTGGTCCGTCTCGGTGAAATAAGATGTTTGGCCTTTGTTTCGTCGAATTCCAAGAATATTGCCCGAACAACCTTTCTGGAACTAAAAACAACAGAAAACAGGAACTGGCACTTCGGCATCTTGTTAATAGGTTAGTTCCGGAAAATGCATAAAATCATTATAAAGTGTGAGCAAAACATGTAGGTATTGTCATTAAACTAGTGATACGTCCAAAACGTATCTACTTTCCCGAACACTTTTGCTATTGTTTTGCCTCTAATTTGTGTATTTTGGATACAACTAACACGGACTAACGCTGTTTTCAGCAGAATTGCCCTGGTGTCTCGTTTTTGTGCAGAAATTCAACTTTCAGGAAAATCCCCGGAATTTATGTCGAAGGGCCTATTTTTTAGAAGAATCACGGAGCCAGAAGGGCAGGCCTGGGGGAGGCCCAGGCCCCCCAGACAACAGGCCGGCGCGGCCTGGAGGGGGGGCGCGCCGCCCTAGCGTGTGGCCCCCTCGGCCAGCCTCTGACGCCCCCCTCCGGACTACTTAAGGGGTTCGATCAAAAAACGCGAGACGGGAAGTCGAAGTCGCCAGAAACCATCCAGTACACCGCCACCATCGCGAAACTCCGTCTCGGGACCAGAAACTCCGTTCTGGCACTCCGCCGGGACGGGGAATTGGAGGAGATCATCGCCATCATCACCACCGACGCCTCTCCATCGACCAGCAATGTTTCCCCCATCCAGTGGTGAGTAATTCCCCCGCTGTAGGCTGAAGGGGGTGGTAGGGATTGGATGAGATTGGTCATGTAATAGCATAAGATTGTTAGGGCATAGTGCCTAGTGTCCGTAATTGTTACTTTGATGATATTGTTGCAACTTGTTATGCTTAATGCTTGTCACTAGGGCCCGAGTGCCATGATCTCAGATCTGAACATGTTATTGTTTCATGATGATATGCATTGTTTTATGATCTTACCCGCAAGTTGTATACACATGTCGTTGTCCGAAACCCGAGGCCCCAATGTGACGAAATTGGGACAACCGGAGGGGAAGGCAGTGATGTGAGGATCACATGTGTTCACGGAGTGTTAATGCTTTGCTCCGGTACTCTATTAAAAGGAGTACCTTAATTTCCAGTAGATTCCCTAGAGGCCCGGCTGCCACTGGCTGGTAGGACAAAAGATGTTGTGCAAGTTTCTCATTGCGAGCACGTACGACTATATACGGAACACATGCCTATGGATTGCTTAGTATGGGATACCGTTTTATTATTATCTGCAAATGCCCTGCTTTGATTGTTACATGAGTTTCTCTCATCCATGCAACGCCCGTCATCCATCCCTGTGCCTACTGTATTTTAATCCTGCTCGTTTACTGTAATCACTACTTGCTGTCTTTGTTACACTGCTGTCTGTTATTTCACTACTGCTACTGCTATAAAATTGTTACTATTGATAAACTCTTGCGAGCAAGTCTGTTTTCAGGTGCAGCTGAATTGACAACTCCGCTGTTAAGGCTTTCAAGTATTCTTTGTCTCCCCTTGTGTCGAATCAATAAATTGGGTTTTACTTCCCGCGAAGACTGTTGCGATCCCCTATACTTGTGGGTCATCAACTAGCATGGAACATCAGAAATTATAGATACGTTGGAGACGTATAAAGCCCTCTCCGCCGTTCCTCGCCGTGGCCTCGCCGGGAGGGCGGTGATGGGGGTGGCAGCGCGGCCCTGGACCCTGGCGCGGTCCTCTCCTCCTTCCTCACCTTGGCATGGCCGGGCGGGTGGGGATGGGGGTGGATCTCGTGCTGCTCCTCCTCAAGATCTTCGACCACGACACCAAGGGCGGCGGCCCTGGATGGCGATGGTGGTGATGGTGCCGACCTGGTGGCAGGTGGCGGGCATCAGGTGCCGCTGACCGTGGCACTGCGGTGGTGGTATTCTCTCTCGCCGGAGGAGATCGACTAGTTGTGTGGCTAGCTGTGGCGGATCTTGCGATCCGTCGCCTAGCTCCCGATGGCGAGGCGCAGCTGCCGGTGAAAGCCGCCCCAGACTATGGTCATGGCGGATGATGGCGGAGCCTTTCGTCGTTACCTTGTTGAATGCATTATCTCTGCAGTCTGCGTTTCTTCGCCTGGGCTACTCCAGGGGAAACCCTAGACCCGAGTCTCCCGGATCGGACACTAGCGGCGCGCAACGCCGTTCTCCCTGTTGGGGGTATCATTTTTGGAGCAGACAACGAATGGCGGTGGTGCTGAGGTGGAGCGGTGTGCTTTTGATGTGTCGACGTCGTCGAGTCGCCGCATCATGGTGCAGTGGTGTCTCGGGACGGATGCAGTGTGATGGACATGCGCAGGATGGTGGAGTCGTCTGGCGCCGTGGCGGCATCGATGGCAGGCCTAGCATGGTCAATGCGATGATCTCTCTTGAAGATGGAGTCGAGGAAGACGGCGGTAGCAACTTCTATGGCGTATGCTGAGAGTCTGCTTGACTGGATGTGCTTCTCATCTGCTATTGGGCGGCCGGGGAAGGCATTTGGTTTTTGGATGATATGTTGGTGAATTGTCAACCCCTTCATCCCTCTGTAGGTTTAGCGAGGTGGTTTTGAGTTTGATCTTTTGTATTGCTCTTCCTCTTAAGGTGATGTGAATAATCTAATAAAAAAAACCGTGTGTATCCCTTGAATGTAGAAGCTGGAGCGATATTTCCCCCATTTCGAAAAAAAAGCGTAGCAGGGCGAGAACCAGGAAGTTTCTCACAACCACGGAGTTGCGATGTCTAGTGGGACAAGGATGATGACCCTGGTCTTGCTTCTCTTAGTCATGTACTTGATATATCTTTTTGTGTGATGCATAGATTTCAGATGATGAACTGAACAATTGTGAGAGATTGTATTTGGACAAAATATGTGTAGTGAAATCTATTTGGACATATATATCGATATATGTGTGGTGAACTAATTTAAAGAGAGATTGAACTAATATATTTTAGTGCTTTTACTCTTCACATGTATTGTATAAAAATGTAGAAAATACACTGCCATGTTAGTGTATAATACGTCTCCACGTAGCCCAAATATGTTGTCAAGGAAATACGCTATTGGCATGTCTAAGTATCTACCAGCGGCGTATATATACTAACTGGCACGGCATATATATATGGCACGCAACTACCTAGGTAATTTTAGTGGTGTGTTCCAAACACACCACCGGTATTGTACATCTGTGGCGTGAGCATACATACACCTCTGGCGTGTATGTGTCAGCACACCACATGTATCGGAAATACGTATGGCATGCTGAGGACATGCCACCGGTAAAAAAGTACCCGTGATGCGACACATGTGGCGTGGTAAAACTGCGCCACTAGGTTGGTTTTATCGCACCACTGCAAGGATTTTCTCTATTAGTGACTATTGGATTCAAAGATACCCTGTACTCCACCCAGCTTCCTAGTCATTTTTCATTTTCTTTATTTAATTTCTACCGCTTCTATTGATCACAAAATTGTGGATTTAGGAAGTGTTCATATCTCCAAACTGAAGCCAATTTGTCCTACTCCTTTGAACCCAGTACATTTCTTCTTGGTCAAGGAGGTTTTCAATCTCCATACGCTTTGGTCTTTGGCTTCACATGAAACTTCTTTTTCCATTTACTAGTGGCAGTGGGGTAATTTTCTCCAACTACAGGGGCAGTCTAAACGATGTACCGCAGGAAATGTTCATCTATTAATAATTAGGTATATATTTTCCACTGTATTAAATAAGTCAAATTAGCTTTCCTCATTAGTATGTCAAGATCTTATTCGAAAAAGAAAACCAATAAATGGTATATTATCGTATCTTATGCAATAAATGTGATATCTTCAAGATCAATCACACATCAATGCAATTTATGGACCTTCCTGGATGACTACTGTTCAATTAAAGATATGTCCATAACCTTATAAAAACGGTGGTATATATCGACACTAGAAATTGAGCATTCCATATTTCCACCATGAAAGAAAAACTACTGATTAGAATGACCATTCTCTTGCCATTTTTTATTCAAGCCATTGGAGGATGTGGAGTTAAATCTATCAAACAGGGGGAAAATACTAGCAGGGTCCTCACGAGTTATCAAGTTAATAAGACTATTCTGGTAGTATGTGTATGCATTCCTCTTGCTTTTTATGTATATTTATCCTAATATTTTGAGATTATGAATCTGAGGAAACATCAATATAGGTTGAAGGTGGAGATGTATACGATTGCATTGGTGTGAATGTACAACCAGCCTTTGACCACCCATTGCTGAAAGACCACAAAATTCAGGTAAATAATTATCATGAAGAAATGGATATTTTCATTTTATGAGTAAATTCAATGTAAATATTTACGTTTAGAATCTCCAACGAACGATGAGTTCTCTAAACTACAGTATTAACACATAGGTAGATATACAATCAAAGAAAAATTAAAATAGATTTCACACTTATATTGTTCATAAATTCTTTTCCTGATGCTATGTAGACATTGATTTTTCACTACAAGAGGAACTAACAACATCTTGTCAAACAATACAAATGTAAAAAAATGACATGTGCTATACATATGATTGATTATGCATTAAAAATATATATTTGATTATGTGATGAATAAGTATGGCTACTCAATAGATGGAACCAAGTTCTCTCCCACTGAGAACATACACAGATTTTCCATCGAAGAATGCCATGCCACAAGTACAGTTGCCTATCATTGAGTGCCCTACAGGAACAATTCCAATATTGCGTAACAATAGAAGGGACCACATGGCAGAAAAAACCATTGATGAAGTGATTAGCAATGATGTACAACAAGAGGTAAGTATTTTATTTTTCAATATAGTTTTGTAGTGGTCTAGTAATCTAGGTATATTATGAAAATATAAATACTGGTGAGGTGTTGTTCTATGCGCAACAGCTGTAGACCATAGTTGACTCCAAACTACATTATAGAATAATATCCCATGGAAATTCATCCTCGAGTTGAAAAATTAGGTTAAAGAGTCCATAAGTATATTGCAAAATTATTTTTTTAAACTTGAATCTTACAACTCCTTTTACACTTTCACACTCTTGTTGCCACTGGAAAATAAATATTTATTCATTCTAATAAGTTCCACCTACATTTTGTGTAAGTTCTTGGTCCATATTGACCTTAGTATCCAACATAAACTGATATTCATCAAATATATTTATCTTATGTTGTCAAATTGTTTCTACTATTCCGAGTAGGTTTTAGTATTTTCACTGAAAATAAGCAATTATTTTGTCTTGTAGGTAGCAACAATCGAATATCTGGATGAGTTATATGGAACACGCGCTAAAATAAATGTTTATGAGCCAATGGTGAAGACAAATAGTAAGGATATCAGTGGAGCAACCATACAGATTCACAAGGGAACACGGGGTCGTCGAGATGGGATAGGTGCTGGTTCTTGGGTATATCCAAGCTACAGTGGTGACAATTATGCTAGGTTTCATGTTTATTGGGTAAACAATAAAATATTTATTTGGATGCACATTCTGTTATGAACTACAAATGATTTGTAATCTCACAATATCTTATTGACATTGTATACATTAGGTAAAGGATCATGGCCCACCAATCACAACTTGCGTGGATCATGATTGTCGTGCTTTCGTGCAAGTTAGCCAAAGTGTTGGTCTCGGAGGAAGAATACAACCGATTTCTATCTATAACGGACCACAATATGAAATAGATGTTCTAATCTTTAAGGTATTCTTATCTTAAATTTTCATTGTTAACTTATGTATTTTATTATATCAAATACACTAGTTATCTTTTGATTCAAACTCGATAAGTTCGAAACCACAATTTAATGAACAAATCAATGCACAAACTATTAGATAGAAAAAAACATGATAGAACCTTTGATAATGAAAAATATTTGATGATACAATGATTAGAGAAATAATACGTCTCCCTCTTCGCATTCATTATCGGTTATACAATAGTAAGTGTGAAAATATGTCTCCCACTTTACATTCATTATCTTTTATACAACTACAAGTATAAATATGACATCACACATAGTTGATTGCATATTCCTTTAAATTTTCAGCAAGCATTTACCATGCGACCATGATTTTTCTAGGATCCAAAGACTAATAATTGGTGGGTGGCTTATGGTGAAAAAAATACACCAATCGGATATTGGCCGAGTTCGCTCTTTCAATACATGAAAGACAAGGGTGAATTTGCATTATGGGGTGGATTTGTTAAAGGCCCAACAGCATCGATGGATTCTCCACAAATGGGTAGTGGTCATTTTGCTTCAGAAGGCTTTGGAAAAGCATCATTTATGAAGAATATCCAAATTGTAGATAAGACCAATAAGCTTGTTTCCCCTAATGTTCATAGTGCACACCCAGGCGGTACCAATTTTTCCAAATATACTACAGATGACTATGGACACAATAAATATGGTCTACATATGTACTATGGTGGACCCGGTGATTTTGTTTGATAATATATAGTGTTGCATTTAATAAAGCTTTTCTACGATTTACTACCTCAGTTCCTTTCTATAGTGCCTATAGATTTTTGGCATTTATTTCAGAATATAAGGTTGTAGTTTGGCTTTTTTCAATTACCCCTCCCCCGTTCAGCTCCCACACAACATGCATGAGAAAAAATCTATATAAAATTGGAAACAATTAATTGAGATTCCTAATGCATGGCCCAACGATTCTTTAAAATTAGGCATCAATGTTTTACTTTTCTTAATTGAACTTGGCTGCACATATATGGAAAATCAACAAGAGAGATTTGTGGGATTTGTTATGATAAGTTAGGAAGAAATGGATTTTCCAAATTTTACGTTGATCTCAAATCGTTCAGCTAAGGGGTCTTGTGTAAAAAATACTCTTGCGCTAATTTCCGTGCCAAAAAACTATAGGCACTATAGAATGGATCTTATATCCAAAAACATGTGTCTAGTTGGACATTTAATTATTGGAATTTGAACTCTGGTACGGATAATGATCTTCCAAGTTATATGACACACAAGCTATACTTGAAATATATTATGGGCACTTAAATCAAGACATAATTGAGATGTTAATTATGAAAAATGGCTGAAAAAATAACGACATGCTCAATTTGGCAAACTAACCTATGATTGTATCTCACATGAACACAATCGCATACTCCCATCTATGTACGAATTGGAGTCTAACAGTAACAACAACAACAACATCAACATCAGCATCAGCAGCAACAGCAACAACATCAGCAACATCAGTATCACCATCAGCAGCAGCAACAACAACAACAACATCAACAACAAGAACAATAAAAACAATAACAACAACAGCAACAACAACAACAACAGCAATAACAGCAACAACAACAACAATAAAAACAATAACAACAACAACAACAACAACAACAACAACAAGAACAACAACAACAACAACAATAGCAACAACAACATCAATAACAACAACACAGCAACAACAGCACCAACAACAGCAGCAACAACAACAACAACAACAACAACAACAACAACAACAACAGTAGCAACAACAACAGCAGTAACAGCAGCAGCATCAGCATCAACAGCAACAATAGCAGCAACGGCATCATCATCATCAACAACAACAACAACAGCAACAATAACAACAACAACAACAGCAACAACAACAACAACAACAACAACAACAATGGCAACAACAACAGCAACAACAACAACAACAACAACAACAACAACAACAACAACAACAACAACAACAACACCAGCAACAACAACAACAACAACACAACAAACACAGAAAACAATAATAATAGCATCAACAACAACAACAATAGCAATAACAATAGCAACAACAACAATAATAATAACAACATCAACATCAACAGCTGATGGGATGTGCCCTAGAGGGTCCACCATTGGGCCCACTCTTCGGAAGGAAGAAGGACCAGAAGGGTCTAGTCGCCGGGCGACTGGGCTAAAACCCCTGGCGACTGGGCTAAGACCCTGGAAGCTGGTGATTGGCCCACGACGACTTGGCATGGGGCAAAGAATCCCAGCCTTATAGCGATCTGCTATGCTCGATCTTATCTCCCTAAAACCCCAGACTGTGGGTGCTCATATAAACCCCCAGCCTAAACCCTAGGAGGGATCCAATCTCGCAATTATGTACCTCCATTTTTCTTGGTCGCTCCGCCGACTGAGACCCCCCATTGCAATTCTCCAAGAAATACAAATCTAGTAGGACATAGGCCTTTTAATCCTCCGGAGGGGATGAACCTAGGTAAAACCCGTGTTCATATGCATCTTATGCTGTAGATGGCCACGTCTCCCTTGCCCCGCACCAACGATATGCTACACCATGTAGCACCTGCTGTCGAGGGGGCTCCTCGGTAATGCCCACCATGGGGATCTTAGGGTTAATGGAATCCTGATACGTCCAAAACGTATCTCCTTTCCCGAACACTTTTGCCATTGTTTTGCCTCTAATTTGTGTATTTTGGATGCAACTAACACGGACTAACGCTGTTTTCAGCAGAACTGTTCTGTTGTCTCGTTTTTGTGCAGAAATCCAACTTTCAGGAAAATCCTCGGAATATATGCAGAAGGCCCTATTTTCCAAGAATATTGGCGGAGCCAGAAGGGCAAGCCAGGTGGAGGCCCGAGGGCCCCACACCATAGGGCGGCGCGGCCCAAGAGGGGCCCGCGCGGCCCTACCGTGTGGCGGCCTCGGCCGGCCTCCGACGCCCTCCTTCGGACTATTTATTGCCTTCGACCTGAAAACGCATGGGCGGAAGTCGAAGTCACCAGAAACCCTCCAGAACGCCGCCACATCGCGAAACTCCGTCTCGGGAGACAGAAGTCTCCGTTCTGGCACTCTGCCGGGACGGGGAATTGGAGGAGATCATCGCCATCATCACCACCGACGCCTCTCCATCAACCAGCCATGTTTCCCCCATCCATGTGTGAGTAATTCCCCCGCTGTAGGCCGAAGGGGATGGTAGGGATTGGATGAGATTGGTCATGTAATAGCATAAGATTATTAGGGCATAGTGCCTAGTGTCCAGTAATTGGTACTTTGATGATATTGTTGCAACTTGCTATGCTTAATGCTTGTCACTAGGGCCCGAGTGCCATGATCTCAGATCTGAACATGTTATTGTTTCATCATGATATTCATTGTTTATGGTCTTACCCGCAAGTTGTATACACATGTCGCTGTCCGGAACCAATGGCCCCGAAGTGACAAGAATCGGGACAACCGGAGGGGATGGTAGTGATGTGAGGATCACATGTGTTCACGGAGTGTTAATGCTTTGCTCCGGTGCTCTATTAAAATGAGTACCTTAATATCCAGTAGATTCCCTTGAGGCCCGGCTGCCACCGGCTGGTAGGACAAAAGATGTTTTGCAAGTTTCTCATTGCGAGCACGTACGACTATAATTGGAACACATGCCTATTGATTGCTTTGTACTTGGACACCGTTTTATTATTACCTGCAAATGCCCTGCTATGATTGTTACATGAGTTTCTCTCATCCATGCAACGCCCGTCATCCGTCCCCGTGCCTACAGTATTTTAATCCTGCTGTTTACTATAATCACTACTGTTGTCTCTGTTACTCTGCTGCTGTTATTTCACTACTGCTACTGCTATAAAACTGTTACTACTGATAAACTCTTGCGAGCAAGTCTGTTCCCAGGTGCAGCTGAATTGACAACTCCGCTGTTAAGGCTTTCAAGTAATCTTTGTCTCCCCTTGTGTCGAATCAATAAATTGGGTTATACTACCTGCGAAGACTGCTGCGATCCCCAATACTTGTGGGTTATCAAGACTGTTTTCTGGCGCCGTTGCCGGGGAGCATAGCTTTATTTGGAAGTTCACTTGGATTGATATTGTTCGCTGCAAATTCTCCATCATGGGTAAATCTCGCGATCCTAAAGTCGTCATATTACCATCCACTACAAGAAAAGGTACAACTCTGAGTACCTCTGCTACTCTTGATTCACCATCTGTGATAAGTCAACTTGTTTCACCGCCACAAGCTTCACTTGCTGGTACTACTGCTGAATCTGAAAACTCTCATAATATTGATATTGTTTCTGCTGTGCTTGATGATAGTGGTTCACTGGGATCCTTTCTAGATGCTACAATTGCTAGGTCTAGACAAATTGAAAATGCTGAAACTCCTAATGAAAATGCTACTACACCTGTTAGTTCATCTGAACTTGATTATTCTAGTGATGATCCTGATGAAGATTATGTGGAGCTTAATGATGATTTTATTAATAGATGTAATGCTACTGCTGATGCAAGTAAAATTAAAAAGTTTCTTACACAATATACTGTTAGACATAAGCTATCTCCTGATCCTAAATTTGCCACATCTCCTATATGCATTAAGGATAAAGATTATGATTTTTCTCTTGATCTATCTCATATAGCTATTGTAGAGAAAGCACCCTTTTGTGGTACTGAAAAAGAAAGTGCTGTAGAGCACATGATTGAACTTTCTTCTATGAGTAGCTTGTTTTCTGATGATGACAAGATGCGTACTTACTTTGTCATTAAAAATTTTCCTTTCTCATTAAAGGATGATGCTAAAACTTGGTATAACAATTTGCCTCCTGGTTCTATTAAAAGTCCAACTGATTTGCGTGATGTTTTCTTTCGAAAGTACTTTCCTGCTAGTGCTCAACATATTGCTCTACAGAAAATTTATAGGTTTGACCAGGGAGATGAAGAGAAATTGCCTGAGGCATGGGCAAGATTTTGTTCTCTTATCAGAGCTCGACCTGGACATGATTTAGAAAAGAATGATCTACTTGATATATTTTATAGTGGACTAACCATTGAATCTAGAGCATATTTGGATAGTTGTGCTGGGTGTGTTTTCAGGAAAAGAACTCCAGACGAAGCTGAAGAATTATTGGCTAGAATAAGCCGGAATCATGATGATTGGAATACACCTGAACCAACTCCAACGCCAATATTGAAGAAGAGGGGTTTAATTGAATTGAATGATGAAGATATGAGGGAAGCTAAGAAGTCTCTCAAGGAGAAAGGTATTAAATCCGAAGATGTGAAGAATCTACCTCCCATAGAAGATATATGTGAGATAATTCCCCCTTCATCCATGATTGAGGTAAACTCCCTTCAACACTTTACTAGGGAAGATATTCCAGTATTCAAAACCTCTGCGCAATGCTTAGATGAGTTTGATAATTATATTGTTAAGCAAGAAAATTTTAATATGAGAGTAGAGAATCATCTAATGGAAAATTCTCAAGCTATTAGCAATTTGCATGATATTGTGGAGAGAACCTCCAATGATGTTAAGATGCTTGTTAAACATTTTCAAATGGTTCAAACTCAAATTGATCAACTCACTAAAGTGCAAAGTGACTTGCTAAAAAATAATTCTAAAGAGAAACATGCTTATGAAGTAACAACTAGAGGTGGTGTCTCTACCCAGGATCCTCTATATCCTGAAGGGCATCCCAAAAGAATTGAACAAGATTCTCAACGCATTGAACCTAGAGCTCCTTCTAAGAAGAAAAAGAAGAAGAAACATAAAAATGTTGTAGAATCCTCTGAACCTATTAATGATCCTTATAGTATTTCTATTTCCGATGCTGAAACTGAAAGTGGAAATGAACATGATAATGATAATGATAATGATAAGAATGATGCTTCTGATAAAGAAGAAGTTGAAAATGAACCTGAAAAGCATGATAAAAATAAAAAGTATACTAAAGAAGATTTTATTGCTAAAAAACATGGTAATGAAAGAGAACCTTGGGTACAAAAGCAAATGCCTTTTCCTGCTAAGAAATTAAAATCAAAGGAAGAAGAACACTATAATAAATTTTGTGATTGGATGAAACCTTTATTCTTGCAAATCCCTTTGACTGATGCTATTAAATTGCCTCCTTATTCAAAGTATATGAAAGATATTGTTACTAACAAAAGGAAAATCCCCAATGAGGAAATTTCCACTATGCTTGCTAATTACTCTTTCAATGGCAAGGTTCCAAAGAAGTTGGGCGACCCAGGTATACCTACTATTCCTTGTTCTATTAAGAATAATTATGTTAAAACTGCTCTATATGATTTGGGAGCCGGTGTTAGTGTTATGCCTTTTTCTCTTTATAAGAGACTTTACTTAGATAAGTTGATACCTACTGATATATCTTTGCAAATGGCTGATAAATCTAGTGCTATTCCTGTTGGTATATGTGAGGATGTTCTGTTCAAGTTACTAATAAGCGCTTGATATTAACTGATTTTGTTGTGTTGGAAATGCCTGAAGATGATAATATGTCTATTATTCTTGGGAGGCCTTTTCTTAACACCGCAGGGGCTGTTATTGATTGCAATAAAGGAAATGTTACTTTCAATGTTGATGATAAGGAGCATACCGTTTATTTCCCCAAGAGGATTGATAAAGTATGTGGAGTCAATACTATTTCTAATGTGAGAACTATCAAAGTTGGAACTATTGATTGTCCTATATATGAGCCTAAAGAAGGTTATCAAAATCTTATGATTGGATCCATATCAATACAATTCAAGGTAACATGATTGATTTGAGGTTTATTTCTTCATATGCTATGTAAAATTTATTTGGTGGCAAGACTTGATCAACCTTGTTAACAAATACTTTTTATATGCATAGAGGAGGTAAACAACATCTCTTTCTTCCTCCACTTGCTTTATTTGCTGTAGCACTTTTGATTTGCAAAGTTCCTTAGTTAATTAGAGATTTCAAAAAATTTCCTGGCCAGTAATAATAAACTTAATACCCAGAAATGTGCATTTTTCAAAGTTTTCAAAAATTCACAAAATTATACCGTTGGTCCTATTTTTCGAAAATGCACCTGGGTGCACCTGGGGATGACCTGTGGGGCACCCCAGGGTGGCACCCCATAGGCCGGCGCGGCCTGGAAGGGGGGCGCGCCACCCTGGCGTGTGGGCCCCCCTTTTCCCCACTTTAGCATCTCTTTCTCCCAGACTCTTCTCTCTCCCGAAAAAATCAACACCAGCTTCCTCTCACTCGCGTTTTTGCTCAAGAGCTCAGGATTTTTCGATCTCTTTGCTGAGCCCAGATTTCTGTCTGAAATTTAGCACATTTGCTCTCCGGTATGTGACTCCTCCGATTATCCAAGTAGAATTTTGTTTCGTTGAGTATATCTTGAATATTTTGCTGCTGTAGGTAACATGTTTAGTGAGCTTGCATGCTTGTTCTAAGTTGTATAAACTAGTTTTGATGCATGATTAGCACTCTAGCAAGTTCCTATAGTAGTTCCCCTTGATTATATGTCACCAAATCAAGTTTTATATCATTTGTTGAAAAATTTCAGAAAAGAAGGATGAAGAACTTCAACTTTGGAGAATTGTTCAAGAGAGGGACAACCAGCACCGGAAGGCCATCTAGGACCGCCACCCGACTTAGGCGATCCTACAATGAGGATATCATCGCGCCAAGCTTCGCGCCCGAGGAAGACAATGGGGCTCCTAATGCTTCGTCTTTCCCGTGTTATGATTTTCTGAGAAATGCAGGGTTGTTGGATGATTTCTTCACCCTCGTCAATAGGGCGGGCTTAGCCGCCTACGTGGGAGATGAAAGGGAGCAATACTACATGCTCACCAAAATCTTCGTCGAGAGCTTCAAGTTCCACAACAAGCAATATGGGCCGACAGTTGCATTCAAGATCTATGGTAATCCTATTACTATGGAATTGGAAGAATTTTGTGTTGCATTGGATATTGCCCCTGTAGGTACAGCAAGGAGGATTGATGACAACCCCCGGGATCTGTTGGAGCTCTATCGAGGGATCACCGATGATGATTGTCGCACCATTCAGCGTGGCAAGATAAGAAACATCCAACTCCCCGCCATTAAGTATTTTGCCTATTACATTGCTACTAGCATTCTTGGTAGGGAGAACACTAGCAATATTTCTAGCTACCATCTTGCTTTCTTGAATGCTGCACTTACTGGACAGACACCTTATCATCTTGGTTCTCTTATTGCTCGCCGCCTGTCTAACAGGGGGCCTATTTTTGGAGGAACTATTGAATTGCGCATTTTAACACATTTAAGACTTCCTCTTGATTCTAATGATGTGCCATTAACTCCTAGGAGGCTTGATATTACTGCTATGAAAAGCCATCATTTTGTTACCGCTGATTCCACTTTAGATAATATGGTCTATAGAATGTTGTTTGCTGACGGGGATGAGAAGAAAATCCCTCTTCCCCAGCAAGATTTGTTCAGCATTGACAGGGAACCATGGTGGCGCACTAAGGAGGAGGTGGAGGAAAAGATGAAGATACAAGACTTCCACCAGCAGCATGACTCCGAGGACGCCGAGCCCTCCTACGACTACACCGTCACGTATCCGGGTGCTTCTTCTAGCACATACCCGGAATATGATCCATCTTCGTCGTACTACGGAGATGCTACCTCATGGCCTCGATGGGATTGAACTCCACTTAGGCCAAAAGCCTAAGCATGGGGGAAGGTATACCGGCATCACTTATTCTTTGCATATTATGATTGCTGGATACTTGTATATACTTGTTTAGTTTGTTTGAGTGGTTTTCTAATGAGAGGGAGATGATATTTGGGGAAGTGCTACCTGAAAACAGATTCTGGACTGTTACCGAAAAATTCCCAAAAATAGCCAGAACAGTATTTTGTGAAGCCAATTTTTGTGCATGTTCCCCAGGTTGTTATCTAACTTTCATTAGTTGAACACTCTTTGATTTGAGCAGTGGAAGAATTTCTTAAAAATCGAGTACTGTACTGCTATCAAGTTTGACGAATTTCTGCTGCTTTGTGTTTATGTGAGTCTTCTAGTTTGCTATTTCTTTTTTTTTGCTTTGTTTCTTTCCCAAAACACAAAAAGACCAAAAATATTTCTGTTGTTTCTCTTCACCATTTGTTTGTTTTGGTTTCTTGCATTTGTTTCGCTTTATTTGCTATCGTTGGTTTGCTACAAGAAAACCCAAAAAGATTTTGCTTTGTTTGCTTGTTTCCTTTTGTTCTTGTTTCCAATTCGAAAACACCAAAAATATTTGCTGTTCTTCTTTGGTTTGTAAAGTTCATCATGAGTTCAATGGTCTTCGGTGGCTGGAGCGTGGTTTTCATTTCATATTATCCAAGCTACACAAGTGAAAGGCAATAATGACGATCTACGACAATTGGATTGTGGTGAGAGGCTAGTATGAACTCTATTTGTTTTCATTTTTGTACATATACTCATCCATGTGAGCATGCTTAGTTGGTTCATGTGAGGTATATGTCATTTGAGAAAGTCTAGTAGTTCATGATCTCTCATGTTTAGCTCCAATTTATTAATATGAGTAGCATGTCATGGATGTTTGCTTGCATTGTTTTATTCATAAGTAGGTATGGCATCGTGGTATCCTCCTCTGAATAATTCATTTGTATCGACTTGGCACATGCTCACGCATGCATATGACTGAACAAAGGTCAATTAAGCCTCGATGATTTATATTGCTTCAGAGTTCTTGTATCACTTTTATGCCTCTGTTAATTTATTTTGCCGCAAGCATGATTATGACGATTCTTGCTCTCTTGATTTGTCGCTCCCAGGTCTATTGCTAGCCTTCACTTGTACTGAGCGGGAACGCTGCTCGTGCTTCCAAACACACGAAAACCAAGTTGTTCCAAAGTGTCCACCATAAATACCTATGCATGGCATTTCAAACCATTCCAAGTAAATTCTCATGCGCTACCTTTAAAACCTTCAAAATGCTTCTCAATTTGTGTTAATGTTTCATAGCTCATGAGGAAGTATGTGGTGTTTAACTTTCAACCTTGTCATTTACTTTTGACGGACGCTCATTATGGACTAGTGGCACATCCGCTTATCCAATAATTTTGCAAAAAGAGCTGGCAATGGGATTCCCAGTCCCAAATTAATTAACCTAAATAGACACTCCTCCATGGTATATGATTGTTGGACGGCACCCGAAGGATTCGGTTAGCCACGGCTTGTGTAAGCAAAGGTTGGGGGGAGTGTCATCATAATAAAACTAAAATAAAAAGGCACTCCTTCATGGTATGAGATTGTTGGCAGGCACCCGAGGATTCGGTTAGCCATGGTTTGTGAAAGAAAGGTTGGAAGGAGTGCCACATAAACATAAAAATAATTCATGGGAGCCGCTCTTGGAAGTCCGGTTGGCGAGGTAGTTGGTGTACCCATTACCATTCGTTGACAACAACAAATACCTCTCAAAATAATTTTACTCCTGTTTTAAAAATGAAAAGCTCTAGCGCATGTTAATCCCTGCTTCCCTCTGCGAAGGGTCAATCTTTTACTTTTATGTTGTGTCTCCATTCTTCCTTTGAGCACTATCTTGAGAGCACAACTGTCATTCTTAGTATAATATGCTTGTCTCAAAATATGATTGATTGTGGTATAACTTTGATGCTTTTATCTTTGACAATCACTACTTCTAGTCTTTCTATGAACTTCAGAGGTGCATGGGCATTTATGTTTTGCCGATCAAATACGGGCAAGCGAGATACCACTTTATCATACTCTCTTATGAACATTGCAATCCTGCTTATATACATGATTCATGATGCTTATTATTAATTGTTGGTACCTCTCCATGATTGACATAGCTATTGGATGATCTTATTTGTATGCATCTCATTATGAACTGCCTAAGTGTTAGCCATAGCATGAGGATATATACATCATATGAGCAAATGTGTTCGTGAAAGTTCTTTTATCGCTCAGTTGTTAACTGAATTGCTTGAGGACAAGCAATAAGCTAAGCTTGGGGGGAGTTGATACGTCCAAAACGTATCTCCTTTCCCGAACACTTTTGCCATTGTTTTGCCTCTATTTTGTGTATTTTGGATGCAACTAACACGGACTAACGCTGTTTTCAGCAGAACTGTTACGGTGTCTCGTTTTTGTGCGAAATCCAACTTTCGGGAAAATCCTCGGAATTTATGCGAAGGCCCTATTTTCCAAGAATATTGGCGGAGCCGAAGGGCAAGCCGGTGGAGGCCCGAGGGCCCCACACCATAGGGCGGCGCGGCCCAGGAGGGGCCCGCGCGGCCCTACCGTGTGGCGGCCTCGGCCGGCCTCCGACGCCCTCCTTCGGACTATTTATTGCCTTCGACCTGAAAACGCACGGGCGGAAGTCGAAGTCACCAGAAACCCTCCAGAACGCCGCCACATCGCGAAACTCCGTCTCGGGAGCCAGAAGTTTCCGTTCTGGCACTCCACCGGGACGGGGAATTGGAGGAGATCATCGCCATCATCACCACCGACGCCTCTCCATCAACCAGCCATGTTTCCCCCATCCATGTGTGAGTAATTCCCCCGCTGTAGGCCGAAGGTTATGGTAGGGATTGGATGAGATTGGTCATGTAATAGCATAAGATTATTAGGGCATAGTGCCTAGTGTCCGTAATTGGTACTTTGATGATATTGTTGCAACTTGCTATGCTTAATGCTTGTCACTAGGGCCCGAGTGCCATGATCTCAGATCTGAACATGTTATTGTTTCATCATGATATTCATTGTTTATGGTCTTACCTGCAAGTTGTATACACATGTCGCTGTCCGGAACCAATGGCCCCGAAGTGACAAGAATCGGGACAACCGGAGGGGATGGTAGTGATGTGAGGATCACATGTTTTCACGGAGTGTTAATGCTTTGCTCCAGTGCTCTATTAAAAGGAGTACCTTAATATCCAGTAGATTCCCTTGAGGCCCGGCTGCCACCGGCTGGTAGGACAAAAGATGTTGTGCAAGTTTCTCATTGCGAGCACGTACGACTATAATTGGAACACATGCCTATTGATTGCTTTGTACTTGGACACCGTTTTATTATTATCTGCAAATGCCCCTGCTATGATTGTTACATGAGTTTCTCTCATCCATGCAACGCCCGTCATCCGTCCCCGTGCCTACAGTATTTTAATCCTGCTGTTTACTATAATCACTACTGCTGTCTCTCGTTACTCTCTGTCTTGTTATTTCACTACTCGCTATCTGCTATAAAACTGTACACTATCGATAAACTCTTGCGAGCAAGTCTGTTTCCAGGTGCAGCTGAATTGACAACTCCGCTGTTAAGGTTTTCAAGTAATCTTTGTCTCCCCTTGGTTCGAATCAATAAATTGGGTTATACTACCCACGAAGACTGCTGCGATCCCCTATACTTGTGGGTTATCAAATCCCTACAAGTTAGCATGAGACATCGGATACCAAACGAACAGAAGGCGAGATTTTACCCAGGTTTGGGGCCCTCGATGAGGTAAAACCCTTACTCCTGCTTGTCTGATCTTCATTATTGGTGAAAAAGGTTACAATGGGGCATCCGATAGAATGTGTGGTGATGATCTCAGCGAGAGGAAAGATTCTAGGGTTTGTTGTATGCGGGATTGTGTAGGTGTCCTCCGGTAGGCCCTCTCCTGGCTTTATATAGGAGGCCAGGTCCCGAGTGTCCTACACGGATTCAACTATATTACAACAAGATCTAATCTATATTTTCCTTAAACGATGTCTTCTTTCCTTGTCCATCAAGAATCCACCTCCTTCCTTATTATCATCACCGCAAATGACGTGTTGGTCCATCATGGTCTTCACTGACCCACATGGGCCCCCTGTTGGGCCGGAGGAGGTAAGATAATATTGGGTACCCAAAGGGTTATGCCCACATCAGTAACCCCCAAGTGAGTGGTTGAAGCAAGGCTTCGGGCAGGGACTAAAGCTGACGTCATCCGAATGTCTTGATCATCTGAAAAGTGCTAAACCTTGTGCTTAAGGTAGAGTCGAAATTTTATCTTCTATCGGGTGCGTGACCAGTGCTCCCGATGGGATTAGCCCTCGAGTATATGAGTGGGTGCTTGCAGCCGCGTATAGTCTCTAGTTGAACCACTCGAACAAATTTGACGAAGATGTCGATGTTCTTTCTTTATCGGGTGCACGACCAGCGCTCCCGATGGGAGTAGCCCCCGAGTCTATGGGCAGGTTCTTGCAACTGTGCGTAGACTCAAGTTGTACTACTCAAAAGAACCTTCCGTTGATGTTGAATCTATCGGGTCGTCAAATAATATAGGATTGAAGTAAGCCAAAGAATTGAATATACGTAAGGGATGATGTAACAAGCCCAGATTTACTCGATGAATCGAAATTGGTTAACTGCCGGAGCAAAACAATGTTACCTTATGCAGATTCGAGTCCTCGGGCTCGAGCCTGGATTGTTAGAACCTTCGGGTTTGTTTTTTCTTCTTTGTCAACGAAGCCTTCATCTTTGTTATCGGGTGCACGACCTGCTCCATTATCGAGGAGTCGATGATTTTGATGATGTCATCAGTGGCGTGGCAACCGCTGCGTCGTTCTTGATGGGACATGACCTAGCGGGCCCGCCCCTCGCCTGCGCAGTCAGTTAAGAAATGACCGGTACTTGCGCGTTTGACCGAGGTGTTTCCTTGATCCTCATGCGTATTGGAGGTAGTGGGCTGCTGGTTTCTCATGCTTTGCGACACATGTAGAGCCAGATCTCATTCCATTTTTACCGGTGCAGATCTGATGGCCCGGATCCTAAGTAACATTTCTTTATAAAGAGAAGTAGAGGTTAAATTGCTTCACCGCTACATCATTGTTTATCTTCTTCCTTGCTCTTTGCCCACCACTGCCGTTGCGCCCAAGCTCCCAAAACTTAAAGGAGAGCTCCCACGCACCATGGGCAAGAAAAAGGTCACCGCGTCCTCCAGCGCCACCACGAGCACTATCGTCCCAAAGGCGACCGGTGACGCACCAAAGTCTACTGCTTCCACCAAAGATCCTCAATGCAATTGGATGGCCTCTACCATCACCAAGCGTGATGAGAAGAAGATGAGGAGCATAGGTTTGATCTCCAGCAACGTGAGGGACATTTAGTTTCTAGGTTCACACTCTCGCTCCAAACCTCCCACCGAATTCATCGTCATGTTTTCCGCATTCCTGTTTCGTGGGTTGTCCCTTCCAGCCCACAAATTTCTTTGCTGCCTCTTGTTCTCTTACGACATCCAGCTCCCAAATTCCATCTTCCATCTTGCAATTTTTCTCACTATTTGCGAGGCCTTCCTTGGAATTGACCCTCACTGGGGCTTATGGAAGAATATATTCTTCGTCAAGCGCCACAGTGGGGGCATCGGACCCTACGTCATAGGAGGTGTCGGCTTCATTGTTCGGAAGGAAGTTAACTACTTCAACTTCCCGATGAGGGAGTCCATCCAGGGCTGGCGTTCGAAGTGGTTCTACCTTGGGGATCTTCCAGCCTTGGGTCACCACTCCGATCTGCCAGAGTTCAAAGATATCTTGGAGGCGACGCCGAAGGTTTCTTGGGAAAATATCCTAACCGTCGATGAAAAGGTAGTAGCCAACAAATTACACGAGAAGGTCTTTGAGCTGACAAACACCGGGGGCCAAACAATGTCAGGTAATGAAGTTGCTGCTCTGTTCCCAGGGCGTCGCATTCAACCGGTGATGTCTAGAGCTCACCGGATGTGGTTATACACCGACACCAAGGACGTGACCCGAATCAATGCTGCCAAACTTTCAGAAAAGGAACTCTTGGATGAAGTCAGGTGCTTGACGCACTTCATTCAAGAGGATACCATTTCCTTGGTAACCCTCCAAGATCCATACGAGCTTTATCATCTTCCGATAGAGCTGATTTTGCATTGTCCTAAAGTTTTCGCACTCAATATAATTTTCACGTCCGAGAATTTGATTTGACTTTGGCATTTCTTTAATTTTTCAGGCATCGATTATTCCAAGGTGCTATCCCCCTGCACCCAAATCTGGGGACAAGCCCGAAGATGACGAAGCAGCAGGAGATGTCGAGGAGACCGTCGAGGTGGCTGATGAAAGTGAGGTCACCGAAGACGAAGAAGAGAGAGAAGAAGAATAACATGATGCGGGGACTTCATTGTCAAGCGTCAGGGAGGAGCCATTGATGATTCTGCCGATGCAACGGAGTCGAGTCCTATCGGCTAAAATGATGATGATGTTGATCGTATTCCTTTTGTTGATGCAGCTCTCGAAGCATCGACTGCTCAGCCACCCAAGAGGCCATCCAACATCTTCGCCAACAAGGCTTACTTGTTGTTTGAGTCGTAAGTTTCCTCATTTGCTTACGCCTGCATACCACTGCATGTTGTAGTATGCCAGTCGTTGACATAATATGTGTGAAGTACCAGTCCGCAAATATTACATCCCTCAGAGTAGTACAACAGAAGCATAGCTGGTCTTTAGGTCAATCACATAATATTACAAACCATATATATAGATCATCTCAGAGCTCCTCCTGGGTCCATAAGGGTTTACTCCTAGGTTCGAGGTGAACCCTACTTAACTTACACCATATATGTCTTAACAAGTTTAACATTATTCGACTCGAGCAGCTAAATACTATTGAGTTCATGCTGATCGATTACTATTACTACTTTCATGGCTCAAGCTTGTTCTCTTTCTGGAACCTCCCCGGTTCTATACACTATCAGGTAGTCGACCCCCTCTACTCCTCCAGAGAGGTCTGGTTCTTCGTAGCAGATCCCATCTGCTCCATCTTGTCCTTCGTCAGCCTCCTCAAGGTGATTCAGACAATCTAAGCAGGAGATTATAAGAGCTATGAGTATGATCATACTTAACAAGTTCACTATAGGAAAGAGGTGTTTAATGCACTAGCCATGGCATTAGGCCAGAAAGTCTAATACCAATGCAGGTTTTCATAACCATTTCTTTAAAAGGTTGCTTTTATTCAGAAGAACTTTGTCTGTCAGCCTTCACCGTTTTACTAGAACTTCATGGAGTTCATTTCCGGCAGCGTTCGCAGTTCCAAATACCGGAACAAGGCGTGACAGGTCATGATTAATTACACTCTGCAGAGGTGTGTTGCTTTACCCATAAGAGATCTTAACCTTGGTGCCAACTAGGCAGCTTTCCCGTCCACATTTTCGTGGTGTGAGGCCCGGTATAAGGTCTTAGTCAAATTGTATTCCTTCGCGACCTCACACACCCACCCTTTTTTGCAATTCCGACCTTGGGTCCTTGCCGGTCAGCGTATCCATTGGATACCATCCGACCTCAACTACTATCAGGTTTCGTGACCTCGATACTTTCGCCGGTCGTTGCAACCCATCATAGACCGCATTACCGTGGGGAATTGGCATGGGATCCCCACCCACCGGTTGTTCTCTAGAGATACAACTGCTACGGTAAGCGCATCCGTTGATGTACGAGAGGAAGGAACACACTTGACTACTCCGTCCCACTCCAGATCGTATGGTTAACACGTGTGTTACGGCACAAGAATCACTGGACGACATTGGTTGTTAACCCTAGATGGATACAAACCCTTGCAATGGAACCTCCACCATACTCATACCATGGTTCCATTTGCCACCACATAGTCATATTCATAGTTGTGAGATTAGCATCTTTGCTTTTCATGCAAGAGTGATACGTGTAGTACTTTGTAAGTAATTTGGTAAAAATACTCAAAGTAACATGTGCAAGTAATGAACTTGCCTGGCGAGTGCAATGCAGTGCAGTTGGATTGTTTGGACTGACCCTGGTCCTCTGTTTCTGAAAGATAGAATCATTGTACGATAAGGGCAATGGTTAAGGATTCAAATATGCATGCTTTCGACTTTTAGGGTTTGGTTCCCCCCCTTCCCGATGCTTTGTTATTTAATGTCCGGGGTGTCGAGTAAGAACAATTTAAAAATACTCCTTAAGAGTAAAATTATTGTCTTGGAATGTTTCCAAGTTTTGTTTAAGTCCAAAAATTTATGGACTTATTTAATCATAAAAAATATGAGTTTATTTTTAATGATCTTTTATTAATTCCTTTTTATTTGAACATAATAATGGTTCAATTTTATTTGTCTTAAAAGTCTTATTTTATATTTTATTAAAATAGAGCATAAAATTTTAAGTGGTTTACATATTTTTCTTTATTTTTTAGAGTTATATTATATTTTTGGTATTAGTTCAAAGTTTCTGGGTTTTTTTAAGTAGTTTGGGAAATTCCCAAAATTCCCTCGGGCCCACCTGCGAGGCCGCCCAGCTGGTTAGGTTGGACCAGCCCGTTGGGATCGGTCCAACCGACCCAGTCGCTTGCGTCGCCCCTCTCACGACCTAACCCTAATCCCCTCACACTCCAGCGACCCGTGGTCGCCGCCGTCACCGGCGTCTCCTAGCCACCTCCGTTGGTCCCCGGCGACGAGATGGTGCGCAATCGAACCGCCTCTCAGCGCCGAACACTTTCATCCGCGTCGATCTACAGTTGGCGTCGATCTCGCTCATCCCCGACCCCTCCTCTATGGCTAGGCTTACGGGATCCGCGCCGATCTCACCGTGCCGACGATCTTGGACGCCATGGTGACTTCGGAGCGTCATGGTGGTGCGCCGGAGCGGTGTGCTCGGCGTGCTCCATGGCTAGGTCGTGGCCTGGCGCCGCCACACTCAGGTGTGCGCCGCCGTGCCTCCATGGCACGCTCGTAGCTTCAAGCTCTAGGTACGCCACCCCCCTGCTTCTCTTCCTCCTCTACTGCCTCTTGGTCTAGCTCTAGCTGTTGGCTCTGCTTCTCCTCTTGGAGAGGCTAGCCCTGTTGTGCAGCTGCTAGGGATATGCCGTGCAGCTGCTGTGCAATGCTGCTGGCTGTCTAAGCCATCGCTAGAGCTGCTGCTACTAGCCATGCTTATGCTCATGCTATTGTGTGTGCTGTGGTATTCTAGCTACTGCTATTGTTATGCTCATGTTCATATATGTGTTCTTGCTGCTCCTGCGATACTGATACATGTGATGTTCCATCATGTTTACTGCTACTATTGTGCTCATGCTTATGCTCATGCTATTGCTACTGTTGTGATGCTTATGTACATGCGCAAGAGCATGGTATGATGCTCATGACTTGCCACGTTGCTCCAGCTGCTGCTGTGCCATCCCTGTGTGGCTTGATTCAGTAACACATCAATTCTTTGATGTGCTTGTGGATACAATTATAAAAGGTGGATTATGTGTTGTATTCTTATCTGCGGTTGCTTGCAGTTGGTACAGCTTATGCTGGTGGCTTTGGATGATCATGTGATCTCCAGATGCTTACTGTTTTCATATCTGTGTTATTTATATGATGCATGCTCTGGCTGATTCTAGCAAGATCTAGCAAGCTCTGATGATCATATGATCATGAGTTGCTTGGTAGCTTCTTACTATGATGGTATCTGTGCTTGCTGATGGTTGTCTTTGCACTTGTATAGCAATTCACCATGTCCTGGTGATTGCTGATGCTTAGTAAAGCATATGCTTATGCTTGCAGTGATCCATTGGATCATTTGCAAGTGTCTAAGCCACTGATTACTTGTGTATTTCATTTATCTGTTCAACTTGGCTTGATTAAATGGATAAATGAGATGAACTGTAGTGTAGTGACGATTCTTATAAATGATTTGTCTGAGCTAGAGGGATGCCAACCATTATTGGGGACCCTAGCTCCCTTTGAACCCTTCTGGGTGATGATACAATTACTGTGGCTTGCTGTGGCTTGATAGATGCTTGCTGGGCGATCTTCTTTTAGATTGCCAGTAGCTTTTCATGTTGAAAATCAAATAGACAGTAATTTGTCTATATGTTTGCTGGTTAAATGAACCAGTTAGTGCTAGGTGAGTTGGGCTAGGCTAGTGGTGTATCAAATCCTTGCTAGATCCTTTGGTTTGCTGTAGTGGTGATACACATGGCTTTAGCCAATCTTCCCTGGGATTAAACTCTACTGGCTTTTCTCCTATTTTGCCAGCATCCATTGGTTTACACGAAATGATGATACAAACTGGTAATCATACCCACTGACTTGTGTGTGTGTGATGCACATGCTTATTTATGAGCAAAACTAGTGCTCGCTCATGAATTTATGTATACCTCACTCCAGTTCCTAGAAATTGTGTTGTTGTACAGGTTTTTTTGCTTCTGTGATGTGTTGATGCTTGTCCTGCTCCTCCTGGCTAGCTGGTGCTTGGATTACTTAATCATTCCTTGCTCAACAGCAAGCAGTTCTTGGTGGAATTGTTTCTGGATGGTTTTGGTGGATTGATGTTCTTCCTTTTCTATCTGTTCTTGCTGTTCTTACTCTAGGAAGATGATGTCGATGAGCAGCTAGGGTTTTGCTGCTGAAAAGTTTATATACTCTCTTCTGGTCACTTCTCTGCTCGACAGCAGTGTGATGTGTGTGTGGTGACTCTTCCTTGTGTGTGTGTGTGTGCTGGTGAGCATGCATACTGCCTAGTGAGATGCTTCTACTGCTCATGTTGGTACTTGTGACTATGGATCAACTTGGCAGGGTTGCTATTATCCTTCCTATTTCTCTTTTCTTGACTAACCTGCCACTTGGCCTAATGTGCTTTTCTTCTTTTCTGTTTGTGTTTGCAGGGATCAAATGATGATCAAGAATGTCTCAATCCTCTTGTTGATCAAGAAATTCATGAAGATCATGTAGTGTAGTTTAGCTAGTTCCTATTCTTTGTAATTTTTTTCCTTTTTTCAATTTCTGAAATGTGTGATGTACTATTTAATTTATATGAATATTGTATAGACAATGTAAATTGTGTGTGATGATCAATAAATCTCAAATTTCTCTAATGAGCTTTTCATAATTATTTGTATTCTTTTTATATTTATATTTCCATTTATTCTTATTTGAATTATTAATTGCTTGAATAAACAATTATTTGAATTATGAATTAACTTCGTGTGGTTTGAGTTTGAATTTTATCTCAAACTTGTTTAGATTCAATCATGCAACTTAAGTTAAGAGATGCAATGTTCCCCTCTCTTCTCGAAACCCTAATTTCAGAAAAGGTCATGTTCAAGTTTATTGCACTCTCGAAACCCTAACGCTATCTGGTGTCGAGAGAGAAACTTGTCCCCTCTAAGATGCATTTTGCAATAAAGCGCAAAAGTTCCCCAGATTTTATGATGCAATGCACACCCCTTTCTAAAATCTACCCCGCAATCGTCTCAAATTCTGGGATATTACATGTACTATCGATTGACTCGTGGTAAAAACTTATCGTTAGAGGAGTACTTAATGCCGCACACAAAGGGAGGGGCATCCGAGCCAAGCTCATTGATACGCGTACAGCACGCGTCCGTTGGGAACCCCAAGAGGAAGGTGTGATGCGTACAGCGGCAAGTTTTCCCTCAGTAAGAAACCAAGGTTTATCGAACCAGTAGGAGCCAAGAAGCACGTTGAAGGTTGATGGCAGCGAAGTGTAGTGCGGCGCAACACCAGGGATTCCGGCGCCAACGTGGAACCTGCACAACACAACCAAATTACTTTGCCCCAACGTGACAGTGAGGTTGTCAATCTCACCGGCTTGCTGTAACAAAGGATTAGATGTATAGTGTGGATGATGATGTTTGCGAGAAAACGAGTAGAACGAGAATTGCGATAGATTGTATTCGATCTAAAGAATGGACCGGGGTCCACGAGTTCACTAGTGGTGTCTCTCCCATAAGATAAATAGCATGTTGGGTGAACAAATTACGGTTGGGCAATTGACAAATAAAGAGGGCATGACCATGCACATACATGTTATGATGAGTATTGTGAGATTTAATTGGGCATTACGACAAAGTACATAGACCGCTATCCAGCATGCATCTATGCCTAAAAGTCCACCTTCGAGGTTATCATCCGAACCCCCTCCGAGTATTAAGTTGAAAACAACAGAAAATTGCATTAAGTATGGTGCGTAATGTAATCAACAAATACATCCTTAGACATAGCATTGATGTTTTATCCCTAGTGGCAACAAGCACATCCACAACCTTAGAACTTTCTCGTCACTGTCCCAGATTTAATGGAGGCATGAACCCACTATCGAGCATAAATACTCCCTCTTGGAGTTACAAGTAACGAATTGGCCAGAGCCTCTACTAATAACGGAGAGCATGCAAGATCATAAACAACACATAGCTAGATTGATAATCAACATAGGATAGTATTCCGTATTCATCGGATCCCAACAAACGCAACATGTAGCATTACAAATAGATGATCTTGATCATGTTAGGCAGCTCACAAGATCCAACAATAATAGCACAATTAGGAGAAGACGACCATCTAGCTACTGCTATGGACCCATAGTCAAGGGGTGAACTACTCACACATCACTCCGGAGGCGACCATGTTGGTGAAGAGTCCTCCGGGAGATGATTCCCCTCTCCGGCAGGGTGCCGGAGGCGATCTCCTGAATCCCCCGAGATGGGATTGGCGGCGGCCGTGTCTCTGGAAGGTTTTCCGTATCGTGGCTCTCGGTACTGGAGTTATTCTCGACGAAGTCTTATGTAGGCGGAAGGGTAGGTCAGGGGGCGCCACGAGGGGCCCACACTCTAGGGCCGCGCGGCCCCAGGCCTGGCTGCGCCGCCCTACTGTGTGGCCGCCTCGTCGCCCCACTTCGTTTCCCTTTCGGTCTTCTGGAAGCTTCGTGGAAAAATAAGCCCCTGGGCGTTGATTTCGTCCAATTCCGAGAATATTTCCTTACTAGGATTTCTGAAACCAAAAACAGCAGAAAACAGCAACTGGCTCTTCGGCATCTTGTTAATAGGTTAGTGCCGGAAAATGCATAAATATGACATAAAGTATGTATAAAACATGTGTGTATCATCATAAAACAAGCATGGACCATAGGAAATTATCGATACGTTGGAGACGTATCAGCATCCCCAAGTTTAGTTCCTACTCGTCCCGAGTAGGTAAACGATAACAAAGATAATTTCTGAAGTGACATGCTATCATAATCTTGATCAATACTATTGTAAGCACATGTAATGAATGCAGCGATTCGAAGCAATGGTAAATACAATGGTTAAACAATTGAATCATATAGCAAAGACTTTTCATGAATAGTACTTTCAAGACAAGCATCAATAAGTCTTGCATAAGAGTTAACTCATAAAGCAATAAATTCATAGTAAAGGCATTGAAGCAACACAAAGGAAGATTAAGTTTCAGCGGTTGCTTTCAACTTGTAACATGTATATCTCATGGATAGTTGTCAATGCAAAGTAATATAATAAGTGCAATATGCAAGTATGTAGGAATCAATGCACAGTTAACACAAGTGTTTGCTTCTAAGACAGAAGGAAATAGGTAAACTGACTCAACATAAAAGTAGAAGAATGGCCCTTCGCAGAGGGAAGCATTGATTGCTATATTTGTGCTAGAGCTTTTATTTTGAAAACATAAAGAGAGAATAAAAGTAAAGTTTTGAGAGGTGTTTGTTGTTGTCAACGAATGGTAGTGGGCACTCTAACCCCTTTGCCAGACAAACTTTCAAAGAGCGGCTCCCATGAACTTTATTTTGGGTGGCACTCCTTCCAACCTTGCTTTCACAAACCATGGCTAACCGAATCCTCGGGTGCCTGCCAACAATCTCATACCATGAAGGAGTGCCTTTTATTTTAGTTTTATTTAGATGAAACTCCTCCCCACCTTTGCTTTCTCAAGCCATGGCTAACCGAATCCTCGGGTGCCGTCCAACAATCACATACCATGGAGGAGTGTCTATTTTTGTAAAATTATTAAGGTTAATTAATTTGGGACTGGGAATCCCATTGCCAGCTCTTTTTGCAAAATTATTGGATAAGCGGATGAAGCCACTAGTCCATTGGTGAAAGTTGCCCAACAAGATTGACAGATAAACACCACATACTTCCTCATGAGCTATAAAACATTGACACAAATAAGAGGTAATAACTTTTGAAGTGTTTAAATATAGCACTCAAGCAATTTACTTTGGAATGGCGGAGAAATACCATGTAGTAGGTAGGTATGGTGGACACAGATGGCATAGTTTTTGGCTCAAGGATTTGGATGCACGAGAAGTAATCCCTCTCAATACAAGGCTTAGGCTAGCAAGGTTATTTGAAGCAAACACAAGTATGAACCGGTACAGCAAAACTCACATAAAAGACATATTGCAAGCATTATAAGACTCTATACCGTCTTCCTTGTTGTTCAACCCTTACTAGAAAATATCTAGACCTTAGAGAGACCAATCATGCAAACCAAATTTTAGCAAGCTATATGTATTTCTTCACTAATAGGTGCAAAGTATATGATGCAAAAGCTTAAACATGAGCATAACAATTGCCAAGTATCACATTATTCAATATATTATACCATTTACCACATGTAGCATTTCCTGTTTCCAACCATATAACAATTAACGAAGCAGTTTCAACCTTCGCCATGAACATTATGAGTAAAGCTAAGGACATATTTGTCCATATGCAACAGTGGAGCGTGTCTCTCTCCCACACAATGAATGCTAGGATCCACTTTATTCAAACAAAACAAAAACAAAATCATACAAACGCTCCAAGTAAAGCACATAAGATGTGATGGAATAAAAATATAGTTTCATTAAAGGAACCTGATAATGTTGTCGATGAAGAAGGGGATGCCTTGGGCATCCCCAAGCTTAGATGCTTGAGTCTTCTTGAAATATGCAGGGATGAACCACGGGGGCATCCCCAAGCTTAGAGCTTTCACTCTCCTTGATCATATTGTATCATCCTCCTCTCTTGATCCTTGAAAACTTCCTCCACACCAAACTCAAAACAACTCATTAGAGGGTTAGTGCATAATCAAAATTCACATGTTCAGAGGTGACATAATCATTCTTAACACTTCTGGACATTGCACAAAGCTACTGAAAGTTAATGGAATAAAGAAATCCATCAAGCATAGCAAAACAGGCAATGCGAAATAAAAGGCAGAATCTGTCAAAACAGAACAGTCCGTAAAGATGAATTTTTTAGGTGCACCAGACTTGCTCAAATGAAAATGCTCAAATTGAATGAAAATTGCGTACATATCTGAGGATCACTCACGTAAATTGGAAGAATTTTCTGAGTTACCTACAGAGACTACTGCTCAAATTCGTGACAGCAAGAAATATGTTTCTGCGCAGTAATCCAAATCTAGTATGAACCTTACTATCAAAGACTTTACTTGGCACAACAATGCAACAAAATAAATATAAGGAGAGGTTGCTACAGTAGTAACAACTTCCAAGACTCAAATATAAAACAAAAGTACTGTAGTAAAATGATGGGTTGTCTCCCATAAGCGCTTTTCTTTAACGCCTTTCAGCTAGGCGCAGAAAGTGTGCATCAAGTAACATCAAAAGATGAAGCATCAACATCATAATTTTCACAACTTGTCACATTAGGTATCTTAGATGCTCCATTATCTATAGTGATATTAAGGGCTTTGTCAATTTTAGGCCTATAATAGTTTTTTGGTTTAGGCACCTTAGAGACATACATGAACTTTTGCTCCTTACCCACATAAGCTTTCTCCTTAAACTTAAGAGAAGAAAAAGTTGAACCCAAGGTTCCCATAGCTTCTTCAAGTTCAGTAATCCTTTGGGTTTGATTATCATGAATAGCACAAGCTTCTAAGATGGCAATTCTCTCATTAATTCCACCTAGAGATTTGTCAAGTTTATCAGTGCTATTAAGTAATTCTCCCAGTTTAGTCTCAACACTTGGAACATTTTGCTCTATGGTCTCCAACTTTTTCATGACATCTTCAAGAGAGATTTCAATTTTAACTTTATTAACAGGTGGTATTCCAAATAGACTCTCAATTATGCAACTAGCTTCTAAAGCAGGAGTGCCTAGGAAATTACCTCCCGCAAGACAATCAAGAACATACCTATTCCAGCTAGAGATACCAACATAAAAATTCCTGAGTAGGATAGTGGTGGAGTGTTTCTTAGTACACCTATTATGAGCATCACTAATTCTATACTAAGCATCTTTTAAACATTCTCCCCCTTGTTGCTTAAACGAACGAACTTCAACTTCAGGATTACTCATTTTAGCAATAGTAAATAAAGCAAACTAGATAAAATAAATGCAAGTAACTAATTTTTTGTGGTTTTAATATGGAGAACAAGACAGTAAATAAAGTAAAGCTAGCAACTAATTTTTTTGTGTGTTTTGATTTAATGCAGCAAACAAAGTAGTTAAATAAAATAAGCAAGACAAAAACAAAATAAAGAGATTGGAAGTGGAGACTCCCCTTGCAGCGTGTCTTGATCTCCCCGGCAACGGCGCCAGAAAAAGTGCTTGATACGCGTACAGCACGCGTCCGTTGGGAACCCCAAGAGGAAGGTGTGATGCGTACAGCGGCAAGTTTTCCCTCAGTAAGAAACCAAGGTTTATTGAACCAGTAGGAGCCAAGAAGCACGTTGAAGGTTGATGGCGGCGAAGTGTAGTGCGGCACAACACCAGGGATTCCGGCGCCAACGTGGAACCTGCACAACACAACCAAATTACTTTGCCCCAACATGACAGTGAGGTTGTCAATCTCACCGGCTTGCTGTAACAAAGGATTAGATGTATATTGTGGATGATGATGTTTGCAGAAAACAGTAGAACGAGAATTGCAGTAGATTGTATTCGATGTAAAGAATGGACCGGGGTCCACAGTTCACTAGTGGTGTCTCTCCCATAAGATAAATAGCATGTTGGGTGAACAAATTACAGTTGGGCAATTGACAAATAAAGAGGGCATGACCATGCACATACATGTTATGATGAGTATTGTGAGATTTAATTGGGCATTACGACAAAGTACATAGACCGCTATCCAGACATGCATCTATGCCTAAAAAGTCCACCTTCAGGTTATCATCCGAACCCCTCCAGTATTAAGTTGCAAACAACGGACAATTGCATTAAGTATGGTGCGTAATGTAATCAACAAATACATCCTTAGACATAGCATTGATGTTTTATCCCTAGTGGCAACAGCACATCCACAACCTTAGAACTTTCGTCACTCGTCCTGCATTTAATGGAGGCATGAACCCACTATCGAGCATAAATACTCCCTCTTGGAGTTACAAGTAACGAATTGGCCAGAGCCTCTACTAATAACGGAGAGCATGCAAGATCATAAACAACACATAGCTAGATTGATAATCAACATAGGATAGTATTCCATATTCATCAGATCCCAACAAACGCAACATGTAGCATTACAAATAGATGATCTTGATCATGTTAGGCAGCTCACAAGATCCAACAATAATAGCACAATTAGGAGAAGACGACCATCTAGCTACTGCTATGGACCCATAGTCAAGGGGTGAACTACTCACACATCACTCCGTAGGCGACCATGTCGGTGAAGAGTCCTCCGGGAGATGATTCCCCTCTCCGGTAGGGTGCCGGAGGCGATCTCCTGAATCCCCCGAGATGGGATTGGCGGCGGCGGCGTCTCTGGAAGGTTTTCCGTATCGTGGCTCTCGGTACTGGAGTTATTCTCGACGAAGGCTTATGTAGGCGGAAGGGTAGGTCAGGGGGCGCCACGAGGGGCCCACACGCTAGGGCCGCGCGGCCCCAGGCCTGGCCGCGCCGCCCTACTGTGTGGCCGCCTCGTCGCCCCACTTCGTTTCCCTTACGGTCTTCTGGAAGCTTCGTGGAAAAATAAGCCCCTAGGCGTTGATTTCTTCCAATTCCGAGAATATTTCCTTACTAGGATTTCTGAAACCAAAAACAGCAGAAAACAGCAACTGGCTCTTCGGCAACTTGTTAATAGGTTAGTGCCGGAAAATGCATAAATATGACATAAAGTATGTATAAAACATGTGTGTATCATCATAAAACAAGCATGTAACATAAGAAATTATCGATACGTTGGAGACGTATCACTCATGCCTGCAGTCGCAGCTGATGTAGTAGTACAACGTTAGATCCGATGACTTGGAGTTATCAGATCCGACATGCATTGTAGACGTGGTATGGCACGGTGAGGACGCCGATGGTGATGAAGGAGCCGACACAATCAGCGTTGTCGGTGTAGTCGATGAAGTCGTAGCCGATAGATCGGACACGATTGGTGATGAAGCAGCACATGTAGTAGTCGATGAAGTCACGACTGCCACAGGTCCTGAGCAGATCGGGCCAGGAAGTCGAAGAATGCCACCGGAGCTGACACTGAGGTGGATGCTCCCGATAGCTAGGTCCATCCCGCCGTGTAAACCCGAGAAGGCCGAACGCGATGCAAAGGTGTGGGGGGTGAACTCGAAGGACCCGAAACAGATCGAGTCTTCTAAGATCGGTGACGACAGTGTCGATGAAGTTGATGCCGACGCAGGAGTGGCCGGCGTTATCAGAATAGCCGATGATGTGCCTTGAATGAGCAGAGTTCGCACATACGACGCCAATTGTCGAGGGGGATCCTTGGCAATGACAACCATGAGGGGCTTAGGGTTGATGGAATCCTTCAAGTTAGCACAAGATATCGGATACCAACCGAACAGAAGGTGAGATTTTACCCAGGTTCGAGGCCCTCGATGAGGTAAAAACCTTACTCCTGCTTGTCTGATCTTGATTATTGGTGAAAAAGGTTACAATGGGGCAGCCGGTAGACTACGTGGTGATGATCTCGCCGAGAATCAAGGTTTCTAGGGTTTGGTGTATGTGGGATTGTGTAGGTGTCCTCCGGCAGGCCCTCTCCCGGCCTTTATATAGGAGGCCAGGTCCCGAGAGTCCTACACGGATTCGACTAGATTACAACAAGATCTAATCTATCTTTTCCTTAAACGACGTCATCTTGCCTTATCCTTTAAGAATTTATAGTATTTCAGTTATTTGACAAGTTTAGTTTGTAACTACACTTAATCTCTAATCAAATTAGTTACTCGTGGTCAAACTTCCCGCTCGCTCCCCCATCCTCAAACTGCTCCAAGTCCTATCGTGTACCATTTCCAAGTGCTTCGCGTGGATGTTATTGATACTAGTATCATATCAATCCTATTAACATGTTGCTCACGATGTCCCACTTCTATATTGGTTGAATTCGAAATAATTCTTTGAAGCTTTGATACTAAAGTAATGATGCTAAAATAATCTTGAATATATAATTAATATTTTTCTAATTTTTTTACTTCTTATTTGTTTTTGCAAAACCTAAAAACTTTTCATACTAGTAATGGTGTAATAATAATCTTTGCTATTATTAATTTTAATTTTTTTGAAAAAATATATATAATCCTGAATTTCTGGTAAAAAGTAAAATCTTTCTTTCATACTTCCCTTTGGAATTTTGATGATATAATAATTAGCTAACCGGGTGAATTCGGATGTAACTTTTTCCCACGACCAGTTTGATAAATTATACGTTTTTCCTGACATCATATGCAACCAGAAAAACCGTTTTACTATCTTTCAAACTTTATTTGCAAAAAATATCAAAATTCAATTTTGTTAGTTTCCCCTAATAGTACGTTGCATAACATACATGAATGTGAAAATATTTATTTTTTGAATTTTCTATCATTTTCTTTTGTATTTTACAATGCAAAAAAGGCGATCCACCAGGGGATGGTGTGGAGGTTGCGCGGGGAGCAAAAAACCCAGAAAGCATTTAGTCCCGGATGTTATCCCCAACCGGGATTAAAGGGTACACCTTTAGTATCGGTTGCTAACACCAACCGGGACTAAAGGGTTTCGCACCTGAGGCAGCCCTTTAGTACCGGTTGGTAATACCAACCGGGACTAAATTGCCCGATTGAACTGCGACTAGATGTGGCAGCGCGTTCTAGCCTTTGGAACTAGGACTAAAGCTAACCCTAATAGTCCCGAATCATATCACGGCCGGGACTAATGCTCGCTTCAAACAAAAGACCTGTTTTTTAATAGTGCTACTTCTAAGACCCTCCCTTAATCACAACTTAGCTAAGATGAGATTCCGCTTGAACTCTTCAAAGTTGTGTACTGGAAGTGGTTCTGTAATACCGTATGCAACTTTTTCCCTGGAAGGAACAAAATGAATCTCCAGTTGTTTACTTAAAACTCTTTATCTCACAAAATGAAAATCTATTTCAATGTGTTTAGCTCTTGTGTGAAATACAGGATTAGCTTATAGATATGTAGCTCCCAAATTATCACACCATACACACGACGGTTGGCTTAGCTCAATCCCAAGTTCTTCAAACAAAGACTGAACCCAAATCACTTCAGCTGTTGCATTTGCAAGATACTTGTATTCTGCTTCCGTGCTAGACTAGAAACTGTAGCTTGTTTCTTTGCACTCCAAAAACTCAAATTTTGTCCAAAGAAAACAGCAAAGCCTCCAGTGGATTGACAATCATCTGAATAACCTGCACAGTCAGCATCTGAAAAAGCACTAACCAAATTAGACCGATATCTCATGAAGGTTTGTCCAACACTAGGCGTGTTTTTAATATATTTCATAATCTATTTTGCAGCAGTCCAATTTAGAGTAGTTGGAGCATGCAAACACTGACAAAACCTTGTTAACTACATATGAAATATCAGGTCTTGTGAGAGTTAAATACTGCAATGCACCAACTCATACTCCTGTATTTGGTGTTGTCCTCTAGCCCTAGCAGTTCTCCTTCATGAGGAATCAAGTAAGATGATGTCTTTGCGGAGTTGTGCACCGGCATTGGGATGAAGAAGGGCAAAAGGAAAAAAAATCTCGTCAAAGACAACATCACGAGAGATATAAACTCGTCCAGTGGATACATCGAGACATTTGACTTCCTTGTACATAGGACTATATCCCAAGAACACACACCATTAGGAACGGAAAACAAGCTTTCTTTTGTTGTACGGACGAAGATTAGTCCAACAAGCACACCCAAAAACCCGAGAGGAGTAATTTGGGGAAGTGTTAAGGAGATGATGAACCGGTGTGTCATTATTGACAACTTTCCTAGGAAGAATATTGATGAGATATGTAGCGGTAAGGAAAGCTTCATCCCAAAAAATTTAAGGCATAGATGCATGCGCCAAGATAGCTAGACCAACCTCAATAAAATGACGATGTTTTCTTTCTGCAGAACCATTTTGTTGATGGGCATGAGGACATGACATATGATGTGAAATGCCTTATTTTTAAAGAAGGCATTAAGTTGACATACTCGCTTCCCCAATCTGATTGCACCGTAACAATTTTGCGATCAAGCTTATGTTCAACGAGTTTTTGAAAGTTGACAAAAGGAGAAAGCACATCAGGATTCTTTTTGAGAAGATATATCCAAGTAAACTTATTATAATCATCAATACAACTAAGATATTAATCATGACGTCCATTAGAGGTAGGAGCGGGACCCCGTACATAAGAAAATATTAACTGAAGAGGAGCAGTAGATACACTGGTGGACAGAAGATATGGAAGTTGATGACTCTTAGCCTCTTAACATGAATCACAAATAGATTGAATACTAGAATCTCTAAAGAAAGCAAGTTTATTTTTACTAAGAATTTTCTTAACAATTGCAATCGAGGGATGATCTAGAAATCTATGTCACTTCTCATGGGATGGCTTAGAGGCAACAAAAGCTTGCTTGGCGTGCGGCGCATCGGCAATGAGCTTTGTTGATCTTACTTGGGGCATCTGGAAAATACCAAGGATGAAATAAGTGGGTAGAGGCCGCCAACACACCTCCCTCTATGAATTATTTTCTCCGTGACCTGATCCTTTGTCAAAAAGAAGAAAGGATGAAACTCAATAAAGAGTCTATTATCGTACGTGAATCGGTGAATGGAAAGGAGATTTTTTGATGCATTTGGAACATGTAAAATATGTCGAAGATGGAAATTTTGAACATGGTTATGAACTATTGAATGACCAACATGGAAAATTTCCATACCTTTCCCATTGGCGGTGTTCACCTGGTTACGTCCTCTATACTTGTCACAGACAGTAAGGTTGTTAAGCTCGCCAGTGATGTGATGCGTGGCACCGATGTCAGAATACTAGTTGGTATCGACACCATAGGAAGCAACGTTCACCTCCCTGTCCTGATATGAGTCATCATCTTCATCATCCTCAAAGCGCCACTAACAATCCTTAGCACGGTGGCCTTCTTTGTTGCATATTTGACAAGTCACCTCCTCATAGGTTCAACGACGACTGCGGCCACGGCCACGTCCTCCTCCAGCCGGAGTGCCGCGACCACCCCCTTTATTGTTATAACGAGGGAGGTCATCGCATCGATCATCACGAGAACGGCCATCACGAGCGCGATCATCAAGGTGCGAGGAGCACCCTTGCCACCACGTGCTCGGATGTAGCCACCACGTCTCATAGTGGCGTTTGCGGAACTGTCTAAGCTTCCACCTTGTGTCCTAGAGAGCATCTCATCACGCTCATCTTTGGCAAGAAACTGAGCGTACAACTCAATTACCGATATTGGTACTGTCATGAGACCAATGGCCTCAACAAGTCCACTGTATGGATGGCCTGGTCAGGCCAGAATAAAGGAGACGAGCTTTCGTCATCAGCAGGGCGCCCAGCTACAGCAAGAGAGTCAGCGAGGTTCTGCATCTTTGCAAAATACGCTGGAGTACTCATGTTTAGTTTCTTGGTGTTTGCCATGGCGATCCGTAGGTTCGTGACCTTGGAGCAACTTTGAGATGCAAACATGGCCTCCACCGCTATCCAGACATCGGCAGCGTGTTCAAGGCGGAGAACATGCTGAAGTATCTCTGGCGAGAACGAGTTTAGGAGGTAGTCAAGTAGGCGAGGACGAGTTGGTCTCAGCCAAACCATGTTTCATATGCTGGATTTGGCGCCGGCGGCTAGTCAGCATCAGATTTGTCCTGCGCCAATGTCTTTGGCGTTGCTGCATCAGTACCGTCAAGGTATCCCATCGCTTGAGCCCCTCGGATGGCCGGCAAAACCTGCACCCGCCAGAACGGGGGAGCAGAGGGTGAGCGACGCCGAGCTTGAGGACGACATCTTGAAGTGAGGATGGGTAAGGTAGTTTCGATCGTAGATTGGATCTAGAAATAGGTGGCTCCTGATACCATGTAAAACTGTGGAAGCTATTCTACTCGATGTCACATATCGAGCCGCGTGATGTTTATATACGAGATGTTTTGTGGTACCCTCGAATAAATATCAGCCATTAATTTTCGTGCATCTAATGGTCCGTAACAATTCATACTGTTGGCAAAAGGTGGACCAGTAGGATTCATACTGGTGAGGAAAATCGGCACAACAAAAAAAGTTGCGTAGACGGGCCAGGGCCCAATACCCCCTAGCCCAAGAAAATTCAGTTATTCTTGCTCGTGTGGTATCTTCCACCCAAAAAATCTAACCCTAGGTCTATCTCGTCGATGCGCCAATGAAGCCCAACTCCGTCATCCTCCTCACGTGGCCGCCGCGTCGCCGCCTCCGGAGGAAGGGGCTACTGGGACGGTAGTGGCCCTAGCGCGTTGTCCACGAACGGCGAGGAGCAACGGAGGAAGGGGCTGATGGTGGCCCTCCGGTGCGGGCTTCTTCCCCGACCTGCTACTGCACGCCGGCGACGGGTTGCCGATCGCCACGAAGCGCCTCCTCGGAGGGCCGTCATCCGCCACCCGAAGCTCGTCGACATCCATCTTCTTCCTCACTCGCAAGAAGCGCACCTGCTCCGACGGAAGGTCCTAGGTAGGAGAGTTAAGTGCGGCGTCAAGCACGACATTGGCGGCTACCATTTCCGGTGAGCGTCTAGCCAAATCCCTGCTTTGATTTCGTTACAACTATTGAATATATAAGCAAATTATCATATGAATTAATCCGAACTAATACTTGATAAATCATGACTACATAGACACCAGATGAACTAATCATGCAGATCAACAGAGTAGAAGTACATATAGCATCTAGATAAGATAAACCTATCGCATCTACTCCAAATAGCAATACTAGGAACTCTAGTAAGATCCGAAACGAGAAGGCCAAAAACATGTACCGTCTAGCATTGGCGGTAGCAGCCGCAGCAGTAGCGATGTTGGCGGCAGCATCCTGGTTGTCACCCATGTTGAGGTTGCCGAAGCGCTCCCCAAAAACCTGATTGCCCCTCACTCGTACAGGTCTACGAGAGGCAGGGTTCCGGAGGCCTACTGTCTCGCCGCTCGGTGCACACCGAAGGACGGGATGAGGAAGATGAAGGCGGTGGCGCAATGAACTGGAAAGAGGCGGTCGCATATGGTATGTGTCGTGCAGGGTAGGGTTTACGTCCGCGCTTATATAGTGCGGTTCGGGAAGATCGTGGGGCGAAGCCCACGTACGAGTCCACGATCCAGAAATACCGGAACGAAACGGCTGCGTTAACGCGTCCGTTAATGACTCGTAATTTATTACACAATTAATTTTCCCGAACAGCAAAAAGATAAGCTCGGGTCGGCGAGATTCCCGTAACCCGCGGCGCGTCGTGACGAGGCGAGGCAGGCGGTGGAGGAGGAGGGGTGCGCGAGGGCTCTCTCCTTCTCACTCACTTACTAGGACTTGAACAACCCACCTTATATACCACTCAAACTCTCTCCCAACTAGCAATGTGGTACTAAACTTTAGTCCCACCCCTTGCCATTCCCACATGGGCCAGGAGAATTTCAGAATTTGTATTGGGACATGGGCTAAGGCCCAAGGACAAATTCCAGCAATCCCCCACAAAGTCTCATTGGCACATCTAAAACCATTATTCCAGAATCATTGTTTTATATACCGGTGCACGGTGGAGACTGTTAAGTTGAACTTCCACTAAGAACTTCATATTACACTAGTTTGCAACTTGGATAGTGGACTAGGCCTTGAACTACATGTTTTCTGCGAACTAGCTTCACACAAAGCCTAGACCGATACAGGACTGCCGCGAGGCTTCCTCGCGGTGTGGAGCTTATACGTCGTACTCCAGGGCATTTCATGAGCTTATTAGAGAGCATCCAACTCTCATAGATTGCGACGTTTAACAATCAGACTCACATAGGTGTGTTCTTCAAAAGATGTTCTGCAGGACAACATCGTTGCTTGAATAAGCCACTTAGAACATATTAAGATAAATATCAACCTACCATGCAGATCAGGAGAGTATTGCATCTTCATGGAGAGGGTAAATTCAGTATAGGGATACTCTCCTCCCAGCTGACTAACAGCTTGTCTCCCAGCTCTAATTCACGGGATCTCCGATCACATAGAGTGGGTTACCACTGTAGGCAACTCATATTTTGGGTCTCGAGCCCATCTCCCTCGATGCATTCTCTATCACATTTCGTGATAGACCCTTTGTGAAAGGATCTTCCATTTGGATATAATCCAACGCAATAGCTCCGAAGTTTCTCATTTTCCAGACAGATTTCAATCTCCTCTTCACATGCCTTGATGACTTCATATTATACTTAGAACTGTTTACTTTGATGATCACATTTTGATTATCACAGTTCATAGGAATAGCGGGCATTGATTTCTCAACCACAGGTAAGTCCATCAAGAGCTCACGAAGCCACTCTGCTTCAACAGTGGGAGTGTCTAGTGTTGTGAGTTCTGCTTCCATTGTTGACCTCGTTAAGATGGTCTGCTTGCAAGACTTCCAGAAAACAGTGCCACCACCAAGTGTAAACAAATAACCACTTGTGGCCTTAGTATCGTCAACATCAGAAATCCAATTGGAATCACTATAACCCTCAAGTACCCTCGGATACCCAGTATAGTGAATACCATAGCTCGCAGTGCCTTTCAAATAGCGCAAAACTCTCTCAAGAGAATGCCAATGAACATCTCCAGGTCTTGATACAAATCGAGCCAATTTTCTTACAGCAAAAGAGATGTCAGGCCTTGTGGCGCTGGCTAAATACATAAGCGAGCCAATGATTTGAGAATATATCAATTGATCTTTAGCAACTCTCATATTCTTTTGAATTAGCATACTAGGATCATAAGGCTTTGGAGAAGACTTGCAGTTGCTATACCCGTAGCGACTCAATATCTTTTCCACATAGTGGGATTGAAGCAATGTAATCCCCACATCATCATCCTTGAGAAGCTTGATGTTTAGGATCACATCAGCTACTTCTAAGTCCTTCATCTCAAAGCAGCGAGATAGGAACTCCTTGACCTCATTAATGACAATAAGGCTGGTTCCAAATATCAATATGTCATCAACATAGAGACAAAAGATAACTCACTCGCCCCCACCATGGCGATAGTATACACACTTATCAGCTTCGTTTACAACAAAGCCTTCAGCAGTTAAGGTTCTTTCGAACTTCTCATGCCACTACTTAGGTGCTTGTTTAAGACCATACAAAGACTTCAGGAACTGACACACCTTTCCTTCTTGACCATCTACTACAAATCCATCAGGCTGCTTGATACGTCTCCAACGTATCGATAATTTCTTATGTTCCATGCTTGTTTTATGACAATACCTACATGTTTTGTTCACACTTTATGATGATTTTATGCGTTTTCCGGAACTAACCTATTGACGAGATGCCGAAGTGCCGGTTCTCGTTTTCTGCTGTTTTTGGTTTCAGAAATCCTAGTAAGGAAATATTCTCGGAATTGGACGAAATCAACGCCCAGCATCTTATAATTCCACGAAGCTTCCAGAACACCCGGGAGGGACCAGAGGAGAGCCACAGGGCCACCAGACAGTAGGCCGGCGCGGCCAAGAGGGGGGCCGCGCCCCCCTATTGTGTGGCAGCCCCGTCAGCCTTCCGACTCCGCCTCTTCGCCTATAAGAAGCCCCCTGACCTAAATCTTCGATACGAATAAGCCACGGTACGAGAAACCTTCCAGCGCCGCCGCCATCACGAAGCCAAGATCTGGGGGACAGGAGTCTCTGTTCCGGCACGCCGCCGGGACGGGGAAGTGCCCCCGGAAGGCATCTCCATCGACACCACCGCCATCTTCATCACCGCTGCTATCTCCCATGAGGAGGGAGTAGTTCTCCCTCGAGGCTAAGGGCTGTACCGGTAGCTATGTGGTTAATCTCTCTCCTATGTACTTCAATACAATGATCTCATGAGCTGCCTTACATGATTGAGATTCATATGAGCTTTGTATCACTATTCATCTATGTGCTACTCTAGTGATGTTATTAAAGTAGTCTATTCCTCCTCCATGATGTAATGGTGACAGTGTGTGCATCATGTAGTACTTGGCGTAGTTTATGATTGTGATCTCTTGTAGATTATGAAGTTAACTATTACTATGATGGTATTGATGTGATCTATTCCTCCTTTCATAGTGTGATGGTGACAGTGTGCATGCTATGTTAGTACTTGGTATAATTGTGTTGATCTATCATGCACTCTTAGGTTAATTAAATATGAATATCGATGTTGTGGAGCCTGTTAACTCCGGCATTGAGGTGCTCTTGTAGCCCTACACAATTAATGGTGTTCATCATCCAACAATAGAGTGTAGAGTGGTTTCATTATGTGATCAATGTTGAGAGTGTCCACTAGTGAAAGTATGATCCCTAGGCCTTGTTTCCAAATACTGCAATCATCGCTTGTTTACTGTTCTACTGCATCTGTACTTCCTGCAATATTACCACCATCAACTGCACGCCAGTTATAGACAGCAAGCTATTTTCTGGCGCCGTTACTACTGCTCATATTCATTCATACCACTTGTATTTCACTATCTCTTCGCCGACTAGTGCACCTATACATCTGACAAGTGTATTAGGTGTGTTGGGGACACAAGAGACTTCTTGCATTGTGGTTGCAGGGTTGCTTGAGAGGGATATCTTTGACCTCTTCCTCCCTGAGTTTGATAAACCTTGGGTGATCCACTTAAGGGAAAACTTGCTGCTGTTCTACAAACCTCTGATCTTGGAGGCCCAACACTGTCTACAGGAAAAGGAGTGTGCGTAGACATCAAGCTATTTTCTGGCGCCGTTGCCGGGGAACGAAAAGCTACACAACAGAGATTTCCTCCCTCGTCAACCACGCGCCAGTCCTGGACAGCATCAAGTATTTTCTGGCGCCGTTGCCGGGGAGGAAAGGTAAAAGGTACTCACACCCCGGATCTCGGCAACTAAGCTATTTTCCGACGCCGTTGTAAGTGCTCGAAGCTATTTCCTTTAGATCCTGCAATTGCATCTTTTTGTTTCTTGTTTATCACTAGTTTGGCATAATGGAAAGCAACTATGAGCTTTTTAATCTATTTCCTGAGTTAAGACATAAATGGTGTGTTGCAAAAATTAAAAAACCTATGGAACCTTATTTTCATGCTAATGGCAATGTAATTAGTATGAATGCTTTGAACACCACTGTTGCTAATGCTATGGAAAATTCTAAGCTTGGGGAAGCTGGCTTTGATGAGCATGATATTTTTAGTCCCCCAAGCATTGAGGAGAAAATTTTATTTGATGATAATTTACCTCCTATTTATGATGATTATAATGATAGTGGTCTTTTGGTGCCGCCTACTATGGAGGATAAATTTTATTATGATTATAATATGCCTCCTACATTTGATGATTATGGTGATGAATTTGCTCCCACTATTACTAATAAAATTGATTATGCTTATGTGGAGAGTAATAATTTTATGCATGAGACTCATGATAAGAATGCTTTATGTGATAGTTATATTGTTGAGTTTGCTCATGATGCTACTGAAAATCTTTATGAGAGAGGACAATATGGTTGTAGGAATTTTCATGTTACTAAAACACCTCTCTACATGCCTAAAATCTTGAAGTTGAGCTTGTCTAGTTTTCCTATGCTTGTTGCATTATGCTTAAATGACTTGTTTATTTACAAGATTCCTTTTCATAGGAAGTGGGTTAGGCTTAAATGTGTTTCGAATTTGCTTTTTGATGCTCTCTTTTGCTTCAACTCTTATTTCTTGCGAGTGCATCATTAAATTTGCTGAGCCCATCTTAATGGTTATAAAGAAAGCACTTCTTGGGAGATAACCCATGTCTTTATTTTGCTACTGTTTTGTTGTGTCTTGGAAGTTGTTACTACTGTAGCAACCTCTCCTTATCTTTATTTTATTGCATTGTTGTGCCAAGTAAAGTCTTTGATAGTAAGGTTCATACTAGATTTGGATTACTGCGCAGAAACAGATTTTTTTCTGTCACGAATTTTGGCAGTGTTCTCTCTAAGTAACTCAGAAAAATTTGCCAATTTACGTGAGTGATCCTCAGATATGTACGCAACTTTCATTCAATTTGAGCATTTCCATTTGAGCAAGTCTGGTGCCTCTTAGAAATTCGTCTTTACGGACTGTTCTGTTTTGACAGATTCTGCCTTTTATTTCACATTGCCTGTTTTGCTATGCTTGATGGATTTCTTTGTTCCATTGACTTCCAGTAACTTTGAGCAATGCCCAGAAGTGTTAAGAATGATTGTGTAACCTCTGAACATGTGAATTTTTGATTATGCACTAACCCTCTAATGAGTTTGTTTTGAGTTTGGTGTGGAGGAAGTTTTCAAGGGTCAAGAGAGGAGGATGATACAATATGATCAAGGAGAGTGAAAGCTCTAAGCTTGGAGATGCCCCCGGTGGTTCATCCCTGCATATTTCAAGAAGACTCAAGCATCTAAGCTTGGGGATGCCCAAGGCATCCCCTTCTTCATCGACAAATTATCAGGTTCCTCCCTTGAAACTATATTTTTATTCGGTCACATCTTATGTACTTTACTTGGAGCGTATGTATGTTTTTGTTTTTGTTTATGTTTGAATAAATGCTTGTGTGGGAGAGAGACACGCTCCGCTGGTTCATATGAACACATGTGTTCTTAGCTTTTAATTTTCATGGCGAAGGTTGAAACTGCTTCATTAATTGTTATATGGTTGGAAACGGGAAATGCTACATGTGGTAATTGGTAAAATGTCTTGAATAATTTGATACTTGGCAATTGTTATGCTCATGAGGATCATGTTTAAGCTCTTGCATCATATACTTTGCACCTATTAGTGAAGAAATACATAGAGCTTGTTGAAATTGGTTTGCATGATTGGTCTCTCTAGAGTCTAGATATTTTCTAGTAAGGGTTTGAGCAACAAGGATGACAGTGTAGAGTCTTATAATGCTTGCAATTTGTTTTTATGTGAGTTTTGCTGTACCGGTTCATACTTGTGTTTGCTTCAAATAACCTTGCTAGCCTAAGCCTTGTATTGAGAGGGATTACTTCTCATACATCCAAATCCTTGAGCCAATAACTATGCCATTTGTGTCCACCATACCTACCTACTACATGGTATTTCTCCGCCATTCCAAAGTAAATTGCTTGAGTGATACCTTTAAATTTCCATTCTTCGCCTTTGCAATATATAGCTCATGGGACAAATAGCCTAAAAACTATTGTGGTATTGAATATGTACTTATGTATCTTATTTCTTATTAAGTTGCTTGTTGTGCGATAACCATGTTCCTGGGGACGCCATCAACTACACTTTGTTGAATATCATGTGAGTTGCTATGCATGTTCGTCTTGTCTGAAGTAAGGGTGATTTACCATGAGTTGAATGGTTTGAGCATGCATATTGTTAGAGAAGAACATTGGGCCGCTAACTAAAGCCATGATCCATGGTGGAAGTTTCAATTTTGGACAACAATCCTCAATCTCTTATGAGAATATTATTTGTTGCTGAATGCTTATGCATTAAAGAGGAGTCCATTATCTGTTGTCTATGTTGTCCCGGTATGGATGTCTAAGTTGAGAATAAGCAAAAGCGAGAAATCCAATGCGAGCTTTCTCCTTAGACCTTTGTACAGAGCGGCATAGAGGTACCCCTTTGTGATACTTGGTTAAAACATATGTATTGCGATGATAATCCAGGTAATCCGAGCTAATTAGGACAAGGTGCGGGCACTATTGGTATACTATGCATGAGGCTTGCAACTTGTAGGATATAATTTACATAATACATATGCTCTACTACTACCGTTGACAAAATTGTTTCTTGTTTTCAAAATAAAAGATCTAGCACAAACATAGCAATCAATGCTTCCCTCTGCGAAGGGTCTTTCTTCTACTTTTATGTTGAGTCAGTTTACCCATTTCCATCTATCCTAGAAGCAAACACTTGTGTTAACTGTGCATTGATTCTTACATACTTGCATATTTGCATTCATCATATTACTTTGCATTGACAACTATCCATGAGATATACATGTTACAAGTTGAAAGCAACTGCTGAAACTTAAATCTTCCTTTGTGTTGCTTCAATGCCTTTACTATGAATTTACTGCTCTATGAGTTAACTCTTATGCAAGACTTATTGATGCTTGTCTTGAAAGTACTATTCATGAAAAGTCTTTGCTATATGATTCAGTTGTTTAATCATTGTCTTTACCATTGCTTCGAATCGCTGCATTCATCTCATATGCTTTACAATAGTATGATTAAGGTCATGTTGGTAGCATGTCACTTCAGAAATTATCTTTGTTATCGTTTACCTACTCGGGACGAGTAGGAACTAAGCTTGGGGATGCTGATACGTCTCCAACGTATCGATAATTTCTTATGTTCCATGCTTGTTTTATGACAATACCTACATGTTTTGTTCACACTTTATGATGATTTTATGCGTTTTCCGGAACCAACCTATTGACAAGATGCTGAAGTGCCAGTTCCTGTTTTCAGCTGTTTTTGGTTTCAGAAATCCTAGTAAGGAAATATTCTCGGAATTGGACGAAATCAACGCCCAGCATCTTATAATTCCACGAAGCTTCCAGAACACCCGGGAGGGACCAGAGGAGAGCCACAGGGCCACCAGACAGTAGGCCGGCGCGGCCAAGAGGGGGGCCGTGCCCCCCTATTGTGTGGCGGCCCCGTCAGCCTTCCGACTCCGCCTCTTCGCCTATAAGAAGCCCCCTGACCTAAATCTTCGAGACGAATAAGCCACGGTACGAGAAACCTTCCAGAGCCGCCGCCATCACGAAGCTAAGATCTGGGGGACAGGAGTCTTTGTTTCGGCACGCCGCCGGGACGGGGAAGTGCCCCCGGAAGGCATCTCCATCGACACCACCGCCATCTTCATCACCGCTGCTATCTCCCATGAGGAGGGAGTAGTTCTCCCTCGAGGCTAAGGGCTGTACCGGTAGCTATGTGGTTAATCTCTCTCCTATGTACTTCAATACAATGATCTCATGAGCTGCCTTACATGATTGAGATTCATATGAGCTTTGTATCACTATTCATCTATGTGCTACTCTAGTGATGTTATTAAAGTAGTCTATTCCTCCTCCATGATGTAATGGTGACAGTGTGTGCATCATGTAGTACTTGGCGTAGTTTATGATTGTGATCTCTTGTAGATTATGAAGTTAACTATTACTATGATGGTATTGATGTGATCTATTCCTCCTTTCATAGTGTTATGGTGACAGTGTGCATGCTATGTTAGTACTTGGTATAATTGTGTTGATCTATCATGCACTCTAAGGTTAATTAAATATGAATATCGATGTTGTGGAGCCTGTTAACTCCGGCATTGAGGTGCTCTTGTAGCCCTACACAATTAATGGTGTTCATCATCCAACAATAGAGTGTAGAGTGGTTTTATTATGTGATCAATGTTGAGAGTGTCCACTAGTGAAAGTATGATCCCTAGGCCTTGTTTCCAAATACTGCAATCATCGCTTGTTTACTGTTCTACTGCATCTGCACTTCCTGCAATATTACCACCATCAACTGCACGCCAGTTATAGACAGCAAGCTATTTTCTAGCGCCGTTACTACTGCTCATATTCATTCATATCACTTGTATTTCACTATCTCTTCGCCGAACTAGTGCACCTATACATCTGACAAGTGTATTAGGTGTGTTGGGGACACAAGAGACTTCTTGCATTGTGGTTGCAGGGTTGCTTGAGAGGGATATCTTTGACCTCTTCCTCCCTGAGTTCGATAAACCTTGGGTGATCCACTTAAGGGAAAACTTGCTGCTGTTCTACAAACCTCTGCTCTTGGAGGCCCAACACTGTCTATAGGAAAAGGAGTGTGCGTAGACATCAAGCTATTTTCTGGCGCCGTTGCCGGGGAACGAAAAGCTACACAACAGAGATTTCCTCCCTCGTCAACCACGCGCCAGTCCTGGACAGCATCACTGCTCCATATAAATTTCCTCATCGAGCTCTCCATTTAGGAAACCTGTCTTAACATCCATTTGATGAACAAGATCGAAGACCATGTGAGGGAGCCAAGAAAAGTAGTACTCGAATACTGGTCAGTCGAGCTACATGTGAGTATGTATCAAAGAAGACTTTGCCTTCTTTCTGAGTATAACCCTTGGCCACAAGTCGTGCCTTGTACTTTTCAATAGTACCATCGGGCCTAAACTTTTTCTTTAACACCCACTTGCATCCTACAGGTTTGCACCCATAAGGACGATCAGTAACCTCCCAAGTCCCATTAGCTAAGATGGAATCCATCTCGCTCCGGACAACTTCCTTCCAGTAGTCGGCATCCTGAGATGCATATGCTTCTGAAATAGAAGTGGGAGTGTCATCCACGAGGTACACGATTAAATCATGACCAAAGGACTTTGCAGTCCTCTGTCTCTTGCTCCTTTTGGGAGCTTCATTGTCGTCCTCCACAGGATTATCATAGTGTTCTATCACAATGGTAGGTTTAGGAATTGTAACTAACTCCTGACATGATGAATTACGTATCTCCTGATTTGATGAGCTAGGCTTGTCTTTCATGGGAAAGATGTCCTTAAAGAAAGTCGCATCATTTGACTCCATAATTGTACCAACATGCATGTCAGAAACCTTAGATTTCACTATCAGAAATCTATAGCCAATGCTATGAAATGCATATCCTAGAAAAACACAATCCACGGTTTTTGGTCCAAGCTTGCGCTTCTTGGGTATTGGCACATTCACTTTCTCCAAGCAACCCCAAGTACATAAGTGGGAGAGTTTCAGCCTTTTCCTTTCCCATTCCTCAAATGGAGTAACGGTTTTGTTCTTTGTGGGAACACTGTTTAGGACATGACACGTCGTCATTATCGCCTCCCCCCACCATACCTTGGATAGACCCGATGTATCTAACATAGCGTTAACCAAATTAGTTAGAATACGGTTCTTTGTTTCGGCCACCCCATTAGATTGAGGTGAGTAGGGAGGCGTCCTCTCATGGATAATACCATGCTCCGCACAAAAAGAATCAAACTCATTGGAAAAATACTCTCCACCACGATCAGACCTAAGCCGTTTAATCTTTCGATCAAGTTGGTTTTCTGCTTCAGCTATATAGAGTTTGAAGTGATTAAAAGCTTAATCTTTAGATTTCAGAAGGTACACAAAACAATATCGAGTGGAGTCATTAATTAACATCATGAAGTATCCTTTTCCACATTTTGTCAACTCGCCATTCATCTCACAAAGATCTGAACGTATGAGTTACAGCGGTGACAAATCACTTACCTCAGCGGTCTTGTGAGACTTGTGAGGTTGCTGAGCTTGCACACACACTTGACACTTGGAACTCTTGACAGTAGTAAATTTCGAAATTAAATTCATATTGGCTAGCCGCGTCATGGACCCAAAATTAATATGACAAAGTCGTGAATGCCAAATATTGGACTCACTATTATTGCTAACATGATTAATAATTTGAGTACATAAGTCTGATAAAGATAAGCATAACAAGCCTCCGCACTCATAGCCTTTTCCAACAAATTGTCCATACTTAAAAATTACAACTTTATTGGACTCAAAAACCAACTTAAAACCATCTCGACATAAGAGCGATCCGCTGATGAGATTCTTATTGATGGAGGGAACGTGCTGCACATTCTTCAGCTGGATGGTCTTTCCCGAAGTAAACTTCAGATTTACCGTACCAACACCCTGAACAGAAGCACGTGAGCCGTTTCCCATAAGCACGGACCAAGTCCTTGCGACCTGATAAGAAGAAAACATGGAAACATCAGAACATACGTGTGTATTGACACCCGTATCAATCCACCAATCAGGAGAGTTACATACTGAAAGGACAGTAGGGGAAATACCGTACCCAACGTCCTTCATCTCAGTATCGCCAACAATAACAACATTAGCGGTCTTGCCGCCGTTCCCATGCTTATCATAGTGATTAGGGCAATTAGGAGCCCAATGGTCAGGCTCACCACAGACGTGGCAAGCCCCTATCTTCTTATGAGTCTTCTTCTTGAAGTTGGTAGAGTGTGAGGCCTTGTTCTTGCCTTCAAACTTGCCTTTGCCTTCAGATTTGTTCTTGTTCTTGAACTTGTGGGATTGGAAGTTTTTCTTCTGTACACACTGGCACTAGAACCTCCCTCAAAATCTCGAGCACGTGTGTCCTTTGCTCTCGCCTCTTCTTCCACATGAAGAGACCCAATGAGATCCGAAACGGAAAACTCTTGTCTCTTATGTTTCAGAGAAGTAGCAAAGTTCCTCCATGAAGGAGGAAACTTGGCAATAATGCCACCGGCCACAAATTTGTCCGGTAAGGTACACTTAAACTGCTCAAGTTCTTTGGCAAGTGACTGTATCTCATGAGCTTGCTCAACAACGGAGTGCTCACCAGTCATCTTGTAGTCATAGTATTGCTCCATGACACACAACTCAGTGCCAGCATCAGAGACCCCAAATTTGGCCTCGAGTGCATCCCATGCATCCTTACCATGCTCAAAAGTCATGTACGGGTCAACAATGTTGTACGCAAGAATCCTGAAGAGAGCCGCCTTAAACATGGCATCGAATTTCTTGTAACCTTCCTGCTGAGCAGGAGAAAGATCACCCTCAGGCTTGCCAAGAAGGGCGCTATCGCAGTTCAGGTTTTGAAACCAGAGAACTGCCCTCGTGCGCCACCTCTTATAGTGCGAACCATCAAAGAGAGGAGGCCTAGTAGCAGCGACAATGTCACTTGAATTCATTTGCCTATAATCAGGTTTTTGGATTATTGAATATATAAGCAAATTATCATATGAATTAATCTGAACTAATACTTGATAAATCATGACTACATAGATAGCAAATGAACTAATCATGCAGATCAACAGAGTAGAAGTACATATAGCATCTAGATAAGATAAACCTATCGCACCAATACTAGGAACTCTAGTAAGATCTGAAACGAGAAGGATAGAAACGTGTACCGTCCAGCGTTGGCGGCAGCAGCCGCAGCATCAGCGATGTAGGTGGCATCATCCTGGTTGTCGCCCATGTTGAGGTTGCCGAAGAGGTTGTCAATGTTTGGGAAGAGGTCATCGTCGGACGATGTCGTGTTGCCAATAGTCGCGCGTTAGCGCTCCCCAAAAACCTGATTGCCCCTCACCCGTACAGGTCTACGAGGGGCAGGGTTCCGGAGGCCTAATGTCCCACCGCTCGGTGCACGCCGAAGGACGGGATGAGGAAGACGAAGGTGGCGGCGCAATGAACTGGAAAGAGGCGGTCACATATGGTATGTGTTGTGCAGGGTAGGGTTTACATCCGCGCTTATATAGTGCGGTTCGGGAAGGTCGTGGGGCGAAGCCCATGTACGAGTCTACGATCCAGAAATACCGGAACGAAACGACTGCAAAAAGATAAGCTCGGCTCGGCGAGATTCCCGCAACGCGCAACTCGCGGCGAGGTGAGGCGAGGCGGCGGCGGAGGAGGAAGAGTGGGCGAGGGCTCTCTCTTCTCACTCACATACTAGGACTAGAACAGCTCACCTTATATACCATTTCAACTCTCTCCCAACTAGCAATTTGGGACTAAACTTTAGTCCCACCCCTTACCATTCCCACATGAGCCAAGAGAATTTCAGAATTTGTATTGGGACATGGGCTAAGGCCAAGGCCAAATTCCAGCAACTGTTCGATTGCCTAATTAGGTCCAACCACCTGATATGTTCATAATTTAAGCAACACGATTGAGAAATTGGTTACTAGTGTCTAACGTTCTGTTGCCATTTGTTTCAGAAATGGTGATCGCTATGCGGGTGAGCACTTTGGGGGACAAAATCCATGGGTTTGGTGTCCACAGCTTTGTCAATGGCCATTGCTACGCAGGATCGTGGCATGAAGGCAAGAATCAGGGCATTTCAGAATGGCGACAAGCGATCAGGGGACTACTGGGCCTCCCATGGCTTCGCTGTCCGCCACACCATCCCCATCCCCATCTCCATCCCCTTCCCCAGCTCCGGAGGGAGGCCGGCACAGACGTGAGGATCGCTGGCGGGGCGGGCGCGGCTCCGACTCCGACGATACCCCGCGCTCCTTCCGCGAGGTGCTGACCGGGGAGGGGTCGACGGCGCGCGTCGGCGAACCTTCCGCTCCACCGCAGCGCATGGAGGTGAGGTCGATGGTGCTGAGGGAGGAGAGGAGCACGGCCATCGACGCCCTGGACGACTCCGACGACACGCTCGACGAGGAAGGTGAGGAACCGTGGGAAGAACCCACGCATGTGACCCACAAGCGCGCCAGGGGTCGCCGCGGCGGCAAGAAGGTGGCGGCGCGGCCCGTGCGCCCGGCGCGCGAGGTTGGCGCCTACGCGGAATTCGAGGGTCTCTGCCTGCTGTGCACGCAGCCCGGCCACCGTGCCGCGGACTGCACGACGGGGCCAGTCTGCCTCCGCTGCGGCGAGACCGGCCATATGGCGAGGGAGTGTTCGCTCCCGCGCCCGCCCCGGCCGCCGTCGCCGCCGGATGGTGATGAACCTGCCAGGAAGAGGGTGGGCGAAACCGTCAGCTGGGTGAGAGCGCCGGTGGGTTCCGTGCGCGTGCGCCGGAGCCACGCCAGGCCGCTGTGGAGCAGCGTGCGCCGCATCGGGAGCCGGTGCAGAGGCGCGCTGCCGCCACTCCGAGGATGACGGTGGAGCCACGCCGTGTGGAGACGCCGCCGCTCCGGGTCGAGGACGCGCCTCGTCGCGCGGCGACGATGCAGTTGGGTGTTGAGGCTGGCCGCCGTGCTGTGGCGCCGCAAAGGACGAACCAAGAGGCTGCCTTTGTGCGCCGTGATGTTCCTGTGGTGGGCGTCGCGCGTGCTGTTGCTCCGGCGCCAGTGCGCGGTGGCCACGCCGCGCCACGCAGGGATGACCGTGCGATGGCACCGATCCTGCCTTCGGCTCGCCCTGCCGACGAGGTCGCGCGTCCGCGCAGGGGTGCTGATGAGCAGGTGGCCCCTCTCAGCTTGCGCGCCACGGCAGAGGGTGGCGAGCTCGCGCGGCGTCCGGCCCGCGCGGCGTGTGTGATCCCACGCACGCCGGAGATGGACGACGCCGAGGTGGCACTTTCCAAGGCTCTCTTGGCGGTGATCGTCGGAGTGCGTAGGGAGGTCACGACGGAGGAGGTGGCGATGGCTTTGGAGGACGCGCACGGCCTGGCGCCGGGCTCCTACTCCGTCCATTGTCACCGGCCGGAGGACTTCCTGCTCTACTTCGCCACACGCGAGGCTCGCGACAGGGTGCTCGCCGACGGTGTCCTGGCCTCCCCCTTCTTCCGGCTCCTCCTCCGTCCGTGGTCGCGGCGGACTCATGTGGCCTCTGGCGGGCTGTGCGTGCACACTGAGCTCGAGATCGAAGGGGTGCCCGCCAACGCCTGGAGCTTGGCCACGGCGGAGGCTGTACTCGCGCCGACGGCGTTGGTCGAGCGCCTGCATCCCTTGACGAGGAGCCGCGCGGACATGGGGGTTCTGCGCCTCTCGGCGTGGTGCCTTGATCCCGCTGTGATTCCGCGCGAGGTTGACCTTCACGTGGTGGAGCCAGATGAGCCGCCGACGGCGGCGGACATGGCGGCGCCGGCCACGTTAACACCCTGGTGTACCCCCTTCTGGTTCACGTGACAAGGACGACCGACTTCAGACGTGACACGCCGGGCGGCGCGGCGTCGGGCGACGGCAACGGCGGCAGGACGGTGGGCTGGCCGAAGCGGAGACAGTACCAGTACACGAGAGGCGTTCCAGATGTGCTCCCTGGGGGCGCCGGCGGCGAAGGCGCGGCCCCGGCGGCCGGTCAGTCCGGCGGCGGCAGGGTGGGGTCCACCAGAACCTTGGCCTCTGGCGCGGTCGTGGAGTTTGACCGGTCAATGTCGCAAGCTGGAAAGGGAAAGCGGCGTCGCCGTGCTGGCCGAAAGGTGCAGGCGCTGCGCGCCAAGGCTCGGGCTGCTGTTCAAAGCGCCGGCCTGGTGGGTTGTGGTGGGGCCGCTGTCAGCGCCTCACCCTTGGATGCTTCTAGCTCTGGCCTTGGTGGGCTCGGTGGGGCTGCCGACTTCGCCTCGCCGTTGGACGCTACCGGCTCCGTGCCATTGCTGGTCCAGGGGCTGGTCAAGGATGGGACCGTGGTGGTCCGCGCAACCGATTCGGTGGACGAGGGAGTGGCAGTGGAGGCGTCGCACATGGGAGCGGGGCTCCGCATTGGATCCAACCTGATCCCAGTCGTGGATGCTGCTCTCCTGTCTCCGTCGAGGCCGGGGCCCCCTTCCATCCAACTGCGTGAGCATGGCAGCGCCGTGGAGAGGACGGCGACTGCGTCGCTCTCACATGCTACTTCCATGTTGGGCCACTCTGGCTGCAGCCCAGGGCCTTTCTCGCCACGCCAGCAGTGTACAGCGCTAGTGGGTGGTGGAGACGATGCGGGCCAGGCCCAGCAAGGGACGTTGCGGGCACTGGCCGAGCGCCAGATGGGCCAGGCCCAAGACGTCGCGGACGATGCGGAGGCCCCAGCTGCCAAGCCGCGGCATTCAAATGCTGTGCGGGAGAACGGGGAGATTGCCCCCCCTGTCGACGTGGACGTGGCCAAAGAGGCGTCGCTGGACTCTCCGGCGCTCCAGCTGGCCGTCGCCGTCAACGCTGAGGGTGCTGACTCTTCGGAGGCGCACAAGTTCGGGGTCGAGGATTTCGATGGCGAGCAGGTTGACGAGGAGATTGTGGTGGACACACCTCCGGCGCGCGGCGTTCGCGACGTAGGCTTGGTTCCCTCTCCCTCGCTCGTGTCCCCGGCGGTGTGCCGCTTTGCTTCGCCACCAGTGGTGTTTCAAAGATCGCGGCAGCCCCCCCCCACCACGGACGTCGCCCATCGCAAGGCCGCGAACCCTGGGGGAGTTTCTCACAGCCGCCAAGTCGCGCTCAGACGCTCTCCTGCAGACTCCGGCTGTCCGACGCAGGCTGGCGGAGCTAAACTTCCAGCCTCGCCGTAGCTCTAGGATTGCAGGGCAACCTGGTGGCTTGAACGCGGAGATGAGAGCGGTGCGCAACCTGATGCGCAAGCTTGGCCTTCTCAAGGGGGATGAGGCGCCATCGGAGGCGGCCCTGGAAGCCTATCATAAGATGTACGAGCTGCCCCTGACGGATGACATGATTGAGGCGATCGTGGAGTTCTATGGGTGGTCGCTCTCGACGATCCGAGGATGTTCCCCACCGCTGTTGGGGATGACGGGTGGTCGCCTCATCGAGGCCTGACCCCTGACGGTGGTCCACGGGTGTCTTAAGCTGTTCCGATGTTGTACGAACCTAAGGTGCTGGTGGCCAATGTGCGAGGCCTCAATGATCGCGCAAGGCGTACGGGTGTTAGGAGTGTTGTGAACACTACGGGTGCGTCCATTGTATGTCTCCAGGAGACAAAGCTATCTGTTGTAACCCATGCGATTGTTATTGAGGCGCTAGGCGCAGACTTTGATGCTTACTTCTGCTTGTCGGCGACTGATACTAGGGGGGGATCATTGTGGCTTGGACTAGCCGTGTGGTGCAGCTCGATGGCGCCCATTACGGGGCTAATAGTGTCACAGCTAGGGTCTCCCCGGTGGGTGGTGGCTCTGGATGGTGGTTGACGTGTGTCTATGGACCGCAGGCTGAGGCTGACAAGGTCGCCTTCTTAGAGGAACTTCGCGATGTCCGCAGGGGTCACCCTGGACCGTGGGCTCTCTGCGGGGATTTTAACCTGATCTATCGTGATGAGGACAAGAACAACGGCAACCTAAACCGTAGGATGATGGGCAGATTTCGACGCTTCTTGAATGACTGCGAGCTGAAGGAGATCTACCTTCACGGGGGACGCTATACGTGGTCTAACGAGAGGGAAACGCCCACTCTTGTCCGGCTGGATCGGGTGTTTGTCACGGCTGCTTGGGAGGAGCTGCATAGTAGCTGCATGCCGCGCTGCTTGGCGACGGTGGTGGCTGACCACTGCCCACTCCTACTGGACTGCACCACCAAGTCCTCAGGACCAAGGCGGTTCCAGTTCGAACGGTTCTGGCTTCGCTTAGAGGGCTTCGAGGAGGCTGTGCGGAGCGCCTGGGATGTTGTGGAGGGGGACCCAGACCCCTTCCGGCGGCTCACTGCTAAACTAAAACGCACGGCACGCAGTCTGATGAGCTGGAGTGACAAGAAGGTCGGTTGTGTCAAACTGCAGCTGATGATAGCGCGGGAGGTCGTCCTGAGGTTGGATGTGGCCATGGAGACTAGACAGCTGTCACCAGACGAACGCCGACTCAGGGCACACCTCAAACATGCTTACCTGGGTCTGGCCTCTCTGGAGCGCACCATGGCTAGGCAGCGGGCCAAGATCGCGTGGCTCAAGGAAGGGGACGCTAACACGGCCTTTTTCCACCAGCACGCAGCTTACCGCCGCCAGAAGAACGTGATCCACAGCCTGCAGGTGGAAGGCGCGGTTACCTCCGACCATGCGACAATGGCTGGAGCTGCTTTCGCACACTTCGAAGGCCTGCTTGGAACCTCGGAGGAGAGACAGCATTCGCTGGACTTGGACTTCCTGGACGCCCACTCTGAGGATCTCTCGGAGTTGGAGGCTGCGTTCACAGAAGACGAGATCTGGGAGGTGATCCGGCGACTGCCTGGGGGCAAGGCGCCCGGGCCCGATGGGTTCACGGCTGAGTTCCTCCAAAAGTGTTGGGGCGTGGTGAAAGGCGACTTCATGGCTGCCTTCGATAAGCTGTTCACGCTGTGTGGGCGCGGGTTCCAAGGCCTTAACCAGGCCCTGCTAATCCTGCTGCCTAAGCGTCCGGATGCGGCTGCGTTAGGCGACTACAGGCCGATCAGCCTGATCCATATCTTCGCCAAACTGGTTGCTAAGGCGCTCGCTACGCGTCTTGCCCCTCGGATGGAGTCGCTGGTGGATCGCAATCAATGCGCGTTCATTCGCAAACGGTGCATCCACGACAACTTTATGTTGGTCCAGCAGACTGCTCGGTTCCTACACCGGGAGAAGCAGCCGCGGGTGATGCTTAAGCTGGACATCGCCCGCGCCTTCGATTCCGTCTCGTGGGGTTTCCTCTTGGAGATCCTCCGCAAGGTAGGCTTTGGACCAAGGTTCCGCGAACTGGTGTCCATTCTCCTATCTACGGCGAGTACTAGGGTGATGCTCAACGGCGAGCCAGGCCCCCCGATTTGGCATCGACGGGGCCTGAGACAGGGAGACCCCCTGTCGCCAGCGCTGTTCGTTCTGATGATGAACTCGCTCAACAGGATGCTAGCTAAGGCGATGGAGCTGGGGATTCTGAGACGTTTAGCGCGACGGGATTTAGTGACGTCGGTATCGCTTTATGCAGACGATGTGGTGATCTTCTGCCATCCAGATGAGACGGAACTGCGTGCTGTACGCGGTATCCTGGAGCTCTTTGGTCATGCATCAGGGTTGCGTACCAACTTCACTAAGTGCTCTGTCTCTCCGATCGCCTGCTCGGATGAGGAGTCTGTGGGCGCAGTTGAACTCATGGAGTGTCAGCTGGCGCCTTTCCCGGTGAGATACCTTGGCATCCCGCTGTCCATCAGAAGGCTGACGGCTGCATCATTCCAGCCCCTGGTAGACCGCCTGGCTGACAAACTACCCACCTGGAAGGCATCGATGATGCCTAGGGCGGGACGTCTGACGCTGATCCGTTCGGTCCTAGCAGCGATCCCTCTACATCAGTTGATGGTGCTGGGCATCCACAAGAAAGCACTAAAGCAGGTGTATAAGATCTTGAGAGGATTCTTATGGACGGGCAGGGCGGATGCCAACGGTGGGCACTGCCACGTCAACTGGGCGCGGGTGTGCAGGCCGCTGCGGCTGGGGGGCTTGGGAATCCCAGACCTTGAGCGCACTGCCATCAGCCTCAGGGTGAGATGGATCTGGCGGATGCGCACTGATCCCCTACGACCATGGCGCGGGCTGGATATGCACTTCTCGAAGACGGAGCTGGATGTCTTCGCGGCCTCCACCTACATGGTGGTCGGCAACGGGGAATCCGCCCTCTTCTGGGAAGACAGGTGGCTGGACGGCAAGTCCATCAAGGAGATGGCGCCGGAGGTGTACGCCCTAGTACCGAAGCGTCGGCGGAAGGCTCGCACGGTCCGAGAGGCGTTGGTCGCACGTTCCTGGATCCCCGACATAGTTGGTGCACCGAGCGCCCTAGCACTGTGGCAGTACGTACAGTTGTGGGGCAGACTCCGGGACACCCAGCTATCGGCGGGCCCAGATAGGCTGATTTGGCGTTGGACGACGGATGACCAGTACTCGGCCAGCTCCTGTTATGACACCCTCTTCCAGGGGGCGGTCATCTCAGGCTCCTGGAAGCTTAACTGGAAATCCTGGGCGCCGCCTAGGGTGAAGTTCTTCATATGGCTGGCCTGCCTCGACAGATGCTGGACGGGGGAAAGGCTGGCACGTCGCGGACTCCCGCACGCGCCTACATGCCCGTTATGTGACCAATCTGTCGAGACAATGAGCCATCTGCTCACAGGATGCTCCTTCTCCAGGACGGTTTGGTTTGAGGTTCTGTCGTGGATACGATCCACCTCAGGCCCTCCCACGGTTGAGGGTGACTTCGCGGAGTGGTGGTCGCAGGCGGTGCGGACCGCCCCTCGCCAGCTGCGCAAGGGCACTTCGTCTGTTATCATGCTTACGGCTTGGTGGATCTGGAAGCATCGGAACGCGGTGGTGTTTGACAACGTGCGACCTTCGGTGACATCCTTGTTCAACGACTTAGTGGCCGAGGCGCGGCAATGGGCGGACGCGGGAGCCCGGGGTGTGCGCCAGCTACTCCCCTAGATTAGTTTTCCTTGGGTCGAGTTGTACGGCGTGTTGTGTCCGTGCTTGGACTTGTACATAAACTCTTCTTTATCTATTAATGCATCGAAACGCAAGGCTTTTGCGTTTTCGCGAAAAAAAAATCAGGGGACTACTGGGACTCTCAAGATCCCCATGTCTCAGGACCGATCCTTCTGTTCAGCCTGCCGTGAAGGTATACATCGATCCAGTATTTGCTACTGCATGTATAGACTTGGCTGAAAATATGTTATCTTCCATTTGTTGCTGTACTGTACACACAAAACTGAACTGTTGTTCACGTTTGGTTGCAGCACCTACTCCTGAAACTTTTGAACACATACTAGCTTGGTTCCAGTCATATGTTTTCCGAACTCTCACCAAATGTATATATGAGTATCATTTTTTTTTTGAGAAACACAGTACAAACACAGACGCTCACATACACGCGTATACACTCACCCCTATGAACGCACACACGCACACCCTACCCCTATGAGCATCTTCGGAATACTGAGCCGGCGGATTGGATCTTGAAATTGACGAAGTCACCACAGGCGCCTCGCTGTCGACGGGAACGTCGCCTCCCACTGAATGAATATTCCGCCTTTATGAGACACACAGATGTCAAATCTGGGATTTGAACTCTGGTGGGCTGGGGGTACAACCACCCTCCTAACCACCTAACCTCAGGTTGGTTCTCATATATATGAGTATCATATAACCTGAAAACGAATAAAACAACATCTCATTATGTTTTATGCACAATTACTATTGTTTATTTAGTCTAAGACTGTATGTTGAGATTTCTCAGCGAGGACAGATTAGCATGAAGTTGCATTTATCGTTTTGTTATCAGCTATAAGGAGCCGTGCGTGTGTATGGCAAGGAGGAACCACCAGATCATCCGGAGCGGCCTCATTCTGCTATTCTGCATGGCACAGTGCCTACCGGGAGCGGCTGGACGTGCCGTTCGACCTTGGCGGCGGAGAAGACGGTGCTGGATGGGTTGAATGAGGGGGAGCCCAAAGAAGTACGTCATGGAGGGCCTTGCCAAGAAGCTCAAGACGATCGGAGGATGGCAAGAAGCACGATCCTCGTCCTGTGCCAAGTCCTGATTAGTGAGAACTGTACGACCACTCCTCTTGAACTAGAGATATCATCAGGGAACTCTTCGGCGCTCTGTTGAAGCTGCTGAACAACTCCAGCGTCACGGGCACTGGAGAGATCTCGGAACCACTGCCGGCGCCGACAGTGGTGTGTTCCTATTTGAACGAGCCTTACTTGCTGCCGACACCACTGGAGCACACCGTGTGGTGCTCGCTAACTACTGATCATTTGTTGCTTGGTGTTGTCCGACATTGCTAGGATGCATCGGTTCCCACTTTGGCTCGGCAGGTTAGACGGCACCGGCCCAAACAACGGTGCAATTTGAAGATTCAGTTTCAAGAGTGTACCCAGATGTGAATAATAAGTGGCAAGTTAATTATTCATCATTGCTTTATCCAATTTGTACTCTTAGTGCAAACGATCCACATCAAGGAGTATTGGAATGTGACAGAATTGGCAGCCGAAACAGGAGGCGACAGCAGCATTTGTGTGTTTTTTTCAAACATTTATAGTTATTGCATAAAGAATACGTAGCGCATCATTTGTCAAGTTTACTACTCCGGTAACTGATACTCTGTAACTGATTACATGGATAGGTCAATTTAAAACTCCGTAACTGATTAGTACCAAATATCTGCAAGAAAAGTAAGAATCCAGAAGGCAAACTGCATCTATTAACAGAAACCGGTATCATCCCTAAGAAAAGAAGAAAGAAACCGATATCCAAGTGGAAAATACTACATAAATCATATTGCTTTAATAATCAAATTAGATAATTGGTGCATCGTTCATTTGGCACCAGGGCTGGCCAAGATGAAAAATAGATTAAGTTGACCAGCACTGACAAAATATGACATAGAAGACTAACTGTTAAGCCATTACAGTATTGAGCGACTATGATTTCGACCACAACAATATAACTCTTCTGAGGAACAAACACGTGAGATCTTATTCACAGAACAGAATGTAAATTCCACAACAGATTTCATGCTGGTGTACGTGCTGCTGAATTCCTAGCTGTTAAACTGGTACTGTTTTGGCCAGAAGCATTTTAGTATATTTTTCTCTCTAGAATCGACACGGTGCCACCCTAGTCCCTGGACGCGTACTTCATTCATAAAAAATATTGCTTCCAACTTCTCATAAAAAAATCACTTTGCTGAAGCAAGTTCTTGATCTTTGCTGCTTCAAATTCCTAGCAAAGCAGATCATAAATACTGCTTGATCATTCCAGGATGATGGTCCGTCGCGGGTTGTTCATCAAGGTGGACAATGCCTTAAGTGCAGCTGTCAAGTTGATGGGCTGATCTTGTTAGTGCAGCTGCCGCTCCATGGATGCCATTACCAAATGCCTGTTTTATAAAGAGAAAGAGACAATAAATAATACGCATACGAAATACTCTTTAAGAATTAATATCACTCTGCGTGATTCCTCCGTGCTCATTGAAGCTTTGAATAAAACTGTATGTGCAACATGAAAGCAGTTGGTTTCATCAATTTCATTTTCAAACTAATTTTGCAATGGTACGATCGGCCGAATATGCAAACAGATAAGTTACATTCTGTATTCAGGTTATCATTTACTACATCACACAATGACAACAACATGAATCCGTCTTGCAAGTAATGAATTACCAACCAAATACTCCCAGAATCGAATTTTGGGACTGAAAAAGAAGGCACATGTTTGGTGTAAGTTTCTTGCTACTGCAGCGTTACATTAACTCATATCTCAAGCTCTCAAATCTGAAGACAACCTAGGATTATCAACACAGAGGCCCACTTGATTTCAACACAGAGGGCAATTGTATCCCAAATATGCTGAGTTTCAATGAAATATAGAGGTGGTGTCTACTTCTGAACTACAAAGCCCTGTCAGCTTACCTCGACTGACGGAAACAGCAAAAAACACATGCGACGGGACCGTGGCCCGTCGGTTGCCGCCGAGTTAAAGAAGCAGCAGGGCGTAGGTGGCGTCGGCGTCCACGGTGGAGGAAGGATTTGCCGGGCGCATGGGGACCGTTGGCGTCGCAGCCGCAGGAAGCGTGCGACGCGCGACTGAGGTGTCGATGGCGCCGCCGGTGTGGGTGGCGTCGACGGATGCGATCTCCTGTGTGGCGGCGGCGTGCAGGCAGACTTCGAGAGCGGAGAGGGGGTGGCGGCGACGCGAGTGCGGGCCGGAGGGGTGGAGGCGGTCAACGGACGCGACCTCCCTTGTGGACGCAGCGGCGGCGGCACGTTTGCTCGTCGTCCACGTGGCAGCGGCGCAAGTGCGGGGTTGAGGCGGCAGCGGCGTGTCTCCGGCGGTGCGTTTGAGTCCGTCCTTGTTCTATATGTTCTTAGGATTACAATACAAACTGGACCTGCTGGACCTAATCTCTCCCAGCCGTAGAATGTACTGTAAAACACGCCTTATATATATCGAGAGTACGTTGCGGTACCAAGCGTACACATGAGTTCAGAAAGAGATCGGGGAGAGATTGATCCAATACCGACTCCTATACACGTTCGGTATGGATACAGGTAGTATAACCTACTTCTCACAGTCCGTTCAGTTGGCGCCGACGGCGGGCGCGTTGTTGTCGGCGTCTTCGTCGACAGCGTGCACTCGCGCGGCCTCCTGCCGGCAGACCACCGGCGCGCCGCAGTCCGGCAACCGCAGCCGCAGGCGATGATGGCGACGATGGCCACCACCGCCAGAAACCCGAAGGCTAGGACCCTCATGGTGCCAGGGGATAGAGGAGCCACGAAAGAAGTCCAAATAACCCCTCTAACTATCCATTTTGGGACAGAGAACCCCCCTAAGTATAAAATGGGGTACTTAACACCCATAACTATGCAATACCGGTCAGTTGACCCCCTCCGAACGACTAGAGCAGTTTTGCTAGGCGGTATTGCTGACGTGGACGGCTGTATCACCAGGAAGATGCACATAGCGCGAGTGTTCATGCCGGCGACAGGAGCGGGTCCGTCTCGCACTGACATGATCTGCTGATATCGGACAGGAAGCGCCGGAGCGTGTTCACCGGGAGGGCGCGTCGCGGCCGCGCGTTGGCTGCCCGGGCCTTTTCCTTACGGAAGGTGCACTGCTCCTTGGCCGCCAACAAGAAAAGCGGTCCCCACGCGAACCAGGAGCACGTCAAGGCGGCGGGGGTGCAAGAATTGCGACAGGCACGTTGTGGCGCAGCTGCTCGATTCACCGCTTCCCACGTCGCGCCACTCGTGCTGCGGATCGGGTGGCCGGCATGCCGCGCAGCACGCGTACGTGCCCTTCTCCTGGGAGAGCTCCCCGGGCGTGCCCAAGCCCTGCAGCGCCAGCACGCTCGTCGGTAATGTCGACGGAGAGGTGCTGCTCCTGAGGCCGCCTCCGGGGCGGTGCCGCGGCGGCATTGGCATGGCTACACCATTTCTATGGAGGCATTATTATTGGAAGTTTGGATTTTCTCAGGGCAAAGGTATGACACATTCACTCAAAGCTCCTTGTATTGCCATATGTTGCCTCCATAGTGTGCATATGCTATATAAACATGTCAAATATCCTTGTTGCATATGCGCTTGTTTTGTAGAATCTAGGGGGAGTTATACCTATAGGATGTGTGTATTTGTATTCAAATGCATATTATAACTATGCACACGTCTAGGGGGAGCTCCGTCTAGTTTTTGCAAATCTAGAACCTTATCATAATATCTTATGCTATGTTGCAAATTCTTGTGTTCTCATCAAACACCAAAAAAGGGGAGATTGAAAGAGCAAGGTCTATACCTCGTGTTTTGTGTGTTTGAAAACAACACTTGAATGAATTTAACCGTGTGCATAGATTGTATTTGATAGATTTGCAGGTGCACGGTGCCCTCGCTGAACGCATGATCGGAATACTCAAGCATAGCTTATAGGATTTCTGGTTTTGTGTGTGTGTCGTGAGGTGACGTGGTTGGAGAGGGAAAGAGGAATTGCTGAATCTGCCTAACCGGTACTACGGGTACCAATAGCGGTAGTACCGCTACCCTACAGGTACCGGCCTGAGATACCGCTTTGGGATTGCATGTAGAAACGCCCATAGAACAAAGTAAGGTACCTTGACGGTACCTCAAGCGGAAGTACCGCTCTCAAGCGGTAGTTCCGGCATGGTACCGCTTTGGTACCCTAACTTTGAGTTACGGAACTTCTGCCCTGGTACCGCCAAGGTACCGGGTGGAGTCCGGTGCTCGCAGAGGCCATGCCAGTACATCGGCGGTACCGGCAGCGGTACTACCGCTTCGAGCCCACGTGGCAGTTCTGTGGGCGGAAACCCAGAGCGGTAGACTTGCCCAAGAGGTAGTACCAGTTGTGCGGGATCTGCACATAACGGTTGGATTTGGGGAGCCTATAAAAGGGCCCCTTCTTCTCCAGCTCGACTTTATCTCTTCTCTCTCTCTCCTCCATTGTTGCTGAGCTCAAACCTTGAGGATCTCCCCACCTACCCAACCAATCTTGCCCAAACTTTGAGAAATGGTGGAGGAGGCCCCGATCTATAGTTCTACCAAGAGAGATTTTACCGATATCATCTAGTCCTTAGTGGATCTTGGAGTTAGGGTTCCTATGGTGGGATCTTGGAGGAAGTGCTCCTATGGAGGCTAGCTTGGAGTTGTGTTAGCCCCATAGGGTGTTGGGAGCCTCCAGTGTTTGTGGAGCTCACCCCAACCTTGTGAAGGAATCACTTCCTCGACCGGCTACTTAGTGGAGAAGGGGAAGCTCCTTCGTGGGGCTTTCTCGAGGAACAAGGTGAGGCTTTCGTGGCCGTCTAGCCTTCGTGGTTAGCACCACCTCAACGCAGACGCACTCCCTTTTGTGGGAGAAACTGCTGGAAACAAACCTCGCCTTGTCTCCGCGTCCCCGGTTGTTTCGCTCCCTCTCTCTTTACTACCTTGTTCGGTTCCTTTGCTTGTTGCACTAGCCTAGGATCATACTAGGAACACCCCTATCCAAAGTTATCACATTTACTTTCGCATCGCATAAAAACTAAAAAAGACATAAAAATTGTATAGCGACCATTCACCCCCCCCCCCCTATTCGCTACGATCCATTCATCAATGCAGAAATATCCCGTCTGATTGTAATAAAACCCACAGGTGGGAAAAAGGCGAACCAAGAGTAAGAAGAATAATGTGAAATAACTATAGAGAAGGCAGATGCATAGATTGCTGAATTAATAAATATTGAGGACAAAACTAGGGATTTCATGACTAAAAGAATGTCTGAAGAAGACTGAAGAAATAAATATTTAATAACTGAAAAATGAATGACAAAATTCTCTTCGGCCAAGAGAATACTACTCAGATACGCTAACTTCCTTTGTAGAAACTGAGACAGTGGCCTTGTACTAAAAGACAAAGGGAGCAATTATATATGCAATTAGCACTTAAACAGCTTATCATACTATTCAGATATGAAAAAGAATTTTCCTACTAAGTTCCACCGAGAAAAACAAAGCATGTTTAATAAATGAACCAAAACTTTGTAAAATGGTAAATCTTAATAATATGAAGAAAAAAACATAAAATTTACATCATTCTAAGACACAAGAAATCAAACGTCTCTATCACACGGCGCAGAAATGCATATAGTGCGATCAGTGCCAGTTCATATTCACCTTGGCAAGATTGACAAATGAGAGAAAATGGAACGACACTGAACGAATAAAGGTGGTGCAGAAAGGCAAGTAGTTCACACCCAATGAATATGCATAGTACGTCCAGTCCAGCCATTGTATTGTACCTCTCAAAAAGGATGTTAGGAATTGTTTGCTTATCATCTACTGAAAAAACCAGATGTTAGCTACTTGTCCATCTCCATTCTTTGACACTACAAAAAAATTGAAGGAAATTCAGTGGTACAGTGTTGACTGCAATGATGTTTCAGTGTTGTTATTTGTTCCTGTAAAGAGCAATATTTAAGCATAAAAGTAGCATGGAACCACTACTGGCCCTAGCACCGAAGGTTGCTGTTCTATGAAATTTATAGAAATCCAATTTCATGACTGAAACTCACTTGGGAAACTGTGTATGGTTACCAATCTATAGAAAAAAGAAACCTCAAATATTATTTCATTTCACTACTACAAAAACCCAAATATCTACAACCTGATTTCCTCTATCCATACGCCAACCTAGACTATTAGAGTCATCAAAATAGTTGGCCGAGAGAAGAAATACAACCAGCGAGGACGCACGATGACAAATTCCTACAGATCTAACAAACAAAATCCCTCACATCCGTCACTATCCGTAGGACATTTCACTGCCATTGAAATCAAGGACAAATCAGAAAACCACTAGCATGAATCACTTACAAATAGACACCAATGCAGCCAACGACAGAGATGAATCTCAGGAACCGCCTCCGCAGCTGCTTCTGTGTAGCCCGTCCTTCACTCTCTCCATTGAACTGATGTAAGTATTGCCTCTCACTCTATTGTCTTATCCTCTTGCCTCACCTATCAGCATTTTCAGGCATGAGACTATCTGAAGATAAGCATGTGCGTCAAGTAAAACACAGGGATCACTGGTAGAAAAACAGGCTTCCGTCCAGCCCCATAAGTCGCGAAGCTATAGGAACCGCGACTAATGGGACCTTTAGTCGCGGTTCGGGAGGCGAACCGCGACCAAAGGCCTGGGCCCAGGGCGCTCGGTGGCCAGCTGGTGCACGTGGGGGGCTTTAGTCGCGGTTGGCCTGGCCAACCGCGACTAAAGGTGCCCGAAGGTGTCGGGGGAAGACCCCGGGTAGGGCAATGGACGCGGAGCAGCCGGCTGGCCACTGGCCGGCTCGCGGCAAAGGCCGGCTGAGGAGCAGCCGGCTGGCGCCGTGGCCGGCTGGTCCGGAAGCCGGCTGGCCCTAGGTCCTAGTCGGCCTGGCTACGGCCGCCAATGCTGTAGCTGGGCCGGCTTCTACAAGCCATATCCGACTGGGGGTTTGTACCTCAGACCGACTCGAGGCTGGCGAGTCTTGCACTAGAAGGAACCGGGTTGGTGATCCGGGTTCCCAAAGTCCACGCTGACTTCATCTTCCGTAAAGCGCGGGGCACTGTAGAGCAATAGTGCCACGCGCCGGACAGGCCATCATGGTCTACGTCGATCCGTACTGGCTACAGTGGCTGATGGCGACAGGGACACCTCCTCTCCATACCGCTGACCTTGGCAGCCGGATGGGACAGGCCATGAGGCCTCAACGGCTCCTGACGTCATTGCCTCGGGAAGGAGCGGAAGCCGGAGCCGGCCAAGCCGGCCAGTAGACTATAGGGTCTTATATGTAAAGTGCTAGCGCCTATATAAGCTGGGCTACCCCCCTCGTGCGGGGGACGATCGAGCATTCTCTCCTCACCACTTCCCTTAGCGCTGCCCTGAGAGAGAGACTTTGTCTTCCTTAGCCTCCCAGGAGCAGCCGGACACAGCTCAAGGAGCAACCTTGTATTGTGTGACCATCATATACACTCTAGCAGGAGTAGAGGTGTTACCTCCATTGGAGGGCCTCGAACCTGGGTACGTCGCCGTGTCGCTCGTCCCCATACCCGCATCCGGATACCGCCGTGAGATCCCTTAGGAACCACCTTCGTTAGCCACCCTATGGCATATGCCGTGACGACTCCACGACATTTGGCGCCCACCGTGGGGCCTTCAGCATCCTCGGCCGGTGTCTTCATCCGGACGGGCCTCACCATCACCACCGGCGAGCGAGTCGCTTCAGGCTTGATCTGGAGATTCGGCTCCCTCGACTGCGTCAGCGACAACGCTGGCTGCTTCGCCGACCGGCCCTTCCCAGCCGGCGGCAGCGTTATTTCCTTCGGCGGCCATGACGTCTACGTCGCCACCGTCGCACCGCCGCGCTACCCGCGGCAGGTGCTGCGCTGCGCAAGCCTTCCTCCGCGAGCCGGCAGCAGCGCTCCCGCCAGCCCCGCCGTCGTGCAAGTCATGATGGCTGGCGAGGAGCTCCCCACCAAGAACCCGCGCACCCGCGGCCCCAACCTGGAGCGCAACGTCGACCCCAACGCCTCCGGCTCAGGCCCAAAGGCGCCACCACCACCGTCCCGGTTGGACGAAGTTCGGGCGAAACTGAGCACCCCGCTCACGCCTGGCGCCGACCCCACCACCATCGAGGCGGATTTGGAGGCGCACCGCCAGCTCCTCCTCAAGCAAACAGAAGAACTGGCTGCTGCTAAGCGCCAGATGGAGATCACCCAGCGCGAGTACAACCGCGCCCACGGCCTCACTCCAGGCGGCGACGGTCCCAGCCGAGCCGGCCAGATCCGCCGCAGGGGCCGCGACCTTGGCGCCGAGATCGCCCGCGATGGCGCTCCTTCGCCGACTCCGTCCGCGGAGCAACCCGTCTACAACACCCCCGACAAGAACATGCGCGCGGCACAAGCCGCCGCAGAAGAGCTGAACCGCCTCGAAGGTGAAGAGTTACGCCGCCAGACCAAGCGGGTAACTGAGCTGCTCAACGCAGCCACCAGGCAGGCGGCCGACCCCAGGTATGTCAATGCCCCCAGAGCTTCTCACGCTCGTGGAGCTTGCGGTGACCCAGCATACCACTGCATGTTGTAGTATACAAGTCGTTGATATGATCTAGGGACTTCTTCACAATTTGCCATATCCCTCAGAGTGGTACAACAGAAACATTGCAGGTCATAACACTCCATACTTTATTACAAACATTGTCTTAACAAGTTGGTATTCTCACAGGTCCTATGAGAACACCCTAAGATACTACTTAAGTACAATTACAACTCATAACAAATATAAAGAGCTCAACAACTTATTTAGGTAAGTTCTATGTTGCTCGGCTCTATGATGCTAAGGTATGTCACTACTCCTCCACCTCCGTGTCATCGGATCCGTAGACTATTCCATAATCTACGCCTTCCACTCCGCCGGTAAGATCAGGTTCTTCGTAGACCAGCTCGTAGCTTCCTTCTGGTGCTCCATCGTTGATAGCCTCCACTTCCGGATCACAGTCTAGCAAGGGTGTCGAAAGAAAGTGAGTACAGAGGTACTCAGCAAGTTCTAAAAGAGTAAAAAGGTGTTTGATGCACTAGCTACGACCATTGATCAGGAAATCGCAGGTCAATGCATGTTTTTGAAATCATTTCTTCAAAAGGTTGCTTTTATTATGAAAACTATGCCCGTCAGTCTTCACAGGTTGACCAGAACTTCGTGGAGTTCCTTTCCTGCCGCGTTCGCAGTTCCCTTCCCGGAACAAGGAGTGACAGCCACAATTTGATACACTCGCAGAGGTGCGTTACTTTTCCCACAAGAGATCTCACCCTTTTTGCCATCCGCGAGGACTTGCCCCCGTTCACACTTCCTTTGGTGTGAGGCCAGGTGTAAAGATCCAAGCCCACACCGCCTTCTCCGCGACTGCAAACCCACCCTTTTGTCCACCCGCACACCTCCAGTAGACTTCCCCCGATAATACGGCTTTACTCATGGTGTACTTTGGACAATCCTTCATAGATCGTAGAGCCATCATCACTAATGGATGGGGATTTAAAAGGCTATCCCAACCTACGGCAGTGCCTCCAGCACCCCGCCGGCTCTACCAATCCGTTGGCGTGCAGAAGGGAAAAGATACGACTGGCTTCCCCAGAGCCATTATAGATCTCATGGTCAACGCGATTTGTACGGCGCTAGAATCACTGGACGGCATTGGTAATTTAATCCTAGGGTGATATAACCCATTGCAATGGAACCTCCACCATATCCACACATACCATGGTTCCATTGCCAGCCACATAGTCATATTCATAGTTGTAAAGTAACATTTCATTTGCGATGCAGGAATGATAAGTATATAGATTTGCATTAAAGTAGTATAAAATACTCAAGTTGACATGAGCAAGGGTGAACTTGCTCGTGGACTCGCGAGATAGTGCAGTTCAATGCAGTTGATGGAACCTGGACCTCGGGTTCTGTAAGAAGCATCATTGTCCGGTAAGGACAATGTTATAAAATCCAAATAATGCAATCATGGATGGATTATTTTATGTTGAATCCCTTTACCCCAATGAGTTATTACAATTTAGGGTTGTATTTAAGATTTATGTCTTTGACGGTAATTTACAATTGATTTAAAAGTATTAATCATTGTAATTCACACAAAGTACAACAATCCAAAGTAAAACTATTTACTTGGTGATCCCTTTAATCATTCCAAAAATAATTGAAAATTATAGAGTTACCTCTATAGTTTTTGGAATAAAAGGAATATAGTATTTTTCTGAGAAAAATACCCTTTTTCAGAAGAAATGACTTGGAATAGTAGAATTTCATTTTGAAATGTTTGAAAATAAGTATTTGAACTTATTTGAGATTTTTCCTTGAATTTTAAATACAAGGAAATAATAATTTTAAATTCCAAGTTATTATTTAAATTCTGAAAATTCATAATTTTGAATTTGTTTCATAAATTCCATTTCATATTTTATTCTTGTTAAGATTTATTTTTCATTCATAAATCCAATTTTTATTGGATTTTTAGAGTTGTTTTTGATTTATTACAATTTGGTAAAGTTTTGGTCTTTTATTAAATGTAAAAAGACCAAAATACCCCCCTGGACCCATATTGGGCCCAGCCCAATAACTTAAACCCAGGGACGGCCCAATAAGGCTGGTCCCCTTTTGGGTTCGGTGGCGCCGAAGCGGCCCACCTCACTCTTCTCACTCGGCCCTCTCACTCGCTCGCCTAACCCTAACCTCTGGCGACTCCCGTGGCGATGGCGTCGCCGCCATGGCCGCCGCCTCGCTCCGGCCATCGCCGTGCTCCTCCGCCGTAGCCACCTACCGATCCTGAACCGCCGCGTGCAGATCTATCGATCTGTCCGCGCAGTTTTTCCCCTCTCGCCCTCTCCTGGCGAATCGCCTCCGATCTGGATCTCGTGGAGGATCGCCTCGACGAACTCCGGCAAGATCTCGTCCTCGCCGACGATGGTACGCGCCTGGGGTTGACCTGGCGCGGGTGCTGCTTGCAGTACTCGTGCCGTCGCCTCAGGTGCTTGCTACGGTGGTGCTGGTTCGTGTCTGGGTTCGCCGGCGTAACGTCGGCGCCTACCCTGGACTTGCAGCTGTTAGGGCCGCGCGAGCACTGCCTCGCCATGCCCTAGCCTCTGCTTCCAGGCGCAAGTAAGTGTTGCATCCTCACCTTCTCCTCTGTGCGCCTCCCCTTGTTACTGTTCTTCTTCCTCCTCATGCTCTGCTGCTCTCTGGTGATCCTGTGATCACACAGAGCCATGCTAATCCTACGCAATTTGCCTGTGCTTCTGTTAATTGCAAGTTTATGGCCCAATTACCATTTACTGGTACTGGCACATGCTGCTTTGCTTGCTGTTCATGCCGTGCTTGCTTCTCTGCTGCCCCTAGCATGCTGTACACTTGCCATGCTCTACTGTGCTTGCTCAAGAGCTAACTATGCCATGCTATGCTTGGTTATGACTTGCTTATGCTTACTGGACTATCATGTTTGCTTGTCTAGGTGTACTTGTGTTGCATCTGTGACACTTGTGTGTGTGTCAGTGGTGCCTGTGATATGCTTCAGTGCTACCTTTGCAAGCCAATGATCCATTGGATCATTCCTTGCTTGTTGGCTAACCTCCCTGTGTAGCTTGGCTTGCTATAATTGATCCATTTGATCAATTGATTGTTAGTGATGGCTTACTGGCTAATACTGTGGCTAAATGATTCAATTATCTTTGTGATGCTGATGCTCAAGCATCACTGTGCTGTTGCTTACTTGTGCTGTTTCTCATCTTTGCTATCTAGACTTGCTCTAGTGGCTATAGATTAACTGTGTTGCTCAACAGTGTGCTACTGTCAATGCTTAGCATGGATCTGTGATAAATTCATGCTTGTATTACTTAAATGATGATGAACCGCTTATGCGGTGATGATTGAATTACTTGCTTGTATATGAATTTATGATTCATGATTCCTTTACAAGCAATTAGAGTCTGAATCCATTTTTGGATAGTGATGTGATCTATTTGGCTTTCTCTTAATTGGTGCTAATTGTGATGTGACCTCAGTAGCCTTGCTACTGACTGGTTGCTCACATGGTTGGTTGGATCTTGTTGGCTACTCATCTTTGCTTGCATATTTGGGGATCATAATAAATATGAATGCCAATATGCTTGCCTGTGAAGAAATCTAGGGTTTCTGATGGTTGTATGCTTAGGATTTACTGTGTAGTCTTAGCTGCTAATCCTTGCCATCTACTGGTGCTATCTATGCATCAAATCTGGCTAGTGTATGCATCTGTGCATATGTGCTAGTTTCCGTGTATAAGATCCGTACCTAGATGCTTTCTATTTTAGTGGCTTTTGACTGGCAGTAATCCTTGGTGAAAACCAAGTGATGATCTACCCATATGAGCATCTGCTCATCCCATGCTTATTTCATGCATATGATGGATTAGATCCATTGGATCTTTTCCAGGTATTTGGTATACCTTGTTCCAGCTCCTAGAAAGAAATGTTTTGTTGATGCAGACTTGGGTTTGTGTCACAGCCCTTCACCTCCAGGTCTTGGATGATCTTCTCAGGTCACCATGATTTCTGGTGGTTGAGTGGGTGTGTGTGTGTTGGTTCTATTCTTGCTCAAGAACTGGATGAACTGAGCTTGTTCTGGCTTCACCCTTACCTGGTGAATCCTTATCTGGTCGACTGGTGTCTATTTCTAGGGTTTGTGTTCCTTTTATATGAACCCTGCTTCTATCCTTGCATTGACACACAATCCTGGCTTGCCTTGGTGACTAAGCTGATGCATGGCCTTGCTGTTGCTGCCCAGCACACTTGAGCTGTGTGCTCTCATATGCTGAAACTTGAGCCCCTGGTGGTGCTCAGGTTTGGTCTGCTGCTGCCCTTATCTTGTGCTGTCCATGGTTTTGGACAAGCACAAGTGTGCATGACACTTGGTTCTGTCCAAACTGAATTTATTTGACTAACACTAACATTCTGGCTAGTGTTGGTTCTTTGTTTTGCAGATTTTGAAGATGGACATGACCAGAAGATATTCTCCAAGTCATTTAGTCTAGTTTTTAGTTTAGGAACAATATTGTAATCTTTATTTTCATTTCTGTTTATTATTCATCAATTCTTGTATCAAGAATATTGTAAAGACTTTGTAATATGTGTTGTGATATCAATAAAGCCCAAGTTTTTGTTTATGAGCTTTTGATTTATGTAATATTTATATTCTGGAATAAACATTGTATTCATTATTCACTTTGAAATTCAAAGTTGTTTGATTTCATAAGTTGTGTTTAAATTATGAATTCCATTTTTATATTGTCCAATGCTTATTGTTAAATGTATTAACACTTGTCAAATGAAATCAATTCCCCAAATCAACAAGATACAAAAGAGATCATGTCGAAATTTCCCTAACTCACATTGCCTAACCCTAAGTGCAAAATGAGAGAGAACCTCGATCCCTCTTAGGTTTAGTTGCAATAAGGCGCGAAAATTTCCCCGTTTTGCGATGAAATGCACATCCCATTTCTAAATCTACCCTTCGTTGTTCCTATGTTACGGGTTATTACAGCCTCTCCCCCTTAACAGAAACTTCGTCCCGAAGTTGAGATTGGTACCTGAACATCTCGGGGTAAGACTTACTGAGTTCTTCTTCCGTCTCCCAAGTTGCTTCTCGCTCAGGATGATGTTGCCATTGCACTTTACAGTATTTGATTGCCCTGTTCCTTAACTTCTTCCACTGTACTTCTAAAATCTTTTCAGGCCTTTCCACATAAGTTAGATCAGATTGCAATTCTATTTCCTCATATGTGATAGGATCATCCGGTGCCTTCAAACACTTTCTGAGTTGTGATACATGAAATACATTATGAACTTGACTTAGTTGTGCCGGTAACTCCAACTCAAAAGTTGTTCCTCGATTCTGACTGATTATCTTAAATGGTCGAATATATCGAGGGCTTAACTTTCCTTTTACTCCGAACCTCTTAAGTCCTTTCATTGGGCTAACCTTCAGATAAACCATGTCTCCCACTTTCGGTTCCCAATCTCTTCTCTTTAAGTCAGCGTAACTCTTCTGACGACTGTGAGCTATTTTGAGTCTATCCCGGATCACCTCGATGACGTCTTGTCTCTCCTTGATGTAGTCCGGTGTAAACTCCTTGTTTTCTCCGGTTTCAAACCAACAAATTGGTGATCTACACTTCCTTCCGTACAATGCTTCGTACGGTGCCATCTGGATGCTACTCTGATAACTATTGTTATATGAGAACTCTGCTAGAGGTAAATGGTCCTCCCATGAGCCTCCAAAGTTCAGAGCACAAGCTCTAAGCATGTCTTCTAGTATCTGATTGGTTCTTTCGGTTTGTCCTCCGGTTTGTGGATGATATGCTGTACTGAAATCCAACTTGGATCCCAAATATTCTTGTAGTTGTTTCCAGAATGCTGATGTGAAAATTGAACCTCTATCTGAGACTATCTTCTTTGGTACTCCATGCTTGCTAACAATCTCCTTCACATAAATATCCACAAGCTTTTCTGCAGTATCCTTTGTGTTTACGGCTATGAAATGAGCACTCTTGGTAAGTCTATCCACTATTACCCATATCATATCCTTCCTCTTACTAGTCATTGGTAAACCAGTAACAAAATCCATTCCTATTTCGTCCCATTTCCATTCCGGTATCTCTAGTGGTTTGAGTAATCCTCGAGGACTACGATGCTCTGCCTTCACTCGTTGACATGTATGACATTCCGAGACATATTGTGCTATTTCTCTTTTCATGTTGTTCCACGGAACATCTCCTTCAAATCCATATACATCTTAGTACTTCCCGGATGTATTGAATAAGGGGTTTCATGTGCTTCCTTTAATATGATTGACTTTACTTCGGATCATACGGTACACGAGATCCTTTTACGGAAGTATAATGAATCAAAATCCCCTAGATGGAATTCCGATGGTCTTCCTTCGCCAATCCTCTTGATTTCCTCTTGAATGAACAAATCATCCGCTTGCTTTCGGATAATCTCATATTTCAAGTCTGAGTACATCTCATCCATAATCCTCATGGTTGCTATACTTCCTTTGGCATCACCTTGAATAAACAAAATCTGAGCATCTTCTAACTCTTTCCGAAGTTCCTTTGGAATCTCCCATTCCGTAGGTTGATTCTCCGTACTCTTCCTACTTAGGGCATCTGCTACTACATTAGCTTTGCCTGGTGTATAGTTGATCTTAAGATCGTAATCCTTAATCAACTCCAACCATCTCTTCTGTCTCATGTTTAATTCTTTCTGGGTGAAGAAATATTTCAAACTTTTGTGATCGGTGTATAACTCACACTTGGATCCATATAGAAATTGTCTCCAACTCTTCAAAGCATACACAAGCTGCCGCTAACTCGAGATCATGTACTTGGGTAGTTGTGTTCATGTGGTTTCAGCTGTCTTGATCCATAAGCTATTACCTTTCGATCTTGCATAAGAACACATCCAAGTCCATTCTTGGAAGCATCACAATACACCGTGTAATCCTTTCCGGGTTCGAGGAACTGCTAACACCGGTCTTTGTGGTTAACTTATCTTTGAGTGTTTGGAAGGCTGGCTTCACACTCATCGGTCCACACAAATGGAGTATTTTTCTTGAGTAACTTGGTCATTGGTCCTGCAATCTTCGAAAATCCCTCTATGAATCTCCGATAATAACCTGCCATACCAAGGAATCCTCGTATCTCCTTAGCATTTTTAGGTGATTTCCATTCCAATACGGACTGAACCTTGCTTGGATTCACCGCTATGCCTTCTTTGGTTATGACATGTCCAAGAAATTCAACACTATCTAACCAAAATTTGCACTTGCTGAACTTCGCATATAGCTGATGTTCCCTCAAAGTTTGCAAAACTATCTTCAAATGCTTGGCATGTTCTTCTTTATCTTTGGAATAGATTAGAATATCATCCATGAACACTATCACAAACTTGTCCAAGTACTTCATGAATATCTTGTTCATCAAATTCATGAAAATTGCTGGTGCATTTGTTAGTCCAAATGGTACAACCAAGTATTCATGGTGTCCATACCTTGATACAAACGCTGTTTTTGGTACATCTTCCTTCTTGATCTTGATTTGATGGTATCCTGACCTTAAATCTATCTTCGAGAAGACTCCTGCTCCTTGAACTTGATCAAAAAGGTCTTGAATTCTAGGTAAAGGATACTTGTTCTTGATAGTGACATTGTTCAAATTTCTGTAATCTCCACACATCCTCTTTCCTCCATCTCTTTTATCCACAAAAATAATCTGGTGTACCCCATGGTGACACACTTTCTTGAATAAATCCCTTCTGTTCCAGTTCATCTATCTGAGCTTTCAGTTCCACTAACTCCTTTGGTCCCATCTTATATGGTGGTTGTGCTATTGGTGCTGTGCCTGGAATCAGATCGATGGTGAATTCTATCTCTCTATCGGGTGGCATACCCGGTAGTTCCTTAGGAAATACATCCTTAAACTCATTCACTACAGGAATATCTTCAATTCTCACTTCCTTCAGGCTATTTAGTTCCAATCCGATCTCCAACTCGCTGTACTTATCTCCTTGGAACACTATTCGACCTCCGATGGAGTTGCGAAGTGATACTGTTTTGTCTCCACAGCTAATCACCGCTCCATTTTCTGTCAACCAATCCATCCCTAGGATGACTGATATGTCCTTCATGGGTATGATGAATAGGTCCGCGAAATACACACGATCACATATGGTTAGGACTTGTGCTTCTTTCACGTGGGTTACTAAGATCGTTCCCCCCGCGGATAGGACAGTTATAGGAGTTTCTAACTTAGAACATCTAAGCTCGAATTTTTCCACAAATTCCAATGCAAGAAATGATGTGGTTGCTCCAGTATCAAATAATACTTTGCCAGGATGAGTAAGAATGCTTAGCGTACCTAAGACTGTTTGATCCAACTCTTCCGCTTGTTCCAAAGATGTGCAATTCAGCTTTCCATAAGGCTTTCCCCTCTTATTGTTGTTGTTGTTGTTGTAGTTGCGGTTGTTGTTGTTGTTGTTGTTGTTGTTGCGGTTGTTGTTGTTGTTTCCACCTCGTTCTCCAGAGCTCTGTCCGCTCCACGACGACTTGTTTGGACACTCTGGCTTGATGTGTCCTTCCTTCCCACAACCATAACAAATGATTCTGGGTTTCTGACAATCCTTCTGCAAATGACCCTTTAGGCCACAATTGTTGCAGATGATCTGGTTGATTGGGTTCTGACTCTGACCTCCCCGGTTGTATTGGTTACCAGTAGTAGGTCGGTATCGGGGTTTGAAACTCCGATCAGGTATTGGTTTACTGATTGGGTACTTCCTTGGCTCTATACGAGCCCTCTTCCTTCTGTCCTCTTGGACTTGCCTGCAGTCATCCTCGAAAGTGATTGCCGAGTCAATCAGTTCCTGGAATTCGGCAGTCCGTGCCAACCTCAGTTGCATCTTCATGTATGGATTCATGCCTTTCATGAACCGCTTCTTCCGCTTCTCCTCTGTATCTACATCCTCAGGTGCATACCTGGATAACCTATTGAAATCCCGAACATACTGCATAATGGGTGCAGTATTCTGTCTTAGTTCTTCAAACTCCCTCTTCTTCAGCTCAACCACGCTGTCCGGAACATGAGCATCCCGAAACTTCTTCTTGAACTCCTCCCAGGTGAATACCTTATCCGGAGGGTGTACTGCTACAAGGTTCTCCCACCATGACGCTGCTGGTCCTGACAACGGATAAGTGGTATATCTAATCTTCTCCTCATCGTTGCAACCAACGGTCTTCAACTTCCGTTACGTATCCATGAGCCAGTCTTCGACATCCATTGGTTACTGGAGCTGATGTAAATGGTAGTGGTCTTGCATTTTGGAAGTCCGATAGTGTTACTCCCTTGCCTTCATTACCCCTATCATTGATGACATGGGTAAAGAAATCTTGCATGTTCTTGCTCTGGCTTTCCTGGTAACGCCTCCTATCTTCCTCCATTGACCTCATATACTGTTGGAAGTCTGGGTGCAACATTGGGTGTGGTGGTGGTGGTGGTGCGTTCTCTGCTCTAGCTGCTGCATCTGCCTCCTCTTTCTCTCTGGCTTCCCGCTCTCTGCGAGCCTCTTCGGTTTCTACTAACGCCATTTCCCCCTAGTCCTGTAACAAAGAGCGATTACTCATAATTACACCATGCGAATGTTTTCTGAGCTCAACTCATTGCCCAGAACTAGTCACACAATAAAATCAAGAAGCAAATCCAACACAAACATTTATTATGTATATACACCGTATAATACATAACACACTCACAAACTTATATTACATGTGGTATATATAAACCACTTATTTGGCTCAAAGCCCAAGCCAACGGAAATTTAAAATACGTTCTAATACAATACCACCTAGATTACTTTATTCTTCATTGGAGCTCTACTCCTCATCATCATAGCTCGCCTCCGCGTACATCCCTGGGGTCCATCCGGTACAGCGGTCTGTCCTCCGAAGACCGTCCGGAATGAAGGTTCTTCCCGTAGGTATGTAGTCTGAATCGGACGAAGTGCCGAGATAGAGATCTGTCATGCCAAAGTAACTAGATAAAGACTCATACATATCCCAAGTGGAATACAGCTCCTCTTCTCCAGTCATCCATGGAGGATTCCTATTCACTTGACCCCTCATCTTCTTCTTCTTCTTTTTCTTTGTTCCAGAACTCTCACCTACGACGTACTGGGATGTTTTGGGTAATCCCATCTCCAAATCTAAAAAATGGAGTTGGTGTCTTTCTCTTTCTGCCCAAAGATTTGGTTAACATTCTGGTTAACCGCATCACTCTCATCTCCGGTATCACATGGAATTGGCTCCTCCTCATCTCCGAAAGGTTCCCCGAAACGCCAACCCGTCGAGTTCTCGATCGGTGACTCCGAGCAGTTTATGTTCCATGAATGGTCTCCCCCATATCCAGTATCATACGATGCTGACACGTGTGGATAGTGCGGAACAAAGTTAGGTGTAAGTGGATCTCTTGTAAGTGGATTTCTCTTGGACCACTGGTCACTCAAATCTACATCGCTGTCTGGGTTAAAGAAAGGTGTAGTATGTTGTGGTTGTGCCCTCAAATCTCGCATCCGAGTTTGGACTTTATCAGGGTCCGTGAACTCAGCTAGCATGTGGTCAATCTCACCTCTCATCTTCATGTGTAAAAGGTACATCGTGGTCAATAAAGACTTACAGCTATCCATGTGCTGTGCTGCAGCTTCAGGACTTCTGTGTGCTAACACCAAATGATTCAGAGTGGGATCCTCATCTTCCTCGGCATGAGGTATATGAGAAAACTCTGAACATAGCAGTTCTACTGACTTGTGCTGCCTTATCTCAAGGATTGCCTTGAATAGGCCCATATGGTAGGCTGTGGTGATAGTTTTGGCTTCTCCGTACGGCATTATACGACTCATCAGCAGTTTTTCCGGTAGTTGGACCGATACTCTGCACTTGGCTAGGATTTCCCCATCATAGTAGGTATACTTGATAACAGGTATCCGTGGATCACAATGAAGTTCCTTCAGCATCCCACACAGGAGAGCTGTTATTGGTCCATCATAATCACTGAGCCAACCCTCAACCTTCCTCAAAGTCCTCTTAGGAAAAGTATTCGCCATTATGGCTGTATACAAAAGCAGAACATTAGTAGTGATAATGCATCATAATAGCTATAATAAAGAATTATCGCACTAAAATATATGGTTTTGCTATTCTCAAGTGAATAATCACCATATTTCTAGAGAATCCTTTACTATTTCTACTAGACTCCTACAGGTTTCTTCCCTATACTAGGTTTTTCCAACCTAAGGTCGCAACATTTGCTCTGATACCAGCTGCGGTTACCCAGCATACCACTGCATGTTGTAGTATACAAGTCATTGATATGATCTTTGCGAAGGGACTTCTTCACAATTTGCCATATCCCTCAGAGTGGTACAACAGAAACATTGCAGGTCATAACACTCCATACTTTATTACAAACATTGTCTTAACAAGTTGGTATTCTCACAGAGTCCTATGAGAACACCCTAAGATACTACTTAAGTACAATTACAGCTCATAACAAATATAAAGAGCTCAACAACTTATTTAGGTAAGTTCTATGTTGCTCGGCTCTATGATGCTAAGGTATGTCACTACTCCTCCACCTCCGTGTCATCGGATCCGTAGACTATTCCATAATCTACGCCTTCCACTCCGCCGGTAAGATCAGGTTCTTCGTAGACCAGCTCGTAGCTTCCTTCTGGTGCTCCATCGTTGATAGCCTCCACTTCCGGATCACAGTCTAGCAAGGGTGTCGAAAGAAAGTGAGTACAGAGATACTCAGCAAGTTCTAAAAGAGTAAAAAGGTGTTTGATGCACTAGCTACGACCATTGATCAGGAAATCGCAGGTCAATGCATGTTTTTGAAATCATTTCTTCAAAAGGTTGCTTTTATTATGAAAACTATGCCCGTCGGTCTTCACGAGGTTGACCGGAACTTCGTGGAGTTCCTTTCTGCCGCGTTCGTTGTTCCCTTCCCGGAACAGGGAGTGACAGCCACAATTTGATACACTCTGCAGAGGTGCGTTACTTTTCCCACAAGAGATCTCACCCTTTTTGCCATCCGCGAGGACTTGCCCCCGTTCACACTTCCTTTGGTGTGAGGCCGGGTATAAAGATCCAAGCCCACACCGCCTTCTCCGTGACTCGCAAACCCACCCTTTTGTCCACCCGCACACCTCCGGTAGACTTCCCCGATAATACGACTTTACTCATGGTGTACTTTGGACAATCCTTCATAGATCGTAGAGCCATCATCACTAATGGATGGGGATTTAAAAGGCTATCCCAACCTACGGCGGTGCCTCCGAGCACCGCCGGCTCTACCAATCCGTTGGCGTGCGAAGGGAAAAGATACGGCCGGCTTCCCAGAGCCATTATAGATCTCATGGTCAACGCGATTTGTACGGCGCTAGAATCACCTGGACGGCATTGGTAATTTAATCCTAGGGTGATATAACCCATTGCAATGGAACCTCCACCATATCCACACATACCATGGTTCCATTGCCAGCCACATAGTCATATTCATAGTTGTAAAGTAACATTTCATTTGCGATGCAGGAATGATAAGTATATAGATTTGCATTAAAGTAGTATAAAATACTCAAGTTGACATGAGCAAGGGTGAACTTGCCTGTGGACTGCGAGATAGTGCAGTTCAATGCAGTTGATGGAACCTGGACCTCGGGTTCACGTAAGAAGCATCATTGTCCGGTAAGGACAATGTTATAAAATCCAAATAATGCAATCATGGATGGATTATTTTATGTTGAATCCCTTTACCCCAATGAGTTATTACAATTTAGGGTTGTATTTAAGATTTATGTCTTTGACGGTAATTTACAATTGATTTAAAAGTATTAATCATTGTAATTCACACAAAGTACAACAATTCAAAGTAAAACTATTTACTTGGTGATTCCTTTAATCATTCCAAAAATAATTGAAAATTATAGAGTTACCTCTATAGTTTTTGGAATAAAAGGAATATAGTATTTTTCTGAGGAAAATACCCTTTTTCAGAAGAAATGACTTGGAATAGTAGAATCTCATTTTGAAATGTTTGAAAATAAGTATTTGAACTTATTTGAGATTTTTCCTTGAATTTTAAATACAAGGAAATAATAATTTAAATTCCAAGTTATTATTTAAATTCTGAAAATTCATAATTTTGAATTTGTTTCATAAATTCCATTTCATATTTTATTCTTGTTAAGATTTATTTTTCATTCATAAATCCAATTTTTATTGGATTTTTAGAGTTGTTTTTGATTTATTACAATTTGGTAAAGTTTTGGTCTTTTATTAAATGTAAAAAGACCAAAATACCCCCCTGGACCCATATTGGGCCCAGCCCAATAACTTAAACCCAGGGACGGCCCAATAAGGCTGGTCCCCTTTTGGGTTCGGTGGCGCCGAGCGGCCCACCTCACTCTTCTCACTCGGCCCTCTCACTCGCTCGCCTAACCCTAACCTCTGGCGACTCCCGTGGCGATGGCGTCGCCGCCATGGCCGCCGCCTCGCTCCGGCCATCGCCGTGCTCCTCCGCCGTAGCCACCTACCGATCCTGAACCACCGCGTGTAGATCTATCGATCTGTCCGCGCAGTTTTTCCCCTCTCGCCCTCTCCTGGCGAATCGCCTCCGATCTGGATCTCGTGGAGGATCGCCTCGACGAACTCCGGCGAGATCTCGTCCTCGCCGACGATGGTACGCGCCTGGGGTTGACCTGGCGCGGGTGCTGCTTGCAGTACTCGTGCCGTCGCCTCAGGTGCTTGCTACGGTGGTGCTGGTTCGTGTCTGGGTTCGCCGGCGTAACGTCGGCGCCTACCCTGGACTTGCAGCTGTTAGGGCCGCGCGAGCACTGCCTCGCCATGCCCTAGCCTCTGCTTCCAGGTGCAAGTAAGTGTTGCATCCTCACCTTCTCCTCTGTGCGCCTCCCTTTGTTACTGTTCTTCTTCCTCCTCATGCTCTGCTGCTCTCTGGTGATCCTGTGATCACACAGAGCCATGCTAATCCTACGCAATTTCCTGTGCTTCTGTTAATTGCAAGTTTATGGCCCAATTACCATTTACTGGTACTGGCACATGCTGCTTTGCTTGCTGTTCATGCTGTGCTTACTTCTCTGCTGCTCCTAGCATGCTCTACACTTGCCATGCTCTACTGTGCTTGCTCAAGAGCTAACTATGCCATGCTATGCTTGGTTATGACTTGCTTATGCTTACTGGACTATCATGTTTGCTTGTCTAGGTGTACTTGTGTTGCATCTGTGACACTTGTGTGTGTGTCAGTGGTGCCTGTGATATGCTTCAGTGCTACCTTTGCAAGCCAATGATCCATTGGATCATTCCTTGCTTGTTGGCTAACCTCCCTGTGTAGCTTGGCTTGTTATAATTGATCCATTTGATCAATTGATTGTCAGTGATAGCTTACTGGCTAATACTGTGGCTAAATGATTCAATTATCTTTGTGATGCTGATGCTCAAGCATCACTGTGCTGTTGCTTACTTGTGTTGTTTCTCATCTTAGCTATCTAGACTTGCTCTAGTGGCTATAGATTAACTGTGTTGCTCAACAGTGTGCTACTGTCAATGCTTAGCATGGATCTGTGATAAATTCATGCTTGTATTACTTAAATGATGATGAACTGCTTATGCAGTGATGATTGAATTACTTGCTTGTGTCTGAATTTATGATTCATGATTCCTTTACAAGCAATTAGAGTCTGAATCCATTTCTGGATAGTGATGTGATCTATTTGGCTTTCTCTTAATTGGTGCTAATTGTGATGTGACCTCAGTAGCCTTGCTACAGACTGGTTGCTCACATGGTTGGTTGGATCTTGTTGGCTACTCATCTTTGCTTGCATATTTGGGGATCATAATAAATATGAATGCCAATATGCTTGCCTCGTGAAGAAATCTAGGGTTTCGATGGTTGTATGCTTAGGATTTACTTGTGTAGTCTTAGCTGCTAATCCTTGCCATCTACTGGTGCTATCTATGCATCAAATCGGCTAGTGTATGCATCTCGTGCATATGTGCTAGTTTACGTGTATAAGATCCGTACCTAGATGCTTTCTATTTTAGTGGCTTTTGATGGCGAGTAATCCTTGGTGAAAACCAAGTGATGATCTACCCATATGAGCATCTCGCTCATCCCATGCTTATTTCATGCATATGATGGATTAGATCCATTGGATCTTTTCCGTGTATTTGGTATACCTTGTTCCAGCTCCTAGAAAGAAATGTTTTGTTGATGCAGACTTGGGTTTGTGTCACAGCCCTTCACCTTCAGGTCTTGGATGATCTTCTCAGGTCACCATGATTTCTGGTGGTTGAGTGGGTGTGTGTCTGTTGGTTCTGTTCTTGCTCAAGAACTGGATGAACTGAGCTTGTTCTTGCTTCACCCTTACCTGGTGAATCCTTATCTGGTCGACTGGTGTCTATTTCTAGTGTTTGTGTTCCTTTTATATGAACCCTGCTTCTATCCTTGCATTGACACACAATCCTGGCTTGCCTTGGTGACTAAGCTGATGCATGGCCTTGTCTGTTGCTGCCCAGACACACTTGAGCTGTGTGCTCTCATATGCTTGAAACTTGAGCCCCTGGTGGTGCTCGGGTTTGGTCTCTCGCTGCCCTTATCTTGTGCTGTCCATGGTTTTGGACAAGCACAAGTGTGCATGACACTTGGTTCTGTCCAAACTGAATTTATTTGACTAACACTAACATTCTGGCTAGTGTTGGTTCTTTGTTTTGCAGATTTTGAAGATGGACATGACCAGAAGATATTCTCCAAGTCATTTAGTCTAGTTTTTAGTTTAGGAACAATATTGTAATCTTTATTTTCATTTCTGTTTATTATTCATCAATTCTTGTATCAAGAATATTGTAAAGACTTTGTAATCTGTGTTGTGATATCAATAAAGCCCAAGTTTTTGTTTATGAGCTTTTGATTTATGTAATATTTATATTCTGGAATAAACATTGTTTCATTATTCACTTTGAAATTCAAAGTTGTTTGATTTCATAAGTTGTGTTTAAATTATGAATTCCATTTTTATATTGTCCAATGCTTATTGTTAAATGTATTAACACTTGTCAAATGAAATCAATTCCCCAAATCAACAAGATACAAAAGAGATCATGTCGAAATTTCCCTAACTCACATTGCCTAACCCTAAGTGCAAAATGAGAGAGAACCTCGATCCCTCTTAGGTTTAGTTGCAATAAGGCGCGAAAATTTCCCCCGTTTTGCGATGAAATGCACATCCCATTTCTAAATCTACCCTTCGTTGTTCCTATGTTCTGGGTTATTACAGAGCTGCAGGCAACGACAGGGAAGGCGCCAGGGACTCGACCGAGTCCGCCTCCCCAGCACCAAGCCGGCACCGTGACTCCCGGGCCACACACGCAAGCTCGAGCCGGCCGAGCCACCAGCCGAGCGGCAGCAGCCGCAGCCGGCCTCCTCCAAGTCGGAACCAGGAGCAAGACTCCGAGCCGCGCCGCCAGCACCGGCCGGCTCCGGAAGCAAGCGGCGCACGCCAGCCGGCACGCTCCCGGCTGGGCCCGCGCATCGAGCCCGTCGACGCCAGAGACCGCCTCGATCGGCTGGTCGAATCCCGCATCGCGGAAGAGGAGGCGCCGGCTTGCCCCAAGTGCTTCGGGCCCCGCATCGACAACGAGCCCGTGCTCGACGGCTTCCAGCTCCCCCGCGATACGCCCAAGTACGACGGCACCGCCAAGCCGGAGGACTGGCTGCAGGACTACTCCACCGCAGTCGGCATCTCTCGAGGCAACATGCGTTGGGCGGTACGCTACTCCCCCCGATGCTGGTCGGCTCCGCCCCGCACCGGCTCAACAACCTGCCAGCCGGCAGCATCAACGGCTGGCTGGATTTCGAAGAGGCCTTCGTCAGCAACTTCACCGGCACCTATCGCCGGCCGGGTCGCCCTCAACAGCTTGAGATGTGCAAGCAGGGCCCGGACGAGACGGACCGCGCATACCTGACGCGCTGGTGCGAGATGCGCAATTCCTGCGAGGGTGTGCACGAGATCCAGGCCATCAGCTTCTTCATGGGAGGCTGCCGGCCCAACACCATGCTGTGGCACAAGTTGCGCCGCAGCGACCCCAAGTCGATGGCCGCCCTGATGGCCATCGCGGACAAGTACGCGCTGGCTGAGGAAGCCGGCAAGGCGCCGGCTGACATTTCACCGGCCCCAGCAAGACGGGACAACAACAAGTCGGCCGAGCACAAGCCGGCAGACGGCGCCTCTCATGGCAGCCGGCGGGACAACTATCGCGGCAAGCGTCACAGCGACCAGCCGGACCGCCGGTACGGCTCCGCCCACGTAGCCGCCGTGGCAGACAACGCGGCAGGCGGCAGCCGCCGCCAGAAACAAGACCGGCAGTGGAAGCCGAAGTACACCTTCGAGCAGATGCTCGATTCGCCGTGCAAGTACCACAGCGGCAAGAACCCCTCCAACCACACCACCCGCGGCCGCCACTTCATGAAGCGGCTGACAAGCGGTGAACCTCTCCCGCCTCCACCCCCGCCCCCTCCAGCCGGCGGGCCGGGTGGAGCAGCCGGCGCGGAGAACGCCAACCTCGAGCACCACGAGGCTAACCAAGTGCACCATGGCGGCCGATATCTGGCCGAAGATGCTACCTACATCATCTTCACCTCCGAGCCCGAGGACAAGACGAGCCAGCAGAGCCGTTCCCTCGAGGTCAACGCGGTCATACCGCCGGTCCCCGATACCTAAACCGGTCGAGCAGGCCATCACTTTTGATCGCCGCGACACACCGGCTGTCCTGCCGAAGCCGGGCAGCTACGCCATGGTCCTCGCCCCCACCATCGGCACAACCCGGCGCAGCGTGCGTTTCTCGCGCGTCCTCATCGACGGGGGCCGCAGCATCAACATCCTCTACCGCGACACCGCCCGCAAGCTGGGCATCCAGGAGGCCGAGTTGCGCCCCACCCCCACCGTCTTCCATGGCATCGTGCCAGGCCACTGCTGCCAGCCGATCGGCCGGATCACGCCGGAGGTGATGTTCGGGAAGCCGGACCACTTCCGCACCGAGAGAATCGAGTTCGAGGTGGTGGACCTCGTGAGTCCCTACCACGCGCTCCTGGGCAGGCCGGCCCTGACCAAGTTCATGGCAGTGCCCCACTATGGGTACCTGAAGATGAAGCTGCCTGGCCCCAAGGGGGTCATCACCATAGCCGGCGACTATCGTCGCTCCATGGACTGCGCCACGCAGAGCTCCAAGATGGCCCAGACGCTGGTCATCGCCACCGAGAAGAAGCTCATCCACGACGCCGTCGCCCTCGCCAAGGCCGCGCAGACAGATATGCCGGCTGCAGGCAACCCGGCTGGGACGACTCACTTCTAGCCGGCCGACAACACCAAGAAGATCCTGCTGGACCCGGCGCAGCCGGACAAGTACGTCACCATCGGTGCCGGCTTGAGCAGGAAATAGGAAAGCGAGCTCACCAGCTTCCTCCGTGAGAATCGGGACATCTTCGCATGGACTCCAAAAGACATGCCGGGTGTGCCGAGGGAGTTGGCTGAGCACCACCTCCACGTCCGGCCTGAAGCCAAGCCGGTGAAGCAACCTCTCAGGTGCTTCGCCGAAGAAAGAAGGAAGGCCATCGGTGAAGAAATCGCCCGGCTGCTCGCAGCCGGCTTCATCATGGAAGTGCTGCACCCGGACTGGTTGGCGAACCCGGTCCTGGTTTTGAAGAAGAACGGCTCCTGGCGCATGTGTATCGACTACACCAGCCTGAACAAGGCGTGCCCGAAGGACCCCTTCCCCCTGCCGCGCATAGATCAAGTCATAGACTCGACCGCCGGCTGTGAACTGTTGTCTTTTCTAGATGCCTATTCAGGCTACCACCAGATTCCTTTGAATCCGGATGATCAAATAAAGACTTCGTTCATTACCCCGTACGGGGCTTATTGCTACACGACTATGCCATTCGGCTTAAAAAATGCAGGCGCCACCTACCAAAGGTGCATGCAAAAATGCTTGCAGGATCAAATCGGCAGAAACGTTCACGCATATGTGGATGATGTCGTTGTAAAGACCAAGGAGACGACTACCCTCCTTGATGACCTGAGAGAAACCTTCACCAATCTGAGAAGATTTCGGATGAAGCTCAACCCGGCCAAGTGCACATTCGGCGTGCCGTCTGGCCAGATCCTTGGCTACCTCGTCTCTCAGCGAGGGATCGAAGCCAACCCGGAGAAGATCAGTGCCCTGGAGAAGATGGAACTGCCGCAGTGCCTCAAGGACGTCCAGAAGTTTGCTGGCTGCCTGGCTTCCTTGAGCCGCTTCGTCAGCCGGGTGGGGGAGAAGGCACTGCCCCTATATCAATTGATGAAGAAGGCGGACAAGTTCGTCTGGTCACCGCAGGCGGATGAAGCCTTCCGTGACTTGAAGCGCGTGCTCTCAACCGCGCCAATCCTTGCAACGCCGGCTTCAATGGAGCCGATGCTGTTGTACATCGCAGCCACCAATCGAGTGGTTAGCGTTGTCCTGGTGGTGGAGCGCAAAGAAGACGGCAGGGAGCAGCTGGTCCAGCGCCCAGTCTACTACCTCAGCGAAGTGCTCTCCCAGTCGAAGCAAAACTACCCCCACTACCAGAAGGTCACCTACGGCGTATACATGGCGGCCAAGAAGCTCAAGCATTACTTCCAAGAGCACCCCATCAAGGTGGTTGCCACAGCGCCCTTGGTGGAAATCATTGGCAGCAAAGACGCCAACGGCCGGGTTGCCAAGTGGGCTCTGGAGCTAGCCGCCCACACCATCCTCTACGAGCCGCGCACAGCCATCAAGTCGCAGATCCTCGCGGACTTCTTCGTCGACTGGGCCGAGATGCAGTACCTGCCGCCTGTGCCGGATTCCACACATTGGAAGATGCACTTTGACGGCTCGAAGATGCGCAACGGCTTGGGAGCCGGCATCGTCATCACCTCTCCCAAGGGAGGCCGGGCTGGACTACGTCCTGCAGATCCACTTCGCCGCATCCAACAATGTGGCGGAGTATGAAGCGCTCATTCATGGGCTGAAGCTGGCCAAGGAGATTGGCGGGCGCCGCATACTCTGCTTCGGCGACTCCGACTTGGTTGTACAGCAAGCATCGGGCGACTGGGATGCGAAGGACGCCAACATGGCCTCGTACCGCTTCCACGTCCAGCAGCTATCCGGCTTCTTCGACGGCTGTGAATTCCACCATGTGCCACGAGCAAACAACGAAGCGGCTGACGCCTTATCCAAGATTGGCTCAACCCGGCAAGCCATTCCGCCGGGTGTCGCCTTGACGATTCTCAAGAAGCCGTCCATCATACCGTCACCGGACTCGGATTCAATATTCGTGCCGGCTGACCCGGGGGCTGCTCAGCCGAACCCGGGGGCTTCATCGCCCAAGTCGGGGGCTAACAAGCCGAACCCGCCGGCTACCATGCCGAACCCGGGGACTTCTCGGTCCAACCCGGGGCTTCACCGCCAAACTCGGGGGCTAGCAAGCCGAACCCGCCGGCTAGCAAGCCGAACCCGGCGACCATGCGGTCGAATCCGGAAGCTCCCACGCAGGAGGCCCCGTTGGTCGGCGTATTCGAGATAAAATGCGTACCTTCATGGGCACAAGAATTCCTCTCCTACCTCACCGACGGTGTGCTGCTCGATGATAGAGTCCAGGCCGGGCAGATTGAGAGAAGGGCCAAGGCCTATACAATCATCAACCACCAGCTGTCACAAACGCAGCGTAAGTGGGGTGTTCCAGCGGTGCGTCGAGCCGGCTGAAGGGATTGAACTCCTACGGGAAATCCACCAAGGAGAGTGCGGACATCACGCCTCATCCAGAGCCATAGTGGCCAAAGCTTTCCGGCACGGTTTTTACTGGCCAACCGCGCTCAGAGACGCAGAAGAACTGGTGAAGAAGTGCAATGGCTGCCAACGCTTTGCCAAGCAAAAGCACACGCCGGCTTCCGCCTTGAAAACCATCCCCATCACATGGCCGTTTGCTGTATGGGGCTTGGATATGGTGGGCCCGTTCAGAACAGCGCGAGGCGGCATGACTCATCTCTTGGTGATGATTGACAAATTCACTAAGTGGATCGAAGCCAAGCCAATAAAGAAGCTGGACGGCTCCACAGCCGTCACAATCCTCAAGGAAATAATCGTAAGATACGGCTACCCCCACAGCATCATCACCGACAACGGCAGCAACTTCGCCGAAGGCATTTTCAAACGCTACTGTGGGGAGATGGGGATCCGAATGGACCTATCGTCCGTGGCGCACCCGGAGTCAAACGGCCAAGTGGAGAAAGCAAACGGCTTGATCCTAGCCGGCATCCGGCCCCGGCTGGTGGAGCCGCTCGAGCGCTCAGCCGGCTGCTGGATTGAAGAGCTGCCCATCGTGCTGTGGAGCCTGCGCATGACGCCAAACCGCTCAGTCGGCTTCACACCTTTCTTCCTCGTATATGGGGCCGAAGCCGTCCTACCAACTGACATCGAGCACGACGCGCCGAGGATCAAGCTATACACAGAAGCTGAAGCCAAAGAAGCTCGCGAAGATGGAGTCGACCTGGTTGAAGAGGTCCGGCTGATGGCCGAATCCAGGTCCGCCATATATCAGCAAAGCCTCCGACGCTATCACAGCCGGAAGGTCCAGTCCTTAGCATTCCGAGAAGGAGACCTAGTGCTCCGGCTGATCCAACGGACAGCCGGACAGCATAAACTGTCATCCCCATGGGAGGGTCCCTTCATCGTGAGCAAGGCGGTAGGCAATGATTCCTACTATCTCATAGATGCCCAAGAGGCTAAGAAAAACAAGGCAAACAAAGCCGACGAGGAGACTAAACGTCCATGGAATGTCAGGTTGCTTCGACCATTTTATACTTGAGAGCAGGAATGTATGTATCCCTTGTATCCCTTTTCTAAGCTATGAAAAAGCATGCGCCAAGAGCGCCGTTTCCGACAAGTTTTTCGCGTACTCTACTTTGTTTCGCCAATTGGCTTAAACCCTCTCACGCGGCCGGCTCAGTAACGTGATCCGGTTTCCGACAGCCGGCTTCCGATCCAGCTACAGACCGCAACCCGGCTGTCCGGAGTAAGGTCTAGGAAGCCGGCACGCGAAAGACGGCTAAGGGAAAGAGTAAAAGCGAGTTGACTTGCAACTTTTCATAAAACTGCCGAATTGCCAAATTCAGCTCGTTCGACTGAAATACTGTCGGCCTCACCCAGCGGCCCGCTCTTGATCCGGCGACGGATCGCAAGTCGGACGTACGACCGGCAAGAGCAAAGCCAAAGAGTGGGGCGGATGGGAAAAAGCGAACAAGTCGAAAGAAAGCAAGTCGGCACACAAGTGATTAACAAACACATTAAAGTGTGACATGATAAAAGAGATGATAATATTCATACATGTGCACCCGGCATCCCGGGGATTTAATAAATTGTCTTGGCAAAAGCAGCAATTGAGAGACAGGTAAATTAAGGACCAGCCGGAGGGGCATCAGCGGAGCCGGCTGCCGGGTCGTCCCCAGGCGCGTCTTCCGCCTCCTCGTCCTGCATCTCCTCATCCTCGTCGTCAGACGGCGGGTTCGGGTCCGCAACGAAGAGGCTCTTGTCGACGAAGTCGGCAATGGCGCTGGCTCGGGCAAGCCGGGCAGTCTTGTATTCGGCCGGGAGCTTGCCCTCCACGTCGGCTCGCCGGTACTCGAGCTGCTTGAGATCCACCTCGTTGTACCAGGAGAGGACAAAGGACAGCGCCATGTCGGCTCCAGCGCGCGTGGCCGACTCCTTCCAGTCGAGGAAGCGTTCCGGCGCCCGCTCCATCAAGGAGATGAGGTCGGAGATATCTTGCGGCACCGCCTCCGCGGGCCACAGCATCGGAACCAACTCCTCAGCCGCCTTCCCGTGCTCCCAGCCAAGCTTGGTGATGGGCTCGACGCGGGCAGCCATGGATGCCATATAGTCCTCCATGGTGAAGTACTCCGAGCTGCCCTCGCCAGTCGCCCGCCTCCTAGTCTCGCGCGCAACGCCAACGGCTGCTAATGCCGCATCCTGCGTTTCCGGGAAGGCTGCTGCAAGAAAAAGCACGTTAGAAATCATCAAAGCCGAAATAAGCTGAAAAATGCAAATTTTCGAAGTCCTAAAGTAGGCCAGGCGGCAGCCGGCAAGAGCCGACTGCCCCCGGTCCGAAGATGGAAATTCCGAAGGATAAAAGGAAAAGCCTGGCGGTAGCCGGCAAGAACCGACTGCCCCCAGCCCGAAGATGGAGATAGCGAAAAAATCAATTTCTGCCGCCGGCTGCCAACCTAAGCCGGCAGCCGACAGCCGAAAGCCGGCAAAGGGAAAGGAAGAAAGAATAAATGCACTCACCCGACAAGCCGCGGTCGAGTGCGCCAATCTCGCCCACCCAGCGTTTGGCGGTGGCCGACAGCTCCGTGGTCTTGGTGGTGACCTCCTCCTGAAGCGCAAGCCGCTGCTTCTCCACCTCGGTCAGCCGCTTGCTCAGCTCCTCCACCTTCTCCTTCTCAGCCGTCCTGAGGAGGGCAAGCTCCTTGAGGTGGTTCTCCTCAAGCCGGCGCAGCCACGCCAGCTCCCCATCAGCCACCTTGAGCTTGGCGGCAGCAGATCGGCCCGCCTCCTCGCTCTCGGCGCACTGAGCGCGAGCAACCCGAAGATCCGCCTCCAGCTGCGGGACCTTGGCGGCTTCAGCTGCAAGGCAGCCAGAAAGAAGCGTCAGCCAACCAAGGCTAAAGAAAGAAAACATCAAGTCAGAAGGAAAAAGATCTTACCCTTGACGGCCTCCAGCTCGCGAGCCAAGTCGGCCCGGTCCAGCTTGGCCTTGTGGTAGTGGGTCACGGCACGGTTGTACAAGCCGGTGCGCCGCTCCGCCACAGCCTAAGGAGAAAGAAAATCAATTAACTAGGCGAAACCCGGACCGGCTTCAAGCAGCCGGCCCATGCCTCGGAGGGCTACCAGGATGATAACCAAGTTGAAAAACAGATGAAGCGCTTACCTTGCTGGCTTCCTCCACCTTGGCGACATTGGCCGTGGCCTCGGCAGCCCTGGCCTTGAGGTTGGCCTGCAAGCTGGAGAAGAACATCTCCACCGATGCTTGGCCTGGGTTCCCCTCCCGGCTGGTCACCTCGTAGGAGTCGGCGCGGAGCCACGCCTGCTCCATAGTGCCAGCCGAGCCGAGGCTGGAGTCGGAGGCGGACGGCACGTGCAGCAGCCGGGCGCCCTTGGCCACATGCAGGCTCCCCATCGGCGCCGACGGGGCTTCCGTCCTCACCAGCGCGCGCGAGTCGGCGTCCTCCATGCGCGCCGGCTCATCCCTTGCCGGCTCCTGCCTGGCCGGCCCCTCCCTCGTCGGCTCCGGCGGCGGCGGCGCTCCGGGCGAAGCAGTTGGCCCAGTCGGCGCAGCCGTCTCCAGCACCTGAGGCTCCCCCTCCGGGCTCTCCTCCAACACCACCATGCTCGGCCCGGTTCCGGCCCCGGTCGCAGGCGGCGCAGCCCCGCCGGCTTCGGCTCCGGTCGAAGGCGGCATGCCCCAGCCGGCCCCAGTGCCTTGGTCCAGAAGACGAGCACGGCGCGGGAACATGTCGTCCAGCGTCGGCTGGTGCGTCGGCTCGGCCCGCGTACCGCGGCCAGGCGCTGAGGCCAGCGGCACGGCGAGAGAAGGCGCCCCTGCAGGAGGCGGAGTACCCGCAGGAGGTGGCGGCGTAGGCGCGCGCGATGGAGGTTGCGGCGTCGACTCCCTCCTCTGTCGCGGAAGCGGTGACACGACACGTGGGGCTTGCCGGGAGCCGCCGCCCTGAGCAAACTTGATGGGGGCCCTAGCCGAACAAATAAGAAAAAGATAAGCATAAAGAGTAAGGAAAGAAAAGGAATCAAACAAGAGAAAAAGAGAACTCACCCGGCCTGCTCCGGAACCTTCTTCGGCTGCTGCCGGCGGAGCTTCTTCGCCTTCGCCTCCAAGGCGGCGGTGGAGCGAGGGTCGCCGACCCGTTTCTTCCCCTTGGGCGCCGAAGTCGCCGTGGTGCTTGGCGGCCTCGCGCGCAGAGGCACGGCAGGGATTGGCCCCGTGGCGGACGTCGCCGGCTCCTCGTCCTCCTGCTGCTCCGGTGAAGGGGGCGGATTGTGCTCCCCCTGGCCGCCTAGATCAGGCGCCTGCAGCAGGTCGTCGTCGCCGGCCTGGTCGCCGGCTTGTCCAGCCGGATCAGCGTGATCCGGCGTCCACCTCCTCGTCGCCAGGTCACCGTCCTCGACGTTCTGGCGGTTGAAGAGCTAGAAAAACAGAAGACATGAGCAAACAGCAAGCCGGAAGTCGGCAGAAAGAAAGACAAGTCGGCCTCGCAGCCGCAAGCCGGAAGTCGGCCTCAACACTAAAAGCTTACCAGCTCGGGCAGCAGATCCCTGCTGCGGGGCGCCAGCCCGTAGTTCCACTCCTCCGGCATGTTCGCCTTGGTGACGTTATTCACCCGGTGGGCCACCTGGGCCTTGGTGAGCGGCGCCCTGGACGTCCGGGTCGGGTCGAACCGGCCGGACATGTGCCCAATCTTGTGGGTGCGCATCTGGAGCGGCAGCACCCGGCGCTCGGCGATGGTGCAGAGGAGGTCCTCGGCGGTCAGCCCGTTCTCGACGGCCGCCCCCAGGAAGTCCCAGAGCTGATTCACCTCAGCGTCCGGGTCCGTCGTGCGGGCGTTGTAGCTCCAGTTGATCCGGCCGACTGGAGGAGTCGGGTTGAACTCCGGCAGATTGATCCGGTCGACGAGCCCGCCCTTGTTGCGCACGTAGAAGAACGACATCTGCCAATTCTTCACCGAGTCAATGGTTGGAATCTTGGGGAAGGGCGTACCCGGCCGGGTGTAGATCGAGGCGGCGCCGCAGGCCCGCAGGCGGCCGTCAGTGGTTTGCGCCTTGAGGTAGAAGAGCCGGCTCCAGAAATCTATATCTGGCCACAAGCCGGCATAAGCCTCCATGAAGGCCACGTAGCAGCGGAGGAGGATGCAGGCGTTGGCCGGCAGGTGGTGCGGCTGCAAGCCGAAGTTGTTGAGGAAGTGGCGGAAGAAGTTGGACGCCTGCAGGCCCAACCCGCGGTCGAGGTGCGCGCCGAAGACGACGCGCTCGCCGGGCTCCGGCTTGGGCTCCGTCTCCTCGCCGGGCGCCCTCGCAACCACCGACGACGGGATCCGGCGGAGGCGCACCAGCCGCTCGATGTCGTCATCCCTCATGTACGACCCCCTCCACGGTCCGCTAGCGGATGCCATTGACGAAGAGGAGGGGGAAGAAGACCACGAAAGGCGGAAAGGTCAAGAAGAACCTCGCGACGGCGGCGACGGCGGCGACGGCGGCGGCGGAGGACGCTCCGTTGAAACGCGGGGCCCCGTGGCGCCGGCTCATCGGAGTAGCGGCGGCGGATCGGCGGAGATGCGTTCGCCGGAGTTCGCCAGTGGGAGACGCTCGCCGGAGCAGCAAGAGGCTCGAGCGCGAAGAAGAGAGCGAGAGGAGCGGAAGCGCGAGGAAAACGAAGTGAGGCAGTGGCCGCCTCGGTACCCTCCCCCGCGGCATTTATAGCCGCCCGCGGCGGACGGTTAGCCTCCAAGTGGCGATCGTGGCCACGTCGCCCGGATCTTCTGCGCATTAACTCCCCCCACGACCGCTGCCATTACCGAAAACCGCCACACCACGTCGCCCACGACCGCACCGGATCCGGAGGAGACATTGATGTGACCAGACGAACCGACGGCAGGACCCAGGCGTCAGACCGGTCAAGTCGGGTGCAGGACCCAAGGCGGCGGAGACTCCGGCGCGCCGCAAGCCGGAGCCGGACATTAAGTTCACCTCAGCCCAAAGTTCATCCAGCAAGGCGGAGACATCGCCAAAACTTGCGAGAAAGCAAAAGCTGCATAAGTGTAAATAGCAGCCGGCTAGAAGCAGCCGGTCGGAGCGAGCCGGATGAGGGCGCAGCCGGCTGAATGGAAATTCTCAGTCGGCCCCTCCGAGTGCCGTCAAATACGTTCAAGAAGCTAGGAAAACCTGCCTAGGTCCTTCTAAACGCAGGACCTTGCCAGCTTCGGGGGCTAATGTCGGGGGGAAGACCCCGGGTAGGGCAATGGACGCGGAGCAGCCGGCTCGCGGCAAAGGCCGGCTGAGGAGCAGCCGGCTGGCGCCGTGGCCGGCTGGTCCGGAAGCCGGCTGGCTCTAGGTCCTAGTCGGCCTGGCTACGGCCGCCGATGCTGTAGCTGGGCCGGCTTCTACAAGCCATATCCGACTGGGGGTTTGTACCTCAGACCGACTCGAGGCTGGCGAGTCTTGCACTAGAAGGAACCGGGTTGGTGATCCGGGTTCCCAAAGTCCACGCTGACTTCATCTTCCGTAAGCGCGGGGCACGCGTAGAGCAATAGTGCCACGCGCCGGACAGGCCATCATGGTCTACGTCGATCCGTACTGGCTACAGTGGCTGATGGCGACAGGGACACCTCCTCTCCATACCGCTGACCTTGGCAGCCGGATGGGACAGGCCATGAGGCCTCAACGGCTCCTGACGTCACTGCCTCGGGAAGGAGCGGAAGCCGGAGCCGGCCAAGCCGGCCAGTAGACTATAGGGTCTTATATGTAAAGTGCCAGCGCCTATATAAGCTGGGCTACCCCCTCGTGCGGGGACGATCGAGCATTCTCTCCTCACCACTTCCCTTAGCGCTGCCCTGAGAGAGAGACTTTGTCTTCCTTAGCCTCCCAGGAGCAGCCGGACACAGCTCAAGGAGCAACCTTGTATTGTGTGACCATCATATACACTCTAGCAGGAGTAGAGGTGTTACCTCCATTGGAGGGCCTCGAACCTGGGTACGTCGCCGTGTCGCTCGTCCCCATACCCGCATCCGGATACCGCCGTGAGATCCCTTAGGAACCACCTTCGTTAGCCACCCTATGGCATATGCCGTGACGACTCCATGACAGAAGGCCTTTAGTCGCGGTTGGCCAGGCCAACCGCGACTAAAGCCCCTCCCCTATATATACCCATCCAGCAACCAACACTTAGCCATTTGGAGCCATTCTCTTCACAAACTTCACAAGTGGGTGTTAGGTTTGCTTTTGGTTCCTCTTATGCACATAAGGTGTTTGATGAAATGCCCCAAGAGCATGAAACAAACATGATATGAAGTGTTGGAGCCACACTTGAGCTTTCTCATTTATTTTTTCCTCCTCGATCGCGGTTAGCAACTTGAACCTTTCATGTGTCATTGATAAAATATGCATGTGTGTAGTTCATTGTTTAATTTATATTGTTTGTAGCTAGTTAGTTTAACAAATGCATGATGGTTAATTATATATTTTATATTATAATAATGCAGATGAATCGGCAATGGATGTACGGTAACCGACTCCTCCGGCGAGTTCACTACGGGTTTGAAAGATTTCCTCGTAGTGGCTAATGCGAACAAGCATGGGGGTTTTGTTATCTGTCCATGTGTTAACTGTAAGAATCAGAAGGGTTACTCTTCCACAAGAGATGTTCACATGCACCTACTTCGGTACGGTTTCATGCCAAGCTATAATTGTTGGACCAAGCATGGAGAAAGAGGGGTTATAATGGAAGAAGATGAAGAAGGGGATGATTTCATTGATGAAAGCTATCTTGCTCATTTCGGTGATACTTTCATGGAGGATGCTGAAGGTGAAGGGGAAGGTGAAGGGGAAGGTGAAGAAGAGGCACGTGATGATCCCGTTGATGATCTTGGTCGGACCATTGCTGATGCACGGAGATGCTGCGAAACTGAAAAGGAGAGGGAGAATTTGGATCGCATGTTAGAGGATCACGTAAAGGCGCTGTACCCGGATGCGATGATGGTCTGAAAAAGCTGGGCTGCACACTGGATTTGCTGAAATGGAAGGCACAGGCAGGTGTAGCTGACTCGGCATTTGAAAACTTGCTGAAAATGTTGAAGAATATGTTTCCAAAGAATAACGAGTTGCCCGCTAGTACGTACGAAGCAAAGAAGGTTGTCTGCCCTCTAGGTTTAGAGGTTCTGAAGATACATCCATGCATCAACGACTGCATCCTCTACCGCGGTCAATACGAGAATTTGAATGAATGCCCGGTATGCACTGCATTGCGTTATAAGATCAGAGGCGATGACCCTGGTGACGATGTTGAGGGCCGTAAACCCGGGAAGAGGGTTCCCGCCAAGGTGATGTGGTATGCTCCTATAATACCACGGTTGAAACATCTGTTCGAGAACAAAGAGCATGCCAAGTTGTTGCGATGGCACAAAGAGGACCGTAAGTCGGACGGGGAGTTGAGACACCCCGCGAGATGGAACGCAATGGAGAAAGATCGACAGAGAGTTCAAAGATTTTGCAGCTGACGCAAGGAACATAAGATTTGGTCTAAGTACGGAAGGCATGAATCCTTTTGGCGAGCAGAGCTCCAGCCCATAGCACCCGGCCCGTGACTCTATGCATCTACAACCTTCCTCCTTGGTTGTGCATGAAGCGGAAGTTCATTATGATGCCGGTGCTCATCCAAGGTCCGAAGCAACCCGGCAACGACATCGATGTGTACCTAAGGCCATTAGTTGATGAACTTTGACAGCTGTGGGGCAGACCTGGTGTCCGTGTGTGGGATGAACACAAAGAAGAGGAATTTGACCTACGAGCGTTGCTTTTCGTAACCATCAACGATTGGCCTGCTTTTAGTAACCTTTCGGGACTGTCAAATAAGGGATACAATGCATGCACGCACTGCTTACATGAGACCGAAAGTGTACATTTGCCAAATTATAAGAAGAACGTGTACCTTGGGCATCGTCGATTTCTTCCGAAAATTCATCCGATAAGAAAGAAAGGCAAGCATTACAACGGCAAGGCAGATCACCGGCCGAAGCCTGCGGAACACACTCGGTGCTGAGGTATTTGATATGGTCAAGGATTTGAAAGTCATCTTTGGAAAGGGTCCCGGCGGACAATCGGTTCCGAAGGGAGCTGACGGGCACGCAGCCATGTGGAAGAAGAAATCTATATTCTGGGAGCTAGAATATTGGAAAGTCCTAGAAGTCCGCTCTGCAATCGACGTGATGCACGTTACGAAGAATATTTGCGTGAACCTCCTAAGCTTCTTAGGCGTGTATGGGAAGACAAATGATACAAAGGATGCACGGCAGGACCAGCAACGTTTGAAAGACCCCGATGACCGGCATCCGAAACGGTTTCAAGGTCGTGCCAGCTACGCTCTGACCAAAGAAGAGAAGGTCATCTTTTTTGAATGCCTGAGCAGTATGAAGGTCCCGTCTGGATTCTCGTCCAATATAAAGGGAATAATAAACATGGCGGAGAAAAAGTTCCAAAACCCGAAGTCTCACGACCGCCACGTGATTATGACGCAATTGCTTCCGATTGCTTTGAGGGGGCTCTTGCTGGAAAATGTTCGAGTAGCCATTGTGAAGCTATGTGCATTCCTCAATGCAATCTCTCGAAGGTAATCAATCCGGAAGTTCTACCACGGTTACGTAACGATGTGATCCATTGTCTTGTCAGTTTCGAGTTGGTGTTCCCGCCATCCTTCTTCAATATTATGACGCACCTCCTGGTTCACCTAGTCGATGAGATTTCCATTCTCGGTCCTGTATTTCTAGACAATAGGTTCCCCTTCGAGAGGTTCATGGGAATATTAAAGAAATATGTTCGTAACCGTGCTAGGCCAGAAGGAAGCATCGCCAAGGGCTATGGAAATGAGGAGGTAATTGAGTTTTGTGTTGACTTTGTTCCTGTCCTTAAGCCGATTGGTCTTCCTCGATCGCGGCACGAGGGGAGACTAAGTGGAAAAGGCACGATCGGAAGGAAATCAACAATATGTATGGACGGCCATTCTCCGATCGAAGCACACCACACAGCTTCCGACCAATTCCAGCTTGGTGGCTCCGTACTTTGAGAAACACAAGAATATTTTACGCTCGGACGACCACGGGAAGCCTCGAATCCTGGATTAGGAAGGCCCACATGGAGACTTTCGGCGGTTGGTTGAGAAAACATTTAATGAATGACGATCATGTTGTAGATCAGCCGTACATGTTGGCCAAGACACCATCTTCGACTATAACGACTTTCCAAGGGTACGAGATAAATGGGAATACATTTTACACGATCGCCCAAGATAAAAAGAGCACCAACCAAAACAGTGGTGTCCGCTTTGATGCAGCAGAACCGAGAATGGGCAAAAGGTCACATATTATGGTTACATAGAGGAGATATGGGAACTTGACTATGGACCCTCCTTTAGGGTCCCTTTGTTCCGGTGCAAATGGTTCAAGCTAACAGGAGATGGGGTAAAGGTGGACAAGCAATATGGAATGACAATGGTGGATTTCAACAATCTTGGTTACCTTGACGAACCATTCGTCCTAGCGAAAGATGTCGCTCAGGTTTTCTATGTGAAGGACATGAGTAGCAAACCGAGGAAACGGAAAGATAAGAAAACGATCAGTACATCATGCGATGATCCAAAGCGCCACATTGTTCTTTCAGGGAAAAGAAACATCGTGGGAGTGGAGGACAAGACAGACATGTCAGAAGATTATAATATGTTTGCTGAAATTCCGCCCTTCAAAGTGAACACCGACCCAAGCATTAAGTTAAATGATGAGGATGCTCCATGGATACGGCACAATTGTAAGCAAACAGGGACACAAGGGAAGAAATGATGTGTAATAATTTATTGTACCAAACTTTGTTGAATGGATCATGTGAATTATATTACCCGTGATGTGTTTGGTGTCCATTTTCGAATGATTCAATTGACTCGAGATAGCACTGATGATACATGAAATTTGGAGTGATTCAGCCATACTCCTCGCCTAGGCGTATAATATGCATACTCGTAGTCTTCATAGCCGCCGCCGTTGTACTGGTAGTCGTCGCCTTCTAAGTTGCCGCCGTCGTCGTCGCTGCTGTCGTCGCTGTCGTCGGGCGGCGCTCGTGGCTCGAACTGAGGGTAGCGCAGGCGGCCGGGATTCATCCGCTGCTCCGGTGTGAGGTCGAGGTAGTAGTGGTTCGTGATGGCCGCCCGGCGCGCAGTACCCTGAGGGACGGGAGGGACCGGCACGTCGCCGGCGCTTAGGCTCCAGCCGGCGGGGACGCGGTAGCCCGGTGGGCAAGGGTAGTTCGAGGCGCAAAGCTCCTCCACCTGCTGGTAGGTTAGAGTGGGTGCGGTGGAAGCTATGAGAGAGTGATGAGAGATTGTAGAGATGTGATAATGCTGGCCAAGCCGGGCTATATATATGTAGTGACAAATGGCGGGAAAAATGGGAGCGGGAAGACATGACGCGGGAAGAAAGTGGCGGGAAGAAAGAGGCGGGAAGAAATTGGCGGGAAGAAATTGGCGGGAAGAAAGAGGCGGGAAGACAGGGAAGAAATGGCGGGAAGACAAGGCGGGAAGAGGGGTCGCTGAAAGACATGAGGCGGAAGAGTGAGGCCAACGAGAAGACGATAGGCGGCCTGGAAGAAATTTTGAATTGAATTAGTTTTATTTTTATGAATTTATTGATGTATTATTTGTATTTTTAAAATTTTGAATTGAATTAGTTTTATTTTTCTGAATTTTTTGATATATTATTTGTATTTTTAAAATTTTGAATTGAATTAGTTTTATTTTTCTGAATTTTTTGATATATTATTTGTATTTTTAAAATTTTGAATTGAATTAGTTTTATTTTTATGAATTTTTTGATATATTAATTGTATTTTTAAAATTTTGAATTGAATTAGTTTTATTTTTATGAATTTTTTGATATATTATTTGTATTTTTAAAATTTTGAATTGAATTAGTTTTATTTTTCTGAATTTTTTGATATATTATTTGTATTTTTAAAATTTTGAATTGAATTAGTTTTATTTTTCTGAGTTTTTCTGTATTTTTAACATTTTGAAAAACAAAAAGTAATTCGAAAAATACCTTTAGTCGCGGTTGGGCTGGCCAACCGCGACTAAAGGGTACCCTTTAGTCGCGGCTCTCCTCCCCAACCGCGACTAAAGGGGGGGCTATAAATAGTTTTCCCGAACCGTCGCTCCACACATCGTCTTCTTCGCCGCTCGCTCCGTCTCTGCCGATCGATCGAGAGCTCGCTCGCCGCACCGCGCCTCGCCGTCACCGCGCCTCGCCGTCGCCGAGCCTCGCCGTCGCCGCACCGTCGCCGTGCAGACGCCGTCGCCGCCGCCCTCCGCGTGTACCGTGCGCCGTGTACGTCGCCGCCGCCCGGCCGGATCCGTGTACTATATACGTCGCACCGCCGCCCCTCGTCATCACCGGCGCAGAAGAGAGAGGAGAGGCGCCAGGGCCGCCGCCGCCGCCGCCGCTCTGCTCGCCCCGGCGGCGCTCTGCTCGTCGGCGGCCGCCGCATGTGCGCGCATGAGAGAGAGAGAGGGGGAGGAGCGCGCGCAGACGAGCCCCGGCCTGCCTTTTTTTTTTCTTTTTTTTTAGTTTTTTAGTTTTTTACTTTGTTTAACTATAAGTTTTTTTAATTAAAAACTAGTAAAAATGCAACTACAACTTTGACTTAATAAAAATTGAACTAAAATGGGTACTAAAAAAGAACTAAAATTTTGACTTAATTAAAAACTTTGTCTTAATTAAAAACTTTGACTTAATTAAAAACTTTGTTTAAAAAAAGAACTAAAATTTTGACTTAATAAAAATGAACTAAAATTTTGACTTAATAAAAATTGACTTAATAAAAAATGAACTAAAATTTTGACTTAATAAAATATGAACTAAAATTGTGACGCCGCCGTACCGTCGCCAACGCCGTCAACGCGCCAACGCTACCTCTATTCATAAAAATGTAACGCCGTCAACGCTACTGCCTCTATTCAACGCGCCAACGCCAACGCTACCTCTATTCAACGCGCCAACGCCAACGCCGTCAGGGGCACCAACGCCAACGCGCTCGTCCTCGCCTCCCTCTTCCGCGACACCCTCTCCCACCCCTTCCTCGCCCCCTCCTTTTGCCACCGCTATTTCACCACCGCCACCGGTCTCTCGGTCACTTTTAAAATAACTTAACAAAAGTTTGTCACTTTTAAAATAACAAAAATAACTTAACCACCGCGCGTATACGGAGGGGGCACCGCCACCGCGAGGGTTATGTGTCCTCGGAGCTAGTCAAACAGTTCGCTCTTTCTAAGATGTCCGACGTATTCCGGAAATACAAGCAAAATCTAGCCCATGACTTTGTCAAGCAGGGCAAGACTCCGGATTTCAAAGGACAATATGAGAAACTGCAACATGATTGGCCAGAATTTGTGAAGCAAAAGAAATCGGAGCCGTTCCTTCAAATATCGAAAAAATAAGGAAAATGCGGCCAAGAAGGAGTACAATCATATTATGGGGCCAGGAGGGTATCGCCTTTGGATGCCTAGGTGGGAGAAGATGGAGAACGAGCTGAGGGCGCGAGGAATTCGTCCAGGTACGGAGGGATGGGACCCAAGGGCCAAAAGCTGGTGCTACGGGCATGGGGGATCGCTGAACCCGGAGACAGGGGAGTGTGTTTACCAGGGCAAAATAATTAAACCCACCCAAAAGCTTATTGAGGCAATGAGGGATGCTCAAGAGGGAGGATCAAGTTCAACAGAGAGAACGACGCCCTGACAAAAGCCCTCGGGAATCCTGAACACGGAGGACGTGTACGAGGCATGGGGCACATTCCGTGGAAAGTAGGGTTCCCCCAGAACGATGACCCGTACGGTTACAGAAGCCGTAAGAGAAAGATGGATCGGGAAGCAGATGTTGTGGCGCGGTTGGCATCGGAAATGGATGTGATGAAGAAAACCGTGAGTGTACTAGTAGCCGAAAGAGATGCAGCTCGGGCGCAGCATGAAGATCATCCATTGGATCTCGGAAGCCAGCAGCGGAGAAGCGGCGTGGCTTCCACGGAGGCCCCACCGGCTGGTGCACCGACGATCGAAATTACTGCACCGGAGCCTCTGGTGGTCGAAATTACTGCACCGGAGCCTCCTCGCTACCCCGTGGACGATATAAAGGAGATGAAAGCATGTCATCTGTATTATCCTATCGGGAACATGTCCATGAAGGTAGCCATCGGCGAGTGCTTTACCACCTGGAGCACTCCACCACAACAACCCCATTCAAGATGGCTATGCTCGTGTCACGGTGGAGGACATAGTCCAAGGGTTTGAGGACCTGGACATTGACATTGCTACACCTGAAGGGGCGACAAGACTTGGAGATGTCAAGCGCCAGTTCATTCTATGGCAGAAGAAGTTTATCAAGTTTCCAGGCGAGGCGACAACAAGTCCACCCCCCCTACGGTGGTGGTGGTGGCGGCGGTGGTGGTGGTGGTGGTGCTTCACCTACACCTCCTTCACGTCAGCCGATGCCGCCCCCCAATTCACCTCCGACGGGTAAGCAGCCGCCGCCCCCTAGTCCGCCCCGGGCGGGTAGCGCACGCCGCCCCCCAATCCACCTCCGGCGAAGAAGCGTAAGCAGCAGTCCTAGATTATTAACCCGGACCCTTACGTACCTAAGAAAACAAAGGTACCGGAGCCATCACTGAAGCCTCTCCCCACGAGGCCTTGGGAACGTAGTGCCGAGGAAGTCGAGGCGGCCGCGACTGCTGAATTAGAGAAATGGAAGGCGGGCTGCAAGAAGAAAAGAGAGCCCGAGCCCAAGCCAGTATTTTCTGATGAGCAAAAGAAGTGGGCTAAGTCATTTTTGAACACACCGTCCCAAGCCGCGAACAATCTGCCTGATGACTATGCACGTGAACTAAAGAATCAGGCACGCATGTTCAAGAAGAAGAAAGAGGAGGCCGATAAAGCGGAATTACAAAGTGCACAAAGCGGGAAACGAGTTGTTGCCCAGCTCGGGGAACAAAGTAAACAATCGATTGCCCCGCTTATAGTGACAGCCGCCGGTCCGGATGCCCCCGAAATCATAGAAGCTGCGGCAGCACAGGGATTGATTGTAACGAGTGCCAGAGAACAAGCAGCCAACTTATGTATTACTCTTCGTGAACTGTTAGGCATTGATGAGGCGCTAGTGAAGGAGGTAGTACTTACATATGTGAAGAATGGGCCTCTCGTCGAGCTCCGCGCAGAAGAGGATCTACCTCCACAAATGAAAGGTCTCGCTGAACTGGTACAAGGGTTACATAAAACATAAAAACGCCAAAGATTATATTTTTGCGGAAGTTGGATATGAGCATCACTTCAAACGTTACTTCGTACAAATTCATCTGAGTGAATTGTTCCAGCTTTTCAATCTGCGCGAGCTCGACAAATCTATCATCAGTTGCTACGTTCTGTAAGTGATTTATTTCTACCCCATCTCGTTCATATTGCATGCACTATATATATATATATATGTCCTAACTATATTGTTGTGTCCGCTATTATACATGCAGATTGAAGATTAAGGAATGCAGAGTAAGGAACATCCATGATGTTGGGTTCATTGACCCACACATCGTTAATGGATATACGTTACAACATCACCCCACCGACGTGGAGGAAGACCTGTGGCGGTTTCTTGAAAAGCAGGAACTCAAAAGTGATATTCTATTTCCTTACCATTTTGGGTGAGTGTTTATGTCTTGAGCACATTCTCTTTTGTTTACTCCATGCATGGTATGTGGCTGGCTAATCGATGAGTTATGCATGACGTACTGTGCATGTATCGTGTCCGCAGGTTCCATTGGATTCTGCTAGTAATTAAAGTTGACAAATCAGAATGTCTCGTCCACGACTCTCCGAATATGGATAAGGCGGAGTGGGCCGACATGAGACAAATGATTCAAAAGTAATTTTTTTCATTCATTTGCGCTCTATATCGATCGGCCTATTTCGTTCATTTTCCTAATTAAGCTTCAAGTAATTAACTAATAACTCTCTTGTTCATTTAATTTTCTTTGCCTCGTAGGGTTTGGAGACGGTTCTCGATACAAAGGTCGGTCAATTCAAAAAAGAGCTAAATTTCATGCGGTCAAAGGCTAAGAATGGTAGCGATATTCAGCCACCGGGAACCAATCTGTGTGGATACTATGTCTGTGAGATGATCCGGAGATACACCTCTGAGCGCGTTCCGAGTGATCTCAATGCTCAGAGGAATAACCTCCGGATGATGCTTAGTCCAGAAGCTCGCTTCCGACCACTTCAAGAGGAACTAGCTGGATGGTTCAGGAGGGAAGTCCTCGATCCTAAAGGAGAACACCATTACGAGGACGTAGAACTATACATGCATTAAATTATGTATGGAAACTTGTTCAAACTTGTATATGGTCATCCGATGATATTGAATATATATTGTATATTCCTCTTGAATTCTTTTTGGTTCTAATTTCAAATTTGTTTGAAATTGTACATTCATATGCATGTATGTAGTACCGTAGAATATGTGAAACTCCTTCAAAATTACAATAAAGCACAAAAGAAATAAAACAATACAAATTAAACAGAAAATAGGTTTAGGGGGCAGGTTTAGGGGGGCCTAAAACCCTAAACCTGCGGCGGCCTTTAGTCGCGGTTGGCCGAAGAACCGCGACTAAAGGTCCTCCGCCCGACGGCCGCCCGGCGCCCACGTGGACGGGCCTTTAGTCGCGGTTCGTAAGCAACCGCGACTAAAGGGGGGGCCTTTAGTCGCGCTACTTTGGTCGCGGTTGCGCAACCGCGACTAATGGCAGTTGCGAACCGCGACCAAAGGCCCTTTTTCCACCAGTGGATGATGCGTATTCATCTGTGAACATTAACACCAACAACTGAAACTAAACATTAAAAAGTGTCGTGGTATCGTCACGGCATATGCCATAGGGTGGCTAACGAAGGTGGTTCCTAGGAGATCTCACGGCGGTATCCGGATGCGGGTATGGGGACGAGCGACACGGCGACGTACCCAGGTTCGAGGCCCTCCGATGGAGGTAACACCTCTACTCCTGCTAGGGATGTATATGATGATCACACAATACAAGGTTGCTCCTTGAGCCGTGTCCGGCTGCTCCCGGGAGGCTAAGGAAGACAAGAGTCTCTCTCACGTGGCAGCGCTAGGGGTGGAAGTGAGGTGAGAATGATCGATCCCCTGCACGAGAGGTGGTAGTGCGGCTTATATAGGCACCGGCACTTTACATATAAGACCCTATAGTCCATCGGCCGGCTTGGCCGGCTCCGGCTTCCGCTCCTTCCCGAGGCAGCTGACATTAGGAGCCGTTGAGGCCTCATGGCCTGTCCCATCCGGCCGCCGAAGTCGGCCGGTATGGAGAGGAGGTGTCCCTCGTCGCCATCGCCCACTGTAGCCAGTACGGATCGACGTGGACCATGATGGCCTGTCCGGCGCGTGGCACTATTGCTCCACAGTGCCCCGCGCTTTACGGAAGATGAAGTCAGCGTGGACTTTGGGAACCCGGATCACCAACCCGGTTCCTTCTAGTGCAAGACTCGCCAGCCTCGAGTCGGTCCGAGGTACAAACCCCCGGTCGGATATGGCTTGTAGAAGCCGGCCCAGCCTACAGCATTGGCGGCCGTAGCCGGGCCGACTAGGACCTAGAGCCGCCCGCTTCCGGACCAGCCGGCCACGGCGCCGGCCGGCTGCTCCTCAGCCGGCCTTTGCCGCGAGCCGGCCAGTGGCCAGCCGGCTGCTCCGCGTCCATTGCCCTACCCGGGGTCTTCCCCCCGACATTAGCCCCCGAAGCTGGCAAGATCCTACGTTTAGAAGGACCTAGGCAGGTTTTCCTGGCTTTTTGATCTGAATATACTTGACGGCACTCGGAGGGGCCGACTAAGAATTTCCATTCAGCCGGCTGCGCCCTCATCCGGCAAGTTCCGGCCGGCTGCTCCTAGCCGGCCACTATTTGCATTTATGCAGCTTTTGGTTTTTTACAAGTCCTGGCGATGTCTCCTCCTTGCTAGGAAAGTTTTGGGCCGAGTTGAACTTAATGTCCGGCTCCGGCTCGCGGCGCGCCGGAGCCTCCGCCGCCTCGGGTCCTGCACCCGACTTGACCGGTCTGACGTTAGGGCTCTGCCGCCGGTTCGTCTGGTCCCATCACTGTCTCCTCCGGATCCGGTGCGGTCGTGGGCGACGTGGTGTGGCAGTTTCTGGTAACCACAGCGGTCGTGGGGGGAGTTATGGCGCAGAAAATCCGGGCGACGTGGCCACGTCCGCCACTTGGAGGCCAACCGTCCGCCCGGGGCGGCTATAAATGCCGCGCGGGGGGGGGGGGATCGAGGCGGCACTCCCCGCACTCCTTCTTCTTCCTCGCGTCCTTGCTCCGCTCGCGCTCTCGCTCCGCTCTTCCTCACGCTCGAGCTCCTCGCTGCCCCGGCGAGCATTTCTCACTGGCGAACTCTGGCGAGCGCATCTCCGTCAAGCCGCCGCCGCCACTCCGTCGAGCCGGCGCCATGGGGCCCCGCGTTTCAACCGTGCGCCCTTCGCCGCCACCGTCGCCGCCGCCCTCGCGAGGTTCCTCTTCTCCATTTCACCTCTCGTGGTCCTCTTCTTCCTCTTCTTCATCAATGGCCTCCTCCAGTGGATCTTGGAGGGGATCGTACATGAGGGACGATGACATCGAGCGCTTGGTGCGCCTCCGCCGGATCCCGTCGACGGTGACCATGAGGGCGCACGGCGCGGAGGTGGAGCCCAAGCCGGAGCCTGGCGAGCGCGTCGTCTTTGGCGCGCACCTCGACCGTGGGTTGGGCCTGCCGGCGTCCAACTTCTTCCGCCACTTCCTCGAATATTTCGGCTTGCAGCCGCACCACTTGCCGGCCAACGCCTGCGTCCTCCTCAGCTGCTACGTGGCCTTCATGGAGGCGTATGCCGGCTTGTGGCCGGACATAGATTTCTGGAGCCGCCTCTTCTTCGTCAAGGCGCAGACCACCGACGGCCACCTGCGGACCTGCGGCGCCGCCTCGATCTACTCCCGGCCAGGTACGCCCTTCCCCAAGATTCCAACCGTTGACTCGGTGAAGAATTGGCAGATGTCATTCTTCTATGTGCGCAACGAGAACCCGCTCTTCGACCGGATCAACTTGCCGGAGTTCAATCCGGCTCCTCCGACCGGCCGGATCAACTGGGGCTACAACGCCCGCACGACGGACCCGGACGCGGAGGTGAGCCAGTTCTGGGACTTCCTGGGGGCCGCCGTCGGGAACGGGCTGACCGCCGAGGACCTCCTCTGCACCATCGCTGAGCGCCGGGTGCTGCCGCTTCAGATGCGCACCCACAAGATCGGGCACATGTCCGGCCGGTTCGACCCGACCCGGACGTCCAAGGCGCCGCTCACCAAGGCCCAGGTGGCCCGCCGGGTGAACAACATCACCAAGGCGAACATGCCTGAGGACTGGAACTACGGGCTGGCGCCCCGCAATAGGGACCTGCCGCCCGAGCTGGTAAGCTTGTTGTTCTGGCCGACTTCCGGCTTGCGGCTGCATGGCCGACTTCTTTCTCTTTCTGCCGACTTTCGGCTCGCTGTTTGCTCATATCTTCTGTTTCTCTAGCTCTTCGACCGTCAAAACGTCGAGGACGGCGGCCTGGCGACAAGGAGGTGGACGTCGGATCACGCCGATCCGGCTGACCATGCCGGCGACCAGGCCGGCGACGACGACCTGCTGCAGGCGCCTGACCTAGGCGGCCAGGGGGAGCACAACCCGCCTCCTTCGCCAGAGCAGCAGGAGGACGACGAGCCGGCGACGTCCGCCACGGGGCCGATCCCTGCGGTGCCCCTGCGCGCGAGGCCGCCTAGCACCATGGCGACTTCGGCGCCCAAGGGGAAGAAGCGGGTCGGCGACCCCCGCTCCACCGTCGCCTTGGAGGCGAAGGCGAAGAAGCTCCGCCGGCAGCAGCCGAAGAAGGTTCCGGAGCAGGCCGGGTGAGTTCTCTCTTTCTCTTGTTTGATTCCTTTTCTTTCCTTACTCTTTATGCTTATCTCTTTCTTATCTGTTCGGCTAGGGCTCCCATCAAGTTCACCCAAGGCGGTGGCTCCCGGCAGGTTCCGCGCGTTGTGTCGTCGCCTCCGCGACAGAGGAGGGAGCCGACGCCACAGCCTTCGGCGCGTGCGCCTACACCGCTGCCGCCTGCGGGTACTCCGCCTCCCGCAGGGGCGCCTTCCTTCGCTGTGCCATTGGCTTCAGCGCCTGGCCGCGGCACACGGGCTGAGCCGACGCGCCAGCCGACGCTGGACGACATGTTCCCGCGCCGCACTCGTCTCCTAGACCCAGCGGCTGGAGCCGGCAGGGGCATGCCGCCTGCGACCGGAGCCGGAGCCAGCAGGGCTGCGCCGCCTGCGACTGGAGCCGGAGCCGGGCCGAGCGTGGTGGTGTTGGTGGAGAGCCCGGAGGGGGCACCTCCAGCGCCGGAGATGGCTGCCCCGACCGGGCCGACTGCTTCACCCGGAGCCGGCGAGGGACGAGCCGGCGCGGGCGAAGGACACCGGCTCGCGCGTGCTGGTGAGGACGGAGGCCCCGTCGGCGTCGTTGGGGGGCCTGCACATTGCCAAGGGCGCTCGGCTTCTGCACGTGCCGTCCGCCTCCGACTCCAGCCTTGGCTCGGCTGGCACCATGGAGCAGGCGTGGCTCAGCGCGGACTCCTACGAGGTGACCAGCCGGGAGGGGAACCCAGGCCAGGCGTCGGTGAAGATGTTCTTCTCCGGCTTCCAGGCCAACCTCAAGGCCAGGGCTGCTGAGACCGCGGCCAACCTCGCCAAGGTGGAGGAAGCAAGCAAGGTAAGCACTTCATCTGTTTTTTAATCTGGTTATTATCCTGATAGCTCTCCGAGGCGTGGGCCGGCTGCTTGGAGCCGGTCCGGGGTTCGTCTAGCTGACTGATTTTCTTTCTGCTTAGGCTGTGATGGAGCGGCGCACCAACTTGTACAACCGCGCCGTGACCCACTATCACAAGGCCAAGCTTGACCGGGCCGACTTGGCTCGCGAGCTGGAGGCCGTCAAGGGTAAGATCTTTCTCCTTCCGACTTGATGTCTTCTTCCTTTAGTCTTGGTTGGCTAACGCTTCTTTCTGGCTGCCTTGCAGCTGAAGCCGCCAAGGTCCCGCAGCTGGAGGCGGATCTTTGGGCTGCTCGCGCTCAGTGCGCCGAGAGCGAGGAGGCGGGCCGATCTGCTGCCGCCAAGCTCAAGGTGGCTGAGGGGGAGCTGGTGCGGCTGCGCCGGCTTGAGGAGAACCACCTCAAGGAGCTTGCCCTCCTTAGGACGGCTGAGAAGGAGAAGGTAGACGACCTGAGCAGGCGGCTGACCGAGGTGGAGAAGCAGCGGCTTGCGCTTCAGGAGGAGGTCACCACCAAGACCACGGAGCTGTCGGCCACCGCCAAGCGCTGGGTGGAGGAGATTGGCGCGCTCGACCGTGGCCTGTCGGGTGAGTGCACGTTCTCTTTCTTCCTTTCCCTTTGCCGGCTTTCGGCTGTCGGCTGCCGGCTTAGGTTGGCAGCCGGCGGTAGAAACTCTGATTTTTCGCTATCTCCATCTTCGGGCTGGGGGCAGTCGGTTCTTGCCGGCTGCCGCCAGGCTTACTTTAGAGCTTCGAAAATTTCCATCTTCGGGCTGGGGGCAGTCGGCTCTTGCCGGCTGCCGCCAGGCCTACTTTAGGACTTCGAAAATTCGCATTTTTCAGCTTATTTCGGCTTTGACGATTTCTGACGTGCTTCTTCTTTGCGGCGGCCTTCCCGGAGGCGCAGGATGCGGCGTTGGCGGCTGTTGGCGTTGCGCGCGAGGCTAGGAGGCGGGCGACTGGCGAGGGCAGCTCGGAGTACTTTACCATGGAGGATTACATGGCATCCATGGCCGCCCGCGTCGAGCCCATCACCAAGCTTGGCTGGGAGCTCCGGAAGGCGGCTGAGGAGCTGGTCCAGATGCTGTGGCCCGCGGAGGCGGTGCCGCAAGATCTCTCCAATCTCATCTCCTGGCTGGAGCGGGCGCCGGATCGCTTCCTCGACTGGAAGGAGTCTGCCACGCGCGCTGGAGCCGACATGGCGTTGTCTTTTGTCCTCTCCTGGTACAACGAGGTCGACCTTGGGCAGCTCGAGTACCGGCGAGCCGGCGTGGAGGACAAGCTCCCGGCCGAATACAAGACTGCCCGGCTTGCCCGAGCCAGCGCCATCGCCGACTTCGTCGACAAGGGCCTCTTCGTCGCGGACCCGAACCCGCCGTCTGACGACGAGGATGAGGAGATGGAAGAAGAGGAGGCGGAAGATGCGCCTGGGGACGACCCGGCAGCCGGCTCCGCTGATGCTCCTCCGGCTGGTCCTCCTCCAGCCGGTGCTTAATTTACCTGTCTCTTAGTTGTTGCTTTTGCCAAGACAATTTGTTAAATCCCCGGGATGCCGGGTGCATATGTATGAATATTATCGTCCTTTTATTATGTCACACTTTAATGTGTTTGTTAATCATTTGTGTGCCGACTTGCTTTCTTTCGACTTGTTCGCTTTTTCCTATCCGCCCCACTCTTTGGCTTTGCTCTTGCTGGTCGTACGTCCGACTTGCGATCCGTCGCCGGATCAAGAGCGGGCCGCTGGGTGAGGCCGACAGTATTTCAGTCGAACGAGCCGATTTCGGCAATCCGGCACTTTTGTGAAAAGTTGCAAGTCAATTCGCTTTTACTCTTTCCCTTAGTCGTCTTTCGCGTGCCGGCTCCCTAGGCCTTACTCCCGCCAGCCGGACTGCCGGGTTACGGTCTGTAGCTGGATCGGAAGCCGGCTGTTGGAAACCGGATCACGTTACTGAGCCGGCCGCGTGAGAGGGTTTAAGCCAATTGGCGGAACAAAGTAGAGTACGCGAAAAACTTGTCGGAAACGGCGCTCTTGGCGCATGCTTTTTCATAGCTTAGAAAAGGGATACAAGGGATACATACATTCCTGCTCTCAAGTGTAAAATGGGCGGAGCAAGTTGACATTCCAGGGACGTTTAGTCTCCTCGTCAGCCTTGTCCGGCTTGTTTTCTCTAGCCTCTTGGGCATCTATGAGATAGTAGGAATCATTGCCTACTGCCTTGCTCACGATGAAGGGACCCTCCCATGGGGATGACAGTTTATGCTGTCCGGCTGTCCGCTGGACCAGCCGGAGCACTAGGTCTCCTTCTCAGAATGCTAAGGGCTGGACCTTCCGGCTGTGATAGCGTCGGAGGCTCTGCTGGTAGATAGTAGATCTGGACGCGGCCAGCAGCCGGGCCTCTTCGACCAGGTCGACTCCATCTTCGCGAGCTTCTTTGGCTTCGGCTTCTGTGTAGAGCTTGATCCTTGGCGCGTCGTGCTCGATATCAGTCGGCAGGACGGCTTCGGCCCCGTATACGAGGAAGAATGGTGTGAAGCCGACTGAGCGGTTTGTCATTGTGCGCAGGCTCCACAGCACATTGGGCAGCTCTTCAATCCAGCAGCCGGCTGCTCGCTCGAGCGGCTCCACCAGCCGGGGCCGGATGCCAGCTAGGACCAAGCCGTTAGCCTTCTCCACTTGTCCGTTAGACTCCGGGTGAGCCATAGAGGCTAGGGCCATCCGGATCCCCATTTCCCCGCAATAACGAGAGAAGATGCCTTGGGAGAAGTTGCTGCCGTTGTCGGTGATGATGCTGTGGGGGTAGCCGAATCTCACGATGATTTCCTTGAGGAATGTGATGGCTGTGGAGCCGTCCAGCTTCTTGATTGGCTTGGCTTCGATCCACTTAGTGAATTTGTCAATCATCACCAAGAGATGTGTCATGCCGCCTCGCGCTGTTCTGAACGGGCCCACCATGTCCAAGCCCAATACGGCAAACGGCCATGTGATGGGGATGGTTTTCAAGGCGGAAGCTGGCTGGTGTCTCTTCTTTGCGAAGCGCTGACAGCCGTTGCACTTCTTCACCAACTCTTCTGCGTTTCTGAGCGTAGTCGGCCAGTAAAAACCGTGCCGGAAAGGTTTGGCCACTATGGCTCTGGATGAGGCGTGATGTCCGCACTCTCCTTGATGGATTTCCCGCAGGAGTTCAATCCCTTTAGCCGGCTCGACGCACCGCTGGAACACCCCACTTACGCTGCGTTTGTACAGCTGGTGGTTGATGATTGTATAGGCCTTGGCCCTTCTCTCAATCTGCCTGGCCTGGACTCTATCATCAGGCAGCACACCGTCGGTGAGGTAGGAGAGGAATTCTTGTGCCCATGAAGGTACGCATCTTATCTCGAATACGCTAACCAACAAGGCCTCCTGCGTGGGAGCTTCCGGATTCGACTGCATAGTCGCCGGGTTCGACTTGCTAGCCGGCGGGTTCGGCTTGCTAGCCCCCGAGTTTGGCGATGAAGCCCCCGGGTTGGACTGAGAAGTCCCCGGGTTCGGCGTGGAAGCCGGCGGGTTTGGCTTGTTAGCCCCCGACTTGGGCGATGAAGCCCTCGGGTTCGGCTGAGCAGCCCCCGGGTCAGCCGGCACGAATATTGAATCCGAGTCCGGTGAGGGTATGATGGACGGCTTCTTGAGAACCGCCAAGGCGACACCCGGCGGAATGGCTTGCCAGGTTGAGCCAATCTTGGACAAGGTGTCAGCCGCCTCATTGTTTGCCCGTGGCACATGGTGGAATTCGCAGCCATCGAAGAAGCCGGATAGCTGCTGGACGTTGAAGCGGTACGTGGTCATGTTGGCGTCCTTCGCGTCCCAGTCGCCAGATGCTTGCTGTATGACCAAGTCGGAGTCGCCGAAGCAGAGTATGCGACGCACGCCAATCTCCTTGGCCAGCTTCAGCCCATGAATGAGCGCTTCATACTCCGCCACATTGTTGGATGCGGCGAAGTGGATCCGCAGGACGTAGTCCAGCCCGGTCTCCCTTGGGAGAGGTGATGACGATGCCGGCTCCCAAGCCGTTGCGCATCTTCGAGCCGTCAAAGTGCATCTTCCAATGTGTGGAATCCGGCACAGGCGGCAGGTACTGCATCTCGGCCCAATCGACGAAGAAGTCCGCGAGGATCTGCGACTTGATGGCTGTGCGCGGCTCTTAGAGGATGGTGTGGGCGGCTAGCTCCAGAGCCCACTTGGCAACCCGGCCATTGGCGTCTTTGCTGCCAATGATTTCTGCCAAGGGCGCTGTGGCAACCACCTTAATGGGGTGCTCTTGGAAGTAGTGCTTGAGCTTCTTGGCCGCCATGTACACGCCGTAGGTGACCTTCTGGTAGTGGGGGTAGTTTTGCTTCGACTGGGAGAGCACTTCACTGAGGTAGTAGATCGGGCGCCGAACCAGCCTGCTCCCTGCCGGCTTCTTTGCGCTCCACCACCAGGACAACGCTAACCACTCGGTTGGTGGCTGCGATGTACAGCAGCATCGGCTCCATTGAAGCCGGCATTGCGAGGATTTGCGCGGTTGAGAGCACGCGCTTCAAGTCACGGAAGGTTTCATACGCCTGTGGTGACCAGACGAACTTGTCCGCCTTCTTCATCAATTTATACAGGGGCAGTGCCTTCTCCCCCAGCCGGCTGACGAAGCGGCTCAAGGAGGCCAGGCAGCCAGCGAACTTCTGGACGTCCTTGAGGCACTGCGACAGTTCCATCTTCTCCAGGGCACTGATCTTCTCCGGGTTGGCTTCGATTCCTCGCTGAGAGACGAGGTAGCCAAGGAGTTGGCCAGACGGCACGCCGAATGTGCACTTGGCCGGGTTGAGCTTCATCCGGAATCTTCGCAGATTGGTGAAGGTTTCTCTCAGGTCATCAAGGAGGGTGGTCGTCTCCTTGGTCTTTACAATGACATCATCCACATATGCGTGAACGTTTCTGCCGATTTGATCCTGCAAGCATTTTTGCATGCACCTTTGGTAGGTGGCGCTCGCATTTTTCAAGCCGAACGGCATAGTCGTGTAGCAATAAGCCCCATACGAGGTAATGAACGAAGTCTTTATTTGATCATCCGGATTCAAAGGAATCCGGTGGTAGCCTCGAATAGGCATCTAGAAAAGACAACAGTTCACAGCCGGCAGTCGAGTCTATGACTTGATCTATGCGCGGCAGGGGGAAGGGATCCTTCGGGTACGCCTTGTTCAGGCTGGTGTAGTCGATACACATGCGCCAGGAGCCGTTCTTCTTCAAAACAAGGACCGGGTTCGCTAACCAGTCCGGGTGCAGCACTTCCATGATGAAGCCGGCTGCCAGCAGCCGGGCGATTTCTTCACCGATGGCCTTCCTTCTTTCTTCGGCGAAGCGCCTGAGAGGCTGCTTCGCCGGCTTGGCTTCAGGCCGGACGTGGAGGTGGTGCTCAGCCAACTCCCTCGGCACACCCGGCATGTCTCTTGGAGTCCATGCGAAGATGTCCCGATTCTCACGGAGGAAGCTGGTGAGCTCGCTTTCCTATTTCCTGCTCAAGCCGGCACCGATGGTGACGTACTTGTCCGGCTGCGCCGGGTCTAGCAGGATCTTCTTGGTGTTGTCGGCCGGCTGGAAGTGAGTCGTCCCAGCCGGGTTGCTCGCAGCCGGCATGTCCGTCTCGCGCGGCCTTGGCGAGGGCGACGGCGTCGTGGATGAGCTGCTTCTCGGTGGCGATGACCAGCATCCGGGCCATCTTGGAGCTCGCGTGGCGCAGTCCATGGAGCGGCGATAGTCGCCGGCTATGGTGATGACCCCCTTGGGGCCAGTGCAGCTTCATCTTCGGGTACCCATAGTGGGGCACCGCCATGAACTTGGTCAGGGCCGGCCTGCCCAGGAGCGCGTGGTAGGGACTCACGAGGTCCACCACCTCGAACTCGATCTTCTCGGTGCGGAAGTGATCCGGCTTCCCGAACATCACCTCCAGCGTGATCCGGCCAATCGGCTGGCAGCAGTGGCCCGGCACGATGCCATGGAAGACGGTGGGGGTGGGACGCAACTCGGCTTCTTGGATGCCTAGCTTGCGGGCGGTGTCGCGGTAGAGGATGTTGATGCTGCTGCCGCCGTCGATGAGGACGCGCGAAAAACGCACGCTGCGCCGAGTCGTGCCAATGGTGGGGTCGAGGACCATGGCGTAGCTGCCCGGCTTCGGCAGGACAGCCGGTGTGTCGCGGCGATCAAAAGTGATGGCCTGCTCTGACCAGTTTAGGTACTGGGGGACCGGCGGTATGACCGCGTTGACCTCGAGGGAACGGCTCTGCTGGCTCGTCTTGTCCTCGGGCTCGGAGGTGAAGATGATATAGGTAGCATCTTCGGCCAGATATCGGCCATGGTGCACTTGGTTAGCCTCGTGGTGCTCGAGGTTGGCGTTCTCCGCGCCGGCTGCGCCACCCGGCCCGCCGGCTGGAGGGGGCGGGGGTGGAGGCGGGAGAGGTTCACCGCTTGTCAGCCGCTTCATGAAGTGGCAGTCGCGGGTGGTGTGGTTGGAGGGGTTCTTGCCGCTGTGGTACTTGCACGGCGAGTCGAGCATCTGCTCGAAGGTGTACTTCGGCTTCCATTGCCGGTCTTGCTTCTGGCGGCGGCTGCCGCCTGCCGCATTGTCTGCTACGGCGGCCACGTGGGCGGAGCCGTACCGGCGGTCCGGCTGGTCGCTGTGACGCTTGCCGCGGTAGTTGTCCCGCCGGCTGCCATGGGAGGCGCCGTCTGCCGGCTTGTGCTCAGCCGACTTGTGGTGGTCCCGCCTGGAGGGAGCCGGTGCTGGTTCAGCCGTCGCCTTGCCGGCTTCTTCAGCCAGCGCGTACTTGTCGGCAATGGCCATGAGGGCGGCCATGGACTTGGGCTCGCTGCGGCGCAGCTTGTGCCACAGCATGGTGTTGGGCCGGCAGCCACCCATGAAGAAGCTGATGGCCTGGATCTCGTGCACGCCCTCGCAGGAGTTGCGCATCTCGCACCGGCCGCGTCGGTACGCGCGATCCGTCTCGTCCGGGCCCCGCTTGCACATCTCAAGCTGTCGGGGCGACCCGGCCGGCGATAGGTGCCGGTGAAGTTGCCGATGAAGGCCTCCTCGAAATCAAGCCAGCCGTTGATGCTGCCGGCTGGCAGGTTGTTGAGCCGGTGCGGGCGGAGCCGACCAGCGATCGTGGGGAGTAGCGCACCGCACAGCGCTTGTTGCCTCTGGAGATGCCGACTGCGGTGGAGTAGTCCTGCAGCCAGTCCTCCGGCTTGGCGGTGCCGTCGTACTTGGGTGTGTCACGGGGGAGCTGGAAGCCGTCGAGCATGGGCTCGTTGGCGATGCGGGGCCCGAAGCACTTGGGGCAAGCCGGCGCCTCCTCTTCCGCGATGCGGGACTCGACCAGCCGATCGAGGCGGTCTCTGGCGTCGACGAGCTCGATGCGGGGGCCCAGCCGGGAACGTGCCGGCTGGCGGGTGCCGGTTCGCTCTGGGGCCGGCCTGTGCTGGCGCCTTGGCGCCGCCAGCTCGGAGTCATGCTCCTCGTTCCGGTTTGGTGGTGGGCGGCTGCGGCCGCTGTGGCCGCCGTCCAGCCGGCTTGTCCGGCTTGAACCTGTGCGGGTGTCGCGGGAGTCTCTGTGCCGGCTTGGTGCGGGCGAGGCGGACTCGGCCGTGTCTCTGTGGGGGTCCTTGCTGGTGCCTGCAGCAGCGCGGACGGGAGGAGCTTTCGAAGCACCATACCTGGGGTCCTTGGTCTGCTCAGCTGCAGCCCGGCACAGTTCAGCTACGCGCTGCGTCTGGCGGCGCAGCTCTTCTCCTTCGAGGAGGGCTAGCTCCTTCGAAGCGGCTTCGGCTGCGAGGATGTTCTTGTCGGGGGTGTTGTAGACGGGCAGCTCCCTGGACGGAGCCGGTGCTTCCGCGCCGTCGTGCTCGATCTCGGCGCCTAGGCCGCCTCCGCGCTTGCGGATCATGCCGGCCCGGCTGGGGTTGTTGCCGCCTGGCGTGAAGCCATGGGCGTGCTCGTACTCGCGCTGGGTGATGGCCAGCTGGCGCTTGGCCGCAGCCAGCTCGTCGGCCTGCTGAAGGAGGAGCTGGCGATGTGCCTCCAGGTCCGCCTCGACGGTGGCGGCGTCGCCGCCTGCGGTGAGCAGGGTGCTCAACTTCGTCCGGACTTCGTCCAGCCGGGATGGAGGTGGGGGCGCCTTTGGGCCCGAGCCGGAGGTGTTGGGGTCGACGTTGCGCTCCAGGTTGGGTCCGCGGGTGCGCGGGTTCTTGGTGGGGAGCTCCTCGCCAGCCATCATGACTTGCACGACGGCGGGGCTGGCGGGAGCGCTGCTGCCGGCTCGCGGATGAGGGCTTGCGCAGCGCAGCACCTACCGCGGGTAGCGCGGCGGTGCGACGGTGGCGACGTAGACGTCGTGGCCACCGAAGGAGATGACGCTGCCGCCGGCTGGGAAGGGTCGGTCGGCGAAGCAGCCAGCGTTGTCGCTGACGCAGTCGAGGGAGCCGAATCTCCAGATCAAGCCTGAAGCGACTCGCTCGCCGGTGGTGATTGTGAGGCCCGTCCGGATGAAGACACCGGCCGAGGATGCTGAAGGCCCCACGGTGGGCGCCAAATGTCGTGGTATCGTCACGGCATATGCCATAGGGTGGCTAACGAAGATGGTTCCTAGGAGATCTCACGGCGGTATCCGGATGCGGGTATGGGGACGAGCGACACGGCGACGTACCCAGGTTCGAGGCCCTCCGATGGAGGTAACACCTCTACTCCTGCTAGGGATGTATATGATGATCACACAATACAAGGTTGCTCCTTGAGCTGTGTCCGGCTGCTCCTGGGAGGCTAAGGAAGACAAGAGTCTCTCTCACAGGGCAGCGCTAGGGGTGGAAGTGAGGTGAGAATGATCGATCCCCTGCACGAGAGGGGGTAGTGCGGCTTATATAGGCACCGGCACTTTACATATAAGACCCTATAGTCTACTGGCCGGCTTGGCCGGCTCCGGCTTCCGCTCCTTCCCGAGGCAGTGACGTCAGGAGCCGTTGAGGCCTCATGGCCTGTCCCATCCGGCTGCCGAAGTCAGCGGTATGGAGAGGAGGTGTCCCTGTCGCCATCAGCCACTGTAGCCAGTACGGATCGACGTGGACCATGATGGCCTGTCCGGCGCGTGGCACTATTGCTCCACAGTGCCCCGCGCTTTACGGAAGATGAAGTCAGCGTGGACTTTGGGAACCCGGATCACCAACCCGGTTCCTTCTAGTGCAAGACTCGCCAGCCTCGAGTCGGTCTGAGGTACAAACCCCCAGTCGGATATGGCTTGTAGAAGCCGACCCAGCTACAGCATTGGCGGCCGTAGCCAGGCCGACTAGGACCTAGAGCCAGCCGGCTTCCGGACCAGCCGGCTGCTCCTCAGCCGGCCTTTGCCGCGAGCCGGCCAGTGGCCAGCCGGCTGCTCCGCGTCCATTGCCCTACCCGGGGTCTTCCCCCCGACAAAAAGCAAATTAAACTAAATTAAAGGAGAATAAAAGCAAAAAAAAAGTACACAAAAATCATGCAAACAGTAACCGAACTCACATATGCCATTCTGACAAATATTAGAAAACTTAGTTTCCGAGCAAGATTGAGTTACAGAGGGCTGTAAGGATTGGAGTATTTCCCATGAAGGATTCAGCTTGTGCTCTTGAGTTTGCGGAGTAGAAATCTGTAGTGAAACCGACTGTCCAACTACAGGAAGTTTGGGTTCTAATTAATGGAGCTCCGGAGAGTATGTATCGAAACTATCTTATTTGTTGGAGTATGGGTCGTTTTATCGGCAAGACAAAGAAGATTGATATGGCATATACTAGAGAATATGTTGTGGTTCGAGCACTTGTTAAAGTGGTTGACATTGCAAGTATCCCTTATAAGAAATTGATTTTCCATGAAGATGAGGGATATTATCTCACCTTTGAGATTGAGGAAGAGGTGGACATGGTCGAGGATGATGATCCTACAAATGGAGATGAAGATTCTAATTCTAAAGAAAAGGAGCATGAGAAGAGAAAGGACCCTAAGGGAGATAATTCAAAGAATGGCAATTCATCCAGAGAGCCACAGGCAAAAAATGACTTTCCTATGACTGGGGGCAATGGAGTATCTGATGTCAATAAGGGTGCGCATACAGCTGCTCTTCAGACATTGCCTGATCTTGCACAATGCAGTGTTGTGGAGGCGGGTTTGGAGAAGATCACCGGATCTACACCGACCCCTGTTTCGAGCCGAAGACTTTATATCTCTCCCTCGACGAAACAGAATGGTTGTGCTCTGGTTGTTGATGACGGAGATGGGGTTGGCCTGCCTAGGACGCTAGGTTCTGATATACTCCAGTCTACCGCGATCACTGATGGTATTTCTACTCGCATATCTTCCCCTGCCGAGCCAGGGAAGTCGCGTGTCATGACAGCGTCTGCTGCCGTGGCAGACCTGCCTGCTTTCTCTGTCGTGGCAGAGCTTTCAGGTGCGGAAATGTCTGGCCCGAATTTCTGTTCTACTGAGTTGGTGAAGGCCCGTGTGGAGATGGAAAAAGTTTCATCTACTTCACCCACGCCTCAGGTATTAGATCATGATGTTGTTTCATCTTTGCAAAATTCTATTCTGGCATCAAGTGTTAATACAAGCAAGTTCCAAAATTTCTTGCGGACTCCTTCTCCAAAAATTAAGACTCCATGCGGGGGTCTGAATTTGAAGTTAAATAATTTTACCCCGAGGCCGCTTCAGCACTCCTATGAAGATATTGTTGCATACGGTGGCATTCCGTAGAGCTCGGCGTTTGGAACTCGATCAAGTGATCACTTAGGTGCGCAATCTAATGCGGATCAGCCGCAGTTGGAGAGGGCCATGCACCTTGCGCAGAAATGTCAAGTTCCAGGTTCGACCTCTGAACATCACCTTTCTATTTTAAAGATGTCAGATAATTTGATTGTAAATCGAGCTAGTAAGTTAGGGGTATCGCTTGGGAATTCTTCTGTAGCTGAGTTGTCTTCGGTTAGAGATATCAAAGAAGTGGAACATCAGAGAGAGTTGGTTATTCTAAATAAAAAAGAATAGTGTAGAGGAATCAGATCCTCAAAATTTATTTGTTTCTAAAATTTTTGGTCTTTGTGAAGACCTGACAGAGGAAGATCTTATAGAGGATGATATGATATGTCTGGATGATGGTCATACAGACCAGATATGCCATGATTTATAGAGGAGAAGGCCAAAGCTGTAGCAAAGAAAAAGACTAGAGTTAGTAAGAATGTAGTAGTGGAAAAGCCGATAGTTCGTAGAAGTTCGAGTGTTCGGAAAATAAAAAAATTAGACTTTTAAAATGAAAGCTTTTATTTGGAATAGTGAAGGCATTAGAGATACTGGTAAGCATTCTATTATTCATGAAAATATTACAGAACAAAATCTAGATATAGTCGCCATTCTTGAGACTGGAAGGAGGGATTTTTCGGCTTCTTTTCTTTCAAATCTATCGGCTGGCAAGGATTATAGCTGGTTCTGTTTACCTTCACACGGAAGGTTTGGCGGAATTCTAGTCACTAGTGGAAAACAGGGCTTTTGTTCCGGGTGGTAAGGGCCTTTTGTCGCGGGTGGCCATCCGCGACAAAAGAGGCGCGATAAAAGGGTCCACCTTTTGTCGCGGGTCGCTTACCACCCGCGACATATAGTCCACCACGTGGCAGGCGCCTGGCGCGCAGGGGACAGGCCCTTTTGTCGCAGGCGGTATTACCACCCGCAACAAAAGGCCCTCTACGTGGCGCGCGCACAACGCTGCTGCTTTAGGGTTTGAGGGGTGCAGCACCCCCCCGCCACCGACCGCCTGTTATTTCATTTTTTTCATTCAAAAATAAAAGTTGCATATATTTGTACGCTACTAGAAGTTGTACACGTTCATTCATTATATATATCGATCAAACAAATATTGGAAGCAAAAGTCGATTCCCCTTACATATTCTTCCCTTACATATATATATATACATGGAGCTCACGATCGACAGACAAGAGGTACTAACGACCGTCTATTTGGAGGTAGAGCATCTATTTGGACTAAACAAGCCTTTGTTGTTTAATACTTCTCTAACCAAAAGTCCCGCCAGTTCCTCGGCGATTCCTAGTAGGTGTTCCTTTGGTTGGAGTATGTCCCACATGTAGTCGACCTATATACGAAAATGAGATGAGTATGACTATATCAATCTTGATAACGAAATATTGATGATAATAAATAAAGTTGTGAATGTTATTGCTTACTTCAAATTTATTTTTGTTCTGCTTCTCAGTGGTTAACATGCGAATGGACTCACAAACGTAGTATCCACATAGATTCGTCCCTTGTGGCTGCTGGGGGCACGGTACAGGAGTAAATGTTAGCTTCTTTGCCCAGGTAATCTCCTTATGATGATTCTTCAAAGCTTGCCAAGCCCTACCAGGCAAAAGAATGATTGAATGAGTGGATAATTAATTGATATCTCACGAAAGATAAAGCGCGGCGATGAAGGAAATTACACTTGGAGCAACTTCTGCAAGTCGTGGAACCCGTCCACGCCTCTACTCAGTGGGTCTCTTACTTCAACTATTCCCTTATCAGGTTGAATGTCTAGTAGAATCCAGTGGAAGCTGCACATATTATGCATATACGTCAGGAATTACACTTAACATCGAGTAAGAAAAATTGAATGTGCATAAAAGATCATTAAGACTCTCACTCGTAGTTGTAAAGAAACAATATTGAATCACAGAAATATTGCTCCCCCAAAAACCTTAGTAGGTTTCCCCCCGTTTCTTCGCGTTTATGCTTTACCGTTTCAACATGTATTTTATCTGGGTCAATAAACCCAACATTGATAATGTTATTACTTTTGCATTCATCGATCTTCGATCGCATAAGAGAACACATAAGATATAATGAGTATATGCAATGAAAACGAACATGAACTGAATGAAAATGAACTTATATGTAGTTAACAACTTACAAGCAATAGCAACCCATGAGAGATTTGTCGAGGGCATCTAGATTGAATAACTGCCAGAGTTCATTCATCTCAATATGGATCTCCTCCTTTCGGTAGTAATATTCCCATGGTATACTCGCCACGATGTACCTTATGTTCTCCTTGCATGCATCAAGGTACCACTGATGCAAATTCCGCATATGTGTTGGCAGTTTATGCAGCTGCTCTCTGCTGACCAAGTCGGCCCCGTAGACAAATTTAGGAGCTATATCAGCAGTGGGTAGTGCAGCATCTGCCGCGGACGGCAATTCCTCCACGGTAGCCGAACAGGAAGCCGCTAGCCTTGCAGCTTCTTCCATATCGAGACCACCATGTTCCTGGTACACCTTGGGAACATTAAACACTTTGAGTGCTGGGATCGATTGTTTGGGCTGATCTCTGAGGAGGGGAACTTCCTTTCTCTTTTTGCCTTTTGTCGTTTGCTTGGCCTTGAGGGGTGCACTTGTTGAACCTGACTTTTTCTCGGCTGCACTTCTAGCTGATGATTTGCTCGTGCCAGCAATGGCCTTCTCCTTAGCCTTTTCATCCTTCTTATTGTCAATTACCTTCGCAAGAGTGCGTGTATAGTCATCCTTCTTCTCGTGTAAGTCATACTGCGATGGTGTGTTCAGAAAACTAGTAGCATATTCTATTTGCTTCTCTGTGTATGGCTCTGGCGCTGGAGGTTTTGGCTTATGAAAAAAATCATAATTGTATTTCTTAACAATGGCATCATTTTCCTCCTCAGTACGATCGTAAGGACGGGGGGAGGAACCTTTGGTACTTTTGGGAGGGGTGACATCTTGCAGACAGGACTCTTGAAACGCTTCCGGCTGGGTGCATTCCGAGTCTTAGTGGGCGGAGGCGGCGGCGCTGGAGATGGAGATGGACTACAGATGTCGTGGTCGACGTCGTACCCACGGGGTGATGGTGGCGACATGTGATCAGTAGGAGGAGGTGATGGTGACCTGCTGGGACGACTGGTACTAGGGGCTACCCAGCCTGGCAGCCTGATGTTCTTCTTTTCCCAGAGAATGATTTCTCCCAGCACCTCTCTGAGTGTAAGACCCCCATCACCTCCAGGGATTTCGAGCTCCAATGTCTCCCACGACGGGACAACTGAATCCACCCCGACACGAGCATACCCAGCTGGAATCGGATTGCCATGCCATGTTGCCGGCTCACCTTCAGGTCCAAATGCCGGTAAGACATAGCCGACCGCCACCTTAACAGACACCTTCCTGAACACCTCATGGAGATCACAAGGTGTTTGCTCTTTGATTCCATCCAAGGGGTCGCCAGGACCGGCATCTATCATCATCCGTGTAGGAGGGGCCTCCGAGTCGGCCACGCTGCTGTCTCGTCGCTGAGATATGACGGCGGTATTATCTGGCGGGCGCTGTCCTTTAAGTTCATTTATCTCCCGCTGCTGCTGCTGAAGCTCCCGCTGCTGCTGGTCAAGTCGGCGTTGGAACTCGGCCATCCGGTCATTCTACACCTCCAGCTGGCATTGTTTTGCTCTCGCTCGGCTTCTATAAGTCTCCGCGTCGGCCGGAAACCCAAGCGCCCACGGAACACTAGGGCCGAAGCCTCTTGTTCGTCCTCCCTTCTCAGGATTACCGAGGACAAGCGTCAGCAAGTCTTCCTCTCTATCGGGAGCAAACTTTAGTTTTCCCGCCTTTATATCTGTCGTCACTTCAATCCATTTTTTCCTGGGTACCCTAACCCTACTGTCACTTTCAACAATGTTCCCTGTCTTCATGTCATACTCACAACCATGCGCGAGGAACCAATTTCGAGCCCTAATGTCCCATCCTTCTCGCGTGGGTTCTGGAGTGATCCCATTCAGCTCCATCTCAGCCTCTTATGCATCCCACTTAGGCATGGCTACTCCCCTCGCCCCGTATGATGGTGATATTTCTTTTCGCTTGAATTCTTCTTGTTTTTCTTGGACAGGTTCACAGCCTCCTCTGATTGTTTGTACTTCACAAATTCTTCCCAATGATGCTCCTGCTTCGCTAGATAGTTCTCGAATAATGGAGGCTTCTTCTCTTTCTTATAATTTTTGTATAACCGGTTCTTATACGCCCGGAAAACTTCCCCCATCTTCTTAAGAGCCCATTTCTTCACTAGCGCCCTCTGCTTAGCATTCTCAGACTCCAATCCCAAATCTGGCAAAGTGAAATGTGCCATGAGGTCGCCGAAAAGTGTGTCTTTGTACCTATCGGCAACCTGATTTTCGGACACATTCTTGGTCTTGTTCCATTCTCTGATAGTGATCGGGAGACGATCTCTAACCACAACTCCGCACTGATTTTTAAATGTCACTCCGACATTCGCGGGTACCACCGGTTGGCCTTCCGGTGATATAGCCTCAATTGCGATGTGGTCTTTTTTGCCCAACTTCTTTGCCGGGCCTCGTTTCTCCAACTTATCTTCGGAGGCCTAAGAGAATACATATAGAATTCCATTAATGCCTCTATACTAATGCCTCTATACATATGTACATATAGAATTCCATTAATGCCTCTATACTAATCGTATACCTCGTCATGACCGGAGCCGTCGGCTTCTCCGTCACCGGAGCCGTCGGCTTCTCCATCACCGGAGCCGTCGGCTTCTCCATGACCGGAGCCGCGGGCTTCTCCATCACCGGAGTCGCGGGCTACTCCATCACCGGAGTCGCGGTCTTCTCGGTCGGCTTCTGTACCATCGCGGATTATGTTCGCGAAAATGTCTTCCTGTTCAAAGTCCCGTTCGAATGGATCCATTGTTTCTGCAAAAGAATTAAATCGATAAGTACATGTTCTAACCCTAACCCTAATCAAACACTAACCAAACCCTAACCCTAACCACAGATGGGGTAGGCTCAAGGAGGGGAAGTCTCGGCGTGGAGCAGGGAGAAGAGGGCGCGTCAGGTAGAGGATCTCGACAATGCTCACGTGTTTGCGAGAGTGAGAGGGTGTCGGCGACGCGTGTTTGCGAGAGGGAGAGGGTCTCGGCGGCGCGTGTTTGCGAGAGGGAGAGGGGTGTCGGCGCGTGTTTGCGAGAGAGAGAGTGCGTGTGTTTGCGAGAGGGAGAGGGGTGTCGGCGCGTGTTTGCGAGAGGGAGAGGGCGCGTGTTTGCGAGAGGGAGAGTGCGCGTGTTTGCGAGAGGGAGAGGGGTGTCGGCGCGTGTTTGCGAGAGGGAGAGGGCGCGTGTTTGCGAGAGGGGGAGGGTGTCGGCGACGGGTTTTTGCGAGGGGGAGGGTGTCGGCGACGGGTTTTTGCGAGGGCGGTTGTTTGCGAGAGGGGTCTCGGCGGGTGTTTGCGAGAGGGGTGTCGGCGGTTACAACAAAATTTGAATTAATACAAAATTTGAATTAACTAACTACAAAATTTGAATTAATACAAAATTTGAATTAACTAATTAACAAACTACAATATTTGAATTAATACAAAATTTGAATTAACCAACTACAAAATTTGAATTAACTAAATACTAATTAACTACAAAAATTTAAACTAACTAACTAATACTAATACTAACTAATACTAACTAAACTAAAGTAAACTAACTAATACTAATTAAAACTAAATACTAATACTAATACTAACTAAAGTAAACTAACTAACTAATACTAATTAAACTAAATACTAATTAAATAAACTAACAAAAATTACAAAACAAAAACTTAAAGAAAAGAAAAAGCCGGGGCGGCCGGCCGGCACCGGCGGCCGCGCGGGTCGACGGCTACCTGCGGACGGCGGCACGGGGCGGCGCTGGCCAGCGGACGACGGCACGGGGCGGCGCAGAGGTTGGCGCGCGCGGAGGCGGTGCAGAGGGTGGCGCGCGCGGAGGCGGCGAGGGGCGGCGCAGAGGGTGGCGCGGGCCGGCGCACACGGCGGCGAGGGGCGGCGCAGAGGGTGGCGGGGGCGGCTGCCGGAGGCGAGGATGACGGCGGCGCGGCACGCGAATTGGGCAGCCTGGCGAAGATCATCATCAACAGGATCATCTGATGCCTGTTCTTCACCTCCTTCTTCTTCATTGTCGTCCATTGCGGTATCATCGCATTCAGAGAACATAGATCGGTACTGCTCATCATTATCTTCTTCTTCATCGCCGTCTTCCATCATAACCCCTTCTTCTCCGTGCTTGGTCCAAACATTATAGCTGGACATGAATCCAAACCGAAGCAGGTGGCTCTTAATGTCTCTTGAGCAAGAGTAATCCTTCTCGTTCTTACATTTTTGACATGGACAACACATAAAACCTTGCTTCGACTTGTTGGCCTCGGCCACAAGCAGGAAAGAATTCACGCCCTCTCTCGAAAGCGGGGCACATCGGTTACCGTACATCCATGGATGACTCATCTGCATCATAAGTACAATTATATATGTATCAGATGCAATCACCTTGCTAAAATTAGTATTGTACGGACTATGTATATATATACAAGAAAATAGTTGCTAACCTTTTAGGATCAAAAAGAGGAGAAATCTTATCAAATAAAACCAAGTGGCATCCCTCTCACAAGCATTCCATCAAACACCTCTTGTGCACATGTAGAAAAAATGAGCTAGCATACACCTCCACCTTCACCACCAAGGAAAAAATGAGGTGGGGGTGGCTGGCTGCTTGTATATATATAGGCATGGCCATTTTGTCGCGGGCCGTATTACGACCCGCGACAAAAGGGGTGCCGACCCCTTTTGTCGCGGGTCGTAATACGGCCCGCGACAAAAGGCCGCGACAAAAGCCTCTACCGGATTCGGAGCGACGTGGCTACCCCATTTATCGCGGGTGCAGGCGCGCCCGCGACAAATGGCTCCCACGGAAGCGCTATTTTCCACTAGTGAGTGGGGATTAACGCTGAAACACTCTTAGTTAAAGAGTTGACTATGGTGAGTTTTTAGTGCGTTTGAATTTGCGATCAAAAAAAGATGGGTTTGAATGGTCATTTGTGGCTGTATACGGGCTGCTCAGGAGGCTCACAAAGTAGCCTTTTTGGCTGAGTTAGTAATACTGTGTGATAGTTCAGGAACACCTTTGCTTTTAGGAGGAGACTTTAATATTATTCGAAGTCCATTAGAGAAAAATAACGGGAATTATAATGCAAAGTGACCGTTTGTCTTTAATGCAATCATAGGTTCACTTAACTTGCGCGAGTTGATTTTGTCGGGCCGACAGTTCACTTGGGCGATTCGTCGTGAGAATCCCACCTATGAAAAGCTAGATCGTGTGCTAGCTAGTGTAGAGTGGAAACAAAAATTTCCGTTAACTTCTGTGCGTGCGCTGACCCGTACGGGGTCGGATCAGACACCTTTATTGCTTGATTCGGGAGATCATGCCCATTTAGGAAATAAGGCTCTCTTTTCTTTTGAATTATCATGGCTAAAGGAAGAAGGTTTTTTTGAATTGGTTAAAAATGAGTGGGAATCTGTAGCGAACAGCTTCAGCCCAATTGATACTTGTCAAAAAAAGATTAGACATTTGAGACGGTTTCTTCGCGGATGGGCGAAAAATTAATAAAAGGGGGTATATAAGAAAGAGAGAGACAGACTCACTAAAATTATTGATGATCTTGATATTAAGGCGGAATCATCACCCCTTAATGAAACAGAGAGTAAGATGCTAAGGAGTGCCAATGATAAGATCGGAAAGCTGAGACATGATGAGGAATCAAAGTGGGCTCAACGTGCTAAAGTTAAGTTTATCCAAGAAGGTGGAAATAATACGAAATATTTTCACCTTATGGCTAATGGTAGATATAGAAAGAAGCGAATTTTCCAATTAGAGCAAGAAGAAGGGACAATCATTGGTGAGGAAAACCTTAGATTATACATATCTGATTTCTATAAAAAGTTATTTGGAGCACCGGCTAAAAATAATTTTACTATAAGAGAGGATTTAGTTGCGGATATTACTAAAGTAACTCCTGAGGAGAATATAATTCTAACCGCTGCCTTCACCGAGAAGGAAGTGTTAGAAGCTGTTATGGATATGGAACATAATAAAGCTTCGGGACCAGATGTCTTTCCAGCTGAATTTTATCAATGCTTTTGGGAGGTGCTTAAAATGACCTTATGGCTTTGTTTGTACAATTGCAACACGGTGAGTTTCCGCTTTACAAACTAAACTTTGGAATCATTATGTTGATACCGAAAAAAGAGAATGCAACACAAATTCAACAATATAGACCGATATGCCTACTTAATGTAAGTTTTAAGATTTTTACGAAAGTTGGCACGAATAGAATTACAAGTGTTGCACCTAAGGTGATAAAACCTACCCAAACAACGTTTATGCCGGGGAGACATATTTTAGAAGGGGTAGTAGTTTTGCATGAAACCATCCATGAACTTCATCGGAATAAAATGGATGGAGTACTCTATAAAATTGATTTTGAAAAAGCCTACGATAAGGTTAAGTGGTCTTTTCTCCAACAAACCTTGCGTATGAAAGGATTCTCCCAAAAATGGTGTCATTTGATAAGTACATTTGTTGAGGGAGGATCTGTGGGAATACGGGTTAATGACGATATTGGCCATTATTTCCAAACTATGAAAGGACTCAGACAAGGTGACCCCCTATCTCCGCTCCTTTTTAATATTGTCGCAGACATGTTGGCTATTTTAATCGCTCGAGCGAAAGAATATGGCAAAGTAGAGGGACTTGTACCTCATTTAGTAGAGGGAGGAGTCTCTATTTTGCAGTATGCCGATGATACAATTTTATTCATGGAGCATGATCTTGAGAAGGCCGTTAACATGAAGCTCATACTTTGTATCTTCGAATATTTATCTGGGCTGAAAATAAATTTTCACAAGAGTGAATTTTTTTGCTTTGGTAAGTCGAAAGAAGTGGAAGATCAATACAAGCAGATTTTTGGTTGTGAATCTGGGACACTTCCTTTCCATTATCTTGGCATCCCAATCCATTATAGATGATTATTGAACAAAGAATACAGGTTCCGTCAAAACTCGTTTCGAACGTAAATTCGGGTGTTGGCAAGGCAAGCTCCTCTCATACGGAGATAGGCTGGTCTTGATAAATTCAGTGCTATCAAGTCTACTGATGTTCATGCTATTTTTTTTGAAATACCCAAAGGGGTTAGGAAAAGATTAGACTTTTATCGATCTCAATTTTTTTTGGCAGAACGATCAGCTAAAACGACAGTACAGATTGACTAAATGGAACATTATTTGTAGACCTAAGGAGCAAGGGGTTTGGGGGTAGAGGTCTTGGAACTAAAAAATAGATGTTTGATAAGTAAATGGCTATATAAACTTCTTAACGAAGAAGGAGTTTGGCAAGAAATTTTACACAATAAATACTTCAAGAACAAGACTTTTTCACAAGTGACTGCGAAACCCACCGGCTCTCCCTTTTGGAAAGGACTTATGGGAGTGAAAGACGATTTCTTCTCACGATGTTCGTTCACAATTGGGAATGTCAAGCAAGTATGCTTTTGGGAAGACACTTGGCTGGGTGATACTCCTTTGGTGTCCAGTATTCTTTATTGTAGTATAATATTGTTCGATGAAAAAATGTTTTAGTCGCCGATGTTCTTTCAAATACACCTCAGAATATATAATTTAGAAGGACTTTGATAGGAAACAAGTGGGATGCTTGGATTGCGTTGGTCCAACGTCTTATTCTTGTAAACTTGTCAGAGGAGAAGGACATTCGTATGGAAGTTAACAGTGTCTGGCTCTTTCACGGTAAAATCCATGTATGAAGATTATATGAATGGCCATACGATATATCTTCGTAAATATATTTGAAAACTTAAGATACCACTGAAAGTCAAGATTTTTATGTGGTTTCTTCATTAAAAAGTTATACTCACTAAGGATAATTTAGCTCGCCGATATTGGATTGGTTGCATGAAATGTGAGTTCAGTGATTCATCAGAATCAATCAACCATTTGTTCTTTGATTGTCCCTTCGCTAAACTTATTTGGAGAGTTATTCAGTTTACTTTCAATATTATTCCTCCAACAAACGTTACAAATATGTTTGGAAATTGGTTAAATGGAGTTGACAAAGTGTCCAAGTTCAGAATTAGAATTGGGTTTTGCGCGCTCATGTGGGCTATATGGAACTGCTGGAATGATCTTGTCTTTAACAAGAGTACGAACTCTAATTTTTTACAGGTTACCCGTATGGTTTCACGCTGGATCCACGAATAGTCTATTTTACTGCCGGAGACGCGACACGAGCCTATGCATGCTGGATGCCGCCGACTAGATGCGGTGGCACGGGCTATATACAACCAGGATGGCTGGCGTCCTTTTAAACGACTTTCGGATGTATAAGAGAGTCTCTCCTTTTTTTTCATTGGCTAGTTTTTGTGTACACGCTTTGTGATTCGTGAATTGTAAAACTAAAGATTATGTTATCTGGTTAAGGGAGATCGGGAAGGATGACATGAAAAGAGGAGTCACGTTCGTTGACATTTACCTCGCCGTGCGAGAGTACAGAGAGGGGTCGAGCTGCATCCAAGGGCTCAAGACGAACCATCCGTTAATTAGATGGATGAAATTTATTAATCTCCAGAATTAACGTGGTGTCTCGTGGGGAGTCTCCAATTAGTATATATATATAAGATATAAGATAGAAACCTTATATTTAGAGACTGGATTATGTACATTTAAAATGCATTATATTGTTCGGAGATGGAGAGTTAGGCAGGTCATAGTCTTTACTATTAAATGAGAGTTGGTCGTTTGACACTCAACGCACTTTGGTGGTCGTCATTGGAAGCATCCGGACTGTCCAATTTAATCTTACGGCCTCTGATCACTTTACAAGGCAAATCGTCCCTCCACCTTTCCTTATAACCGCTAATCACGTATTAAATTCGAATCAATACAAATATGTACTTACCTAATAAATCCGAATCAATACAAATTTGTACTTACCTAATAAATCTGAATCAATACAAATCTATACTTACCTAAACAAAGTTGTGTTCACCCCACGAGCCATGCACATACATACGTGCTACACCCCACCAGCAAGCCATGAGTCCCCCGGCACAAAAAAAAAGCAAGCCATGGGTCTCATCCATACGCGATCGCCGCCATCTCCCCAAGAAACTATCGATCCAACATCTAGGCCCACGAGGAAACTCCCCTACCAGCGGTGGGACGGCCGGTGAAGCAGCGCAGCTCCGCAAGCGCCAGCTGCCCCTCGACACGGCCGCACTGCGCGCCCAAGGGAAAGCATGAGCCGGCAGCCGGCGACGGAAATTTAGGTGATGGCCTGAATGGATGTTCTTCATGGATTTCTCCCTGTATGGTTTTCGTGGATGGGAATGGGCATAGGCGTGGATCATGGATGGGGATTGGTGTATTTTTGGCATTGTACTTCTTTTCTTCTTGATCTGATCCTGTATACATGACAATTCCATTTTTTGGTTATACGGAAAGATGTTCTGAATAGTGTTCTTGACAAGGGCATTTTCCTTGTAGTCAGATCCGTTTTTTTATGTAGACTGGTTCATGTGCAGTCCTGATTTTCATGTCCTGGGTCGTATTCTTGATCAGATCACGGAATATGTTGCATGATTTTTTTGGGTATTTCAAAGTGATCATTTGGTGCAAGATTTATTTATCCAAGTTTTTAACTTTCTCCACTCTCCTGTCTGCTTCTATTTACCAAGTCAAACACGGCAGATGATAACAGATAAAATATTGGATCTCTATTTTTTTGTTTGCTCATAAAATGGACACCCCCCATATTGAGTAAGATTTTGGATGGATTTCTAGAGGAACTTTATCCAATAAACTAATAAGCAACTGCAGCTATGTGCTATAGAGGTGTGCACACTACCGAATGAGCCGATGCATGCGAGCCTGATGTTGGAGTGACATTTCTGATTGCCTGCACTTTCCCGATGAAGCAAAGGTACAATTTTAGGGTTGTGATTTTTAAAGAAATTTGGTGTTCTCTTTGGACAATTTATATTGTTTGTAGATTGAACTCCCAATATAGGAAAATACAAGTCAACTTGTCCATTATTAGTTTCGTAGACCCGTGTCTAATTTAGCTGTTATTTTGGACAAAAGTTTGATCTTACCAAGTGTGAAATGTCTAGGCAAACTCAACAATATATGAGAATGGGTAGAATGCGATATTTATCCTCTAAAAAAGTTACTTACTTTGTTCACTAATATAAGACGATGCAGAAATTGTATGGACATAGGAGATGTCTATTTGAATGTTACCACTTCTAAAACTTCAGTCAATTGGAGTAAACTATAGCATATGTATACGTGTAGTTGATAATGTGTGTGCTCCTGGCAACATTTTTATTCCTTGATGAAATCTTCTCTGATTGATTATTTGATTTACTTTCACACATGTTGGTATAATCTGCGCTCAGATTCAGTTTACTCATGTTCTCTCTCATATGTGTAAATACAAATGTTAGGAATTTCAGCTCCGCACAGTGTTGTAGATTACTGTAGTTGAGTATAGATTTTGGGAACTACTGTAACTATATCTTCTTCTGATGATCGAAGATCCTTTGACCTTTCTTGACTACTGGTCTAATGGAAATTTTTCTAGAGTGTTGAGGAGCACAATTCCTTGTTGGTAAAAAAGATATTTACAAAGTTTAACATTTTTTTGCCTTCCACACATACTCATGCTTTTGCGATTTATTTTGCACACATTTACGTATCTTTACATGTTTATATCTCTGATTTCCGTTCAAGATTTTATATGCGGAGTTTTTTTATCTGCCATTGCATTATCTTGGGGTTCTTCCTTTCGGTCAATGATTAGGTGAAAGAAAAACATCTCATGTATACACGCTTCACAGAAGATTAGGCCAAGCTATAACTGGAGTAAAGAAAATGATTAGGTCGATGCACATCTATAAGAATATTTCTTAGAATAGAGGATTTTTTTCGCACCATAGGTAATCGATAATTGTAGAGAAGCCGGAGATTTGCTAGCACTTCATGATATTTATGCATGACAGAAATGCATGCCACATAAGAATCATGTTCCTCTCTTTGTATATACTACTGGTAATTTTTTTATGAGGAAAGCATCATATACAAACAGGAGGACCAACTTGTATCTCTGGTGGTTTGACAAGTATCTTGAATATATTTGATATGGCAATATGCAGATTAAGTTTGATAATCTGTTGAAAGAATATTATAAACTTACCATTTGAACTTACACTGTCTATGTCTATACTCTACAGTATGAACTAACTATTTGAACTTACACTGTCTATGTCTATACTCTACACGCAGTGGTATACACCATAATGGTGAATGCATTTGTAGTGGAAGCAAAATTCTATGCACCTCGGAGGCCGCCCTGAAGTGATGGATTTGCTATATGTGGAAGGACGAAGAGAAGCTGGTCTTAATAATTTAAAAGGACGACGATCATTTAAACAGTTGTCTATGCAGTTTGCGTTGTTAAGACTCTAAAGACTGAATTATCTCAGTTATTTGTGCCAATTTAGATTGAGCTGTCTACACAACCAGATTAAAAAATTACGTTACCAGTATCTTTCTATAATTTTTTTTGATACAAATTTACTTTGAGGTGCATCACCTCATCATACATGTTTACATGATAGAATACCATAATACACACAAATAGAACATTGTGTAGATAATTGTTATCCATTACACATTTAATTGTGTATCGGCTCGAATCCACCTCAACTGTAAATTTGAAAGAAAAAATGTCCATGAGACAGCCTGGTTCCTTTGTTTTCCTTCGCTTCAGTGCTACTGATTCTGCCGCTTCACTCCACTACACCATCTCATGCCATAAGTCGTTATCGTAAAAACAACATCACAGATCAATGATACCGTGTTTGCATTTTAACTATCCTTTAAAATTATTTTCGCCCTTGGCAACTTTTTACCGGTTTGTTTAGTGCTCAATTGACTAACCCGATGATGTATGGCGTCATGACCAAAGCAAAACATAACAAGCAAAGTAGAATGTTATTCAATGAGAAGTATTTGTTAGTTTATTGCTTATCGATGTGATGTGGAATCATGTATTTTTTTCTTGAAAATACATTGCAAGTAAATTGTATTTTTGGAATATTGTGTGGATATATTTTCTATGTAAATTTTCGTGTGTATTATATTTATATTGAAAATAATTTACGGACCGTAGCAACGCACGGGCATTCAACTAGTTCATATAGTAACTTAGACTATTGTCATGCATATGACACTAGTCTATGTTACTACTTCATAGTGCATACTATCATCAAGTTAGTATCATAGATGACTTCGTTAATTAGGTTGTAGACTCATTTTATCTTGGAAAATATAATTCTTCAGTAACTAGTTATGTTACTCTATCATCATATATCCTCATTAACTCATTCTCACAAAAGCAAATTTGTTGAGTTGAACCCAAAATTACTGCTGATATTTTTAAAGGAAAAGGTTACTGCTAAATTTACTTTCACTATCACTAGCTAGTGTTAGCAAATACTACCCGGTACGTATGCTTCTAGGTGGGTCCATGTGAAGGAGATATGCCCTAGAGGCAATAATAAAGTGGTTATTATTTATATCTTTATGTTTATGATAAATGTTTATATATCATGCTAGAATTGTATTAACCGAAACATTAGTACATGTGTGATATGTAGACAAACAGGAAGTCCCTAGTATGCCTCTTAAACTAGCTTGTTGATTAATGGATGATTAGTTTCATAATCATGAACATTGGATGTTATTAATAACAAGGTTATGTCATTGTGTGAATGATGTAATGGACACACCCAATTAAGCGTAGCATAAGATCTCGTCATTAAGTTATTTGCTATAAGCTTTTGATACATAGTTACCTAGTCCTTATGACCATGAGATCATGTAAATCACTTATACCGGAAAGGTACTTTGATTACACCAAACACCACTGCGTAAATGGGTGGCTATAAAGGTGGGATTAAGTATCCGGAAAGTATGAGTTGAGGCATATGGATCAACAGTGGGATTTGTCCATCCCGATGACGGATAGATATACTCTGGGCCCTCTCGGTGGAATGTTGTCTAATGTCTTGCAAGCATATGAATGAGTTCATAAGAGACCACATACCACGGTACGAGTAAAGAGTACTTGTCGGAGACGAGGTTGAACAAGGTATAGAGTGATACCGAAGATCAAACCTCGGACAAGTAAAATATCGCGAGACAAAGGGAATTGGTAATATATGTGAATGGTTCATTCGATCACTAAAGTCATCGTTGAATATGTGGGAGCCATTATGGATCTCCAGATCCCGCTATTGGTTATTGGTCGGAGTGAGTACTCAACCATGTCCGCATAGTTCATGAACCGTAGGGTGACACACTTAAAGTTGGATGTTGAAATGGTAGTATTTGAATATGGAATGGAGTTCGAATATTTGTTCGGAGTCCCGGATGAGATCCTGGACATCACGAGGAGTTCCGGAATGGTCCGGAGAATAAGATTCATATATAGGATGTCATTTTATGTGAAATAAAATGTCGCGGAAGGTTCTATGGAAGGTTCTAGAAGGTTCTAGAAAAGTCCGGAAGAAACCACCAAGGAAGGTGGAGTCCACATGGGACTCCACCTCCATGGCCGGCCAGCCCTAGATGGGGTGGAGTCCCAAGTGGACTCCACCATAGGGGGCCGGCCACCCCCACATGGGAGGTGGAAATCCCACCTTTGGGTGGGAGTCCTAGTTGGGCTAGGTTTCCCCTCTTATGGAAGGTTTTGGTTTCGGGTCTTATTCGAAGACTTGGACACCAACACTTGGGATCCACCTATATAATGAGGGGCCAAGGGAGGGGGCCGGCCACCCCAAGACCACAAGCTGGCCGCCCCCCTTGAGTGGCCGGCCACCCCCTCCCAAACCCTAGCCGCCCCCTCTCCTCCATAACTCCCGCGTAGCTTTAGCGAAGCTCCGCCGGACTTCTCCACCACCACCGACACCACGCCGTCGTGCTATCGGATTCAAGAGGAGCTACTACTTCCGCTGCCCGCTGGAACGGGAAGGTGGACGTCGTCTTCATCAACAACCGAACGTGTGACCGAGTACGGAGGTGCTGCCCGTTCGTGGCGCCGGAACCGATCGTGATCAAGATCTTCTACGCGCTTTTGCAAGCGGCAAGTGATCGTCTACCGCAGCAACAAGAGCCTCCTCTTGTAGGCTTTGGAATCTCTTCAAGGGTGAGACTCGATACCCCCTCGTTGCTACCGTCTTCTAGATTGCATCTTGGCTTGGATTGCGTGTTCGCGGTAGGAAAAATTTTGTTTTCTATGCAACGTTATCCTACAGTGGTATCGAGCCGTGTCTATGCATAGATGGTTGCACGAGTAGAACACAATGGTTTGTGGGCGTTGATGCTCTTGTTATCTTTAGTTTGAGTACTTTGCATCTTTGTGGCATAGTGGGATGAAGCGGCTCGGACTAACTTTACATGACCGCGTTCATGAGACTTGTTCCTCGTTCGACATGCAACTTGTATTGCATAAGAGGCTTTGCGGGTGTCTCGTCTCTCCTACTATAGTGAAGATTCAATTTACTCTTCTATTGAAAACATTAGTATCAACGTTGTGGTTCATGTTCGTAGGTAGATTAGATCTCTCTCGAAAACCCTAAACCACGTAAAATATGCAAACCAAATTAGAGACGTCTAACTTGTTTTTGCAGGGTTTGGTGATGTGATATGGCCATAATGTGATGATGAATATGTATGAGATGATCATTATTGTATTGTGGCAACCGGCGGGAGCCTTATGGTTGTCTTTAAATTTCATGTTGAGTAGTATTTCAAAGTAGTTGTAATAGTTGCTACATGGAGAACAATCATGAAGACGGCGCCATTGACCTTGACGCTACGCCGACGATGATGGAGATCATGCCCGAAGATGATGGAGATCATGTTCGTGCTTTGGAGATGAAGATCAAAGGCGCAAAGACAAAAGGGCCATATCATATCACATATGAACTGCATGTGATGTTAATCCTTTTATGCATCTTATTTTGCTTAGATCGCGACGGTAGCATTATAAGATGATCCCTCACTAAAATCTCAAGATAATAAAGTGTTCATCCTTAGTAGCACCGTTACCAAGTCTTGTCGTTTCGAAGCATCTCGTGATGATCGGGTGTGATAGATTCAATAAGTACATACAACGGGTGCAAGACAGTTTTGCACATGCGGATACTAAGGTGGCCTTGACGAGCCTAGCATGTACATACATGGTCTCGGAACACGTGATACCGAAAGGTAGAGCATGAATCATATGGTTGATATGATGAACACTTTGAGTGTTCGCCATTGAAATCACACCTTTTCTCGTGATGATCGGGTTTAGGTGCGGTGGATTTGGTTCGTGTAATCACTAAGACAATGCGAGGGATATTGTTTTGAGTGGGAGTTCACTTAGGTTTTTAATTATGTTGAATTAAAATTTGAACTCAATTTGTCATAAACTTAGTCTAAACTATTGCAAATATATGTTGTAGAGATGGCGTCCCCAATCAATTTTAATCGGTTCCTAGAGAAAGAGAAACTTAAGAGCAACGGTAGCAACTTCACCGGCTGGTTCCGTCATGTGAGGATCTTCCTCTCTGGCGGAAATCTGCAATTTGTGCTTGATGCACCGCTAGGTGACCCTCCTGCAGAAGATGAAACCGATGAAGTAAAAGCTGTTTACGCAACTCGGAAAACTCGGTACTCTCAAGTTCGGTGTGCCATCCCGTGCGATCCGGAATCCGATCTTCAAAAACATTTTGAGCACCATGATCCTCATGAGTTGATGAATGAGCTGAAAGCTATATTCGAGACTCATGCGGCCGTGGAATGCTATGAAGCATCGAAACATTTCTTCAGTCTGTATGATGGAAGAAGGCAGCTCCGTTAGTGAGCACATGCTCGCCATGACCGGGCACGCGAAGAAACTCAGTGACTTGGGAATAGTGATTCCTAACAGATTGGGGATTAATCGTGTCCTTCAATCACTGCCACCAAGTTACAAGAACTTTGTGATGAACTACAATATGCAGAACATGAACAAGGAGTTACCTGAACTCTTTGGCATGCTAAAAGCTGCTGAGATTGAGATCAAGAAAGAGCACCAAGTGTTGATGGTCAACAAGACCACCGGTTTCAAGAAACAGGGCAAGTCTAAGGGAAAATTCAAGAAGGGTGGCAAGAAAGCTGCCACGCCTCCTATGAAACCTAAGAACGGCCCTAAGCCCGATGCTTGAGTGTTATTACTTGCAAGGAGAAGGGACACTCGGAAGCGTAATTGCTCCAAGTATCCGGCTGATCTGAAAAGCGGCCTTGTCAAGAAGAAGAAAGAAGGTATATCTGATATACATGTTATAGATGTTCATTTCACTGGTTCTCGTTCTAGTACCTGGGTATTTGATACTGGTTCGGTATCTCATATTTGTAACTCGAAACAGGAACTAAAGAATAAACGACAACTGCTGAAAGATGAAGTGACGATGCGCGTTGGAAACGGATCCAAGGTCAATGTGATCGCAGTCGGCACACTTCCTCTACATCTACCTTCGGGATTAGTTTTAAGCCTAAATAATTGCTATTATGTACCTGCGTTGAGCATGAACATTATATCCGGATCTTGTTTAATGCAAGACGGTTATTCATTCAAGTCCGAGAATAATGGTTGTTCTATTTTTATGAATAATATCATTTATGGTCGAGCACCACAAAAGAATGGCTTATTTCGTTAGATCTCGATAGTAGTGATACGCATATACATAACATTGATGCTAAACGAATTAAACTTAATGATAATTCTACTTATATGTGGCACTTGTCGTCTTGGTCATATTGGAGTGAAACGCATGAAGAAACTCCATATCGATGGATTACTTGAATCACTTGACTTTGAGTCACTTGATAGATGCGAAGCATGTCTAATGGGAAAAATGACAAAGACTCCATTTTCCGGTATGATGGAACGAGCTACCGACTTATTGGAAATCATACATACCGATGTGTGTGGACCAATGAGCGTAGCATCGCGCGGTGGTTATCGTTATGTTCTAACCTTCACGGATGATCCGAGTCGATATGGGTATATCTATTTCATGAAACATAAATCCGAAACTTTCGAGAAGTTTAAGGAATTTCAAAGTGAAGTAGAAAATCAACGTAACAAGAAGATTAAATTTCTACGATCTGATCGTGGAGGTGAATATCTGAGTTATGAGTTTGGCATGCATTTAAAGAAATGCGGAATACTTTCACAATTGACACCGCCGGGAACACCTCAACGAAACGGTGTATCCGAACGTCGTAATCGAACTCTCTTAGATATGGTTCATAGTATGATGTCTCTTACTGATTTGCCGTTATCATTTTGGAGTTATGCATTAGAGACAGCCGCATTCACTTTAAATAGAGCACCATCAAAATCCGTAGAAACTACACCGTATGAATTATGGTTTAACAAGAAACCTAAGTCGTCGTTCTCGAAAGTTTGGGGTTGCGAAGCCTATGTAAAGAAGTTACAACCGGACAAGCTAGAACCCAAAGCGGAGAAATGCGTCTTCATAGGATACCCTAAGGAAACTATAGGGTACACTTTCTATCACAGATCCGAAGGCAAAATCTTTGTTGCTAAGAACGGAACCTTTCTTGAGAAAGAATTTCTCACTAAAGAAGTGACTCGGAAGAAAAGTAGAACTCGATGAGATTGATGAATCTATACTCGTTGATCGAGTAGCGCGATACGGAAGTTGTACCTGTACCGCCTACACCGGCAACGAGAGGAAGCTAATGATAATGATCATGAAACTTCGAACGAGGAAACTACTGAACCTCGCAGATCGACAAGGGAACGTGCCACTCCAGATTGGTATGATCCTTGTCTAAATATCATGATTGTGGATAACAATGATGAGGATCCTGCGACGTATGAAGAAGCGATGATGAGCCCGGATTCCAACAAATGGCAAGAAGCCATGAAATCCGAAATGGGATCCATGTATGATAACAAAGTATGGACTTTGGTAGACTTACCTGATAGCCGAAAGGCTGTCGAGAATAAATGGATCTTCAAGAGAAAAACAGATGTTGATGGTAATATTACTGTCTATAAAGCTCGACTTGTCGCAAAGGGTTTCCGACAAATTCAAGGAGTTGACTACGATGAGACTTTCTCACCTGTAGCGAAGCTAAAATCTGTGAGGATTTTGTTAGCAATAGCTGCATTTTTCGATTATGAGATTTGGCGAGATGGATGTCAAAACGGCGTTCCTTAATGGAGACATTGAGGAAGAATTGTATATGGTACAACCCAAAGGTTTTGTCGATCCTAAAAATGCTGACAAAGTATGCAAACTTCAGCGTTCAATCTATGGACTGAAGCAAGCATCAAGAAGTTGGAACCGACGCTTTGATAAGGTGATCAAAGACTTCGGGTTTATACGAGTGTCATGGAGAGGCCTGTATTTACAAGAAAGTGAGTGGGAGCTCCGTAGCATTCCCGATATTATATGTAGATGACATATTATTGATCGGGAATGATATAGAACTATTAAGCAGTGTTAAGGGTTATTTGAATAATAGTTTTTCAATGAAAGACCTTGGTGAAGCATCATATATATTAGGCATCAAGATTTATAGAGATAGATCAAGACGCCTAATAGGGCTATCACAGAGTACATATCCGGACAAGATTCTAAAGAATTTTAGAATGGACAAAAGTAAGAAAGGGTTCTTACCTATGTTACCGTGCAAGGTATTGAGTAAGACTCAAGGACCGGCTACTGCAGAAGAAAGAGAAAGGATGAGTAATATCCCCTATGCCTCGGCGATAGGATCTATCATGTATGCCATGCTATGTACTAGACCGGATATAGCACATGCTCGTTAGTTTGACTAGCGAGATATCAAAGTGATCCGGGAATGGAACACTCGGACAGCGGTCAAGAATATCCCGAAGTACTTGAAAAGAACTAAGGATATGTTTCTTTGTTATGGAGGTGACCAAGAGCTCGTTGTAAACGGTTACACCGATGCAAGTTGGAACACCGATCCCGATGACTCTAAGTCACAATGCGGGTACGTGTTTATATTGAATGGTGTCTGCAGATAGGCCGGGCAAGCTCGAAGCGATGCACGGTGGCGAAATCTTCAACGGAATCGGAGTACATAGCGGCTTCGGAGGCTTCATCGAAGCGGTATGGATGAAGAGGTTCATTGTAGAGCTCGGTGTGGTTCCTAGTGCATTGGACCCATTAATCATTTACTCGTGATAACATGGGTGCCATCGCCAATGCACAAGAGCCAAGGTCACACAAGAGGCTGAAGCATATCAAGCTGCGTTACCACTCGATTCGCGAGTACATCGAAGATGGAGAAGTAAAGATTTGCAAAGTACACACCGATCCGAATGTAGCAGATCCGTTGACTAAAGCTCTCCCTAGGGCAAAGCATGACCAACACCAGAATGCCATGGGTGTTAGGTATATTACAATGTAATCTAGATTATTGACTCTAGTGCAAGTGGGAGACTGAAGGAGATATGCCCTAGAGGCAATAATAAAGTGGTTATTATTTATATCTTTATGTTTATGATAAATGTTTATATATCATGCTAGAATTGTATTAACCGAAACATTAGTACATGTGTGATATGTAGACAAACAGGAAGTCCCTAGTATGCCTCTTAAACTAGCTTGTTGATTAATGGATGATTAGTTTCATAATCATGAACATTGGATGTTATTAATAACAAGGTTATGTCATTGTGTGAATGATGTAATGGACACACCCAATTAAGCGTAGCATAAGATCTCGTCATTAAGTTATTTGCTATAAGCTTTTGATACATAGTTACCTAGTCCTTATGACCATGAGATCATGTAAATCACTTATACCGGAAAGGTACTTTGATTACACCAAACACCACTGCGTAAATGGGTGGCTATAAAGGTGGGATTAAGTATCCGGAAAGTATGAGTTGAGGCATATGGATCAACGAGTGGGATTTGTCCATCCCGATGACGGATAGATATACTCCGGGCCCTCTCGGTGGAATGTCGTCTAATGTCTTGCAAGCATATGAATGAGTTCATAAGAGACCACATACCACGGTACGAGTAAAGAGTATTTGTCGGGAGACGAGGTTGAACAAGGTATAGAGTGATACCGAAGATCAAACCTCGGACAAGTAAAATATCGCGAGACAAAGGGAATTGGTAATATATGTGAATGGTTCATTCGATCACTAAAGTCATCGTTGAATATGTGGGAGCCATTATGGATCTCCAGATCCCGCTATTGGTTATTGGTCGGAGTGAGTACTCAACCATGTCCGCATAGTTCACGAACCGTAGGGTGACACACTTAAAGTTGGATGTTGAAATGGTAGTATTTGAATATGGAATGGAGTTCGAATATTTGTTCGGAGTCCCGGATGAGATCCCGGACATCACGAGGAGTTCCGGAATGGTCCGGAGAATAAGATTCATATATAGGATGTCATTTTATGTGAAATAAAATGTCGCGGAAGGTTCTATGGAAGGTTCTAGAAGGTTCTAGAAAAGTCCGGAAGAAACCACCAAGGAAGGTGGAGTCCACATGGGACTCCACCTCCATGGCCGGCCAGCCCTAGATGGGGTGGAGTCCCAAGTGGACTCCACCATAGGGGGCCGGCCACCTCCCCACATGGGAGGTGGAAATCCCACCTTTGGGTGGGAGTCCTAGTTGGGCTAGGTTTCCCCTCTTATGGAAGGTTTTGGTTTCGGGTCTTATTCGAAGACTTGGACACCAACACTTGGGATCCACCTATATAATGAGGGGCCAAGGGAGGGGGCCGGCCACCCCAAGACCACAAGCTGGCCGCCCCATTGAAGTGGCCGGCCACCCCTCCCAAACCCTAGCCGCCCCCTCTCCTCCATAACTCCCACGTAGCTTTAGCGAAGCTCCGCCGGACTTCTCCACCACCACCGACACCACGCCGTCGTGCTCGTCGGATTCAAGAGGAGCTACTACTTCCGCTGCCCGCTGGAACGGGGAGGTGGACGTCGTCTTCATCAACAACCGAACGTGTGACCGAGTACGGAGGTGCTGCCCGTTCGTGGCGCCGGAACCGATCGTGATCAAGATCTTCTACGCGCTTTTGCAAGCGGCAAGTGATCGTCTACCGCAGCAACAAGAGCCTCCTCTTGTAGGCTTTGGAATCTCTTCAAGGGTGAGACTCGATACCCCCTTGTTGCTACCGTCTTCTAGATTGCATCTTGGCTTGGATTGCGTGTTCGCGGTAGGAAATTTTTTGTTTTCTACGCAACGTTATCCTACACCATGTCCTATGGTTGGATGGGATCTCCCAAAATCTTTGTACACTGCTAGTAAGCAAATCACAGCGTCCAAATCTTTTCCCACATTAATTAGTATGTCAAAATCTTTGTCATAAAGGGGAGGCAATAAATTGTACAAGTATAATTGTAGTATCTAATACAATAAATACCATATTTTTTATGATCCTCCACTCATCAATGCAATTTATATCTCTCTCTTTAATGACTTCGTAAGTCCTTATAAATATGGTGGCATTGGTGTGGATGTGCAACCAGCATTTAACCACCCATTACTGAGAGACCACAAAATTCAGGTAAGAAGATATTATCATGAAGATATGATTACTTTCATGTTGTGGCTACATAAATATATATGAGTTTAGTATCATTGTGTTTTGCTCCTTAAACAGATGGAACCAAGTTCTCTCCCACTGAGTACATATGTAGAATCTCCATCGACGCATTCCATGCCACAAGCACAATTGCCTATCATTGACTGCCCGACAGGAACAATTCCAATATTGCGTAACAATAGAATGGACCACATGGCGGCGAAAACTATTGACGCAGTGATAGGCAAGGACCTTCAAGAAGATGTAAGTATTCAATTTTTTCTTATAGGTTTGGACTGATCTATTAATTTAGATAGATTATAATTTTTTTTATGAGAAGCTATTGAATGCACAAGAGTTGTAGATCATAGTTTGCTCCCAATAACTTTGTAGGATAGTATTCAATGGAAATTCATCCTTGAGGTGAAATACTTCTTCAAAGCACAAATAAGTATATGGAACAGAGAATTTTGTAAACAAGAGCCTTAGAGATCCTTTTAAACTTTCAGATTATGTTTGCCACTAATGCGGACGAAAAATATTTTTTTTTTCTTTCTACCATGTTCTGCTCACTTTTTTTATAAATGTTTGGTTTATATATTGACCATAGTATATGACATGAATTGATATTCATTAAATATTCTTCACGTTACCTTATCAGAGTGTAGTCATTAGTCTTTTCACTGAAAAGTAGCAATTCTTTTGGATAGGGTGCAGGAATCGAATATAAGGATGAGCTATATGGAACACGGGCAAAAATAAATGTTTATGCTCCAAAAGTGAAGACGAATAGTAAGGATTTCAGTGCATCAAGCATACAAATGAATGGGGGGCCAAAACCGGGCCTTCGAGATGCGATAGGTGCCGGTTCTTTGGTATATCCAAGATATAGTGGTGACAGCTTTGCTAGATTTCATGTTTTCTGGGTAAGCCATGTCTATCATTTGGATGCACATTTTTGTACGAACCATAAACTCATATTATTTGTTATTGACATGGAATACATTTGATACAGGATTATGGTGTACCAACAAATAGTTGCCTCAATCATGATTGCCCTGGTTTCGTGCAAGTTAGCCGAAGTGTTGTCCTCGGAGGAAGAATAAACCCAATATCTTCCTATAATGGACCGCAGTATGTAATAGATGTTCTTATATTTAAGGTATTTTTATTTCAAATATTCAATGTAAATTATAATTTTTATTATTATATCAAATATACAAGTTTTCTTTTCATGCAAAGTTGACAATTCAAAAGGCATTTCTTTAGCCAATTAGCAATTAACATGCCATTGGATAATTTAAAGTCTCCCGCTTTCTATTCATTATGTGAATACAAGAATCAAAAACATGTCTTCCGCTTTCTATTCATTATCTTTTAAAACTATAGGTATAATGGTACCACATCAGACATATTTTATTGTCAATTCGTTTCAATTTTGGTAAAGCATTTACCATGTAACCCTGATTTATTTTAGGATCCAAAGACTAAAAACTGGTGGGTATCTTATGGTGAAAAAAATACACCAATTGGATATTGGCCAAGCTCAATTTTCCAATACATGAAGGACACGTGTGATTTCGCATTTTGGGGTGGATATGTTCAAGGTCCAACAGCATCGACAAACTCTCCACAAATTGGCAGCGGTCATTTTGCTTCAGAAGGCTTTGGAAAAGCATCTTTTCTGAAAAATATCCAAATTGTAGATAAGAACAATAATCTTATTACTCCAAATGTTCATAGAGCCTATCCAGGCAGTACCAATTCTTCCAAATATACTTCATCTAATTATGATGTCAATAACTATGGTATCCATGTGTACTATGGTGGACCCGGTGATTTAGTGTGAGAATATATAGAGCGAATTTCAATGAAGTTTTTTTAGGGTGAAATATTTTTTATTCCTCCTATAAAAGCTCCAAGAAGACCCGGCCAACCAGGCCATCTGAAAGGGGCAAAAAGATCTGGTTCGTCCGTTTCACTTTGCACAGTAAAACTCCAATCCCGCTTTTCATTGCAGCCGTCCGATTGTTGCATTTGTCGTTCACGTTGGCTCAGCGCTGAAACGTCTATGACAAGCAGGCCCTCCCGTATGTGGGGTCGTGTGGTTGAGAGTAGAGGGTTGCTCCTCAGCGTACATGATATCTGCCCATCGCGGTGAAAACCTAGGCATCGAGCAACTCCCGTCCCCCAATCCCCGAGCCGCCTCCTTCCTCCTCCCCCAATCCCCGACCCGCCTCCTTCTCCTCTCCTCCTCCCCAATCACCGCCTTGCGCCGCCTCTCCCCGGGATGGATCGACCGGCAGGAGCGACGCCTTACTCCTCTCAGAGGCGGCTGGATGCGGGAGCCGCCACCGGCAGGGAGGACGCCGCGGTTTGAAGCGGCGGCGGCCTGCAGCGCGCGGCGAGCGATGGGACGCCTAGACGCGGCAGCGGCGACGGAAGGCAGCGCCGAGCAACGGGGGCGGTTGGACGCGGCAGCAGTGGAGGCAGGGAGCGTGCCCGAGCGAGGAGAGGTCGTCGGCGGCTGGTGCCCTGTGTACACATCGGTAATGGTTCCACGAATCCAACCTACACCATTTTTCTTTTCGTTTCTTAGGTCATTAGGATGCTCAACGTGCCATTGCTAACGAAATGGGAGTCTCACAGGGAGGAGGATCTGCCGTCGGCCTCACGTTTGTGCATCGTGCACCCTCCCGGCTGCCGGTGCGTCGAGGGTGGATTGGCTCTGCTCAGGCAGGTGGCGGGCACCATACTTGCTTCCAAGACTACGAGCACCACCTCTCGTCTTCCTCCCGATCAAAATCTTGCCAAAAGGTTAGTACTCCATATCCTCTTGAAACCGTGTCAGTATAAATGGTGGGATACTGCAGAATATGACATGGAAGATGACATCTAAAAAGAAATTTTTCTGCATAAAGCCAATTGCACACATTTTCGTATGCTAAATTTTCCTTATAATATTCACTTGCTTTTCTGACCGAATGTGTTCATTTGTAGTCTAGAAAGATGCCTGTAAGTTGTACAAAAACAAATATAAACTGATAATGCATATCCACCGATGAGAAAGTTGGTACTGTATCTGATTTTTTACATATTTGCATCGCTTTGAGCAGTGAGGGACTGCTCCTGGAAGGAAAAGAGGACAGGAGTGGCACGGGGCATGGACGTCGCGTGGACATCACGGTGCCGCCACATGCGCACCACCATGAGGTCCATCTCTTGATGCCGCTTTGGTGAGTCTCGTTAATTTCGTGCTCGCTGCTTGTTTCCTCTAAAAAAGATAAGGTGTATCTTGTTCAATTTGTGTAAATATTATATGGAGAAGTAGCATTCGAAGAGAGTTCTGATCAGATACACGAAGGCTTGGTTGCAGTGGCTATTTTATTTTGTCTACTGGAATATTGCCATGAGGAATTATTCACAGGCTTATCTTGTGGTGTGTAGGTGTTGAGTGTGCTCCATCATGAGCAAGGTCAAGTAATGCTCTCTTAATTTTCCCTTTCTTTTTTCATCTGCTCTACTATATAATATATTATGTTCTACTCCCTCCGTTCCTCTTTAATCGACGCGGGGTGTAGTGTCATGCAGGAAGCGAGCAGGTACATAGGGGCGTCAATTAAAACGGGACAGAGGTAGTACTTTATAGTGGCATGATCAGTGGAAAACATAGATGTAGTCACTTTGATTGTAAACTATTTAGTTTTTTGTTTCATTGCAGGGGCTAGAAAAGAACATGCAAGTCAAGTGACTGATTTTTGTAGCAGAGATGTTCACGGGCTAGAAGGGAAACTATGTATGACCATTTATTTATGTTTTTGTGTTCCCGCGATTGGTTACTAACTGAGGTGTTGGGTGAGCACATTATTAATTTTATTTCGATGGTATTTGCCAGGAACAACCTAAGTTGAGGCATTTCTACATAAATAAGAAGGTAAATGATTAGCTCCCGATGCCTTATATGTAGATTTTAGATGCGGATCATCCTACATTTTTCCTTGCGTGTTAGTTACTTATTCTTAGAGAGCATGGCTTGATTTCCTTCTTCTAGCTTTTTCCATTCTACATTTTTTTCTTCTGTTTAATGGAAGGATGCTTAAAAGTTAAAGGTGCACCTCAATTATTTGTATTACCTTGCAGCTTTCTTCTGCATAGTTGTGCTCCTATTGGAATATATATGCTAACGTGGTACATTATTGGTCAGGTTTCTGCACGTCCAAGTGTTGTTTATGGTGGTACCTATGTGCTAAATAAGCCAAATGGTCAGGTAGTTCTTATCCCTTCTATTGTACTCTCTCTGTCTCTAAAAAAAAGCTGCTCAACTTTGTGTAGATACGGAGGTATATATAGATGTTTTAGTTATAGATACATCCCTATCAACAAAAAGTTGAGCACTTCTTCTATTTTGTCACTTCTCTTAGAAAAAATATAAAAATTCAGAAATTCTGCAGTCTTGATTTCAAGATTTGAAGTGAACTAGCTGTCTTGATGTGATTCATATAATTGGAACCTTTTTTTTTGCGGGGCATATAATTGGAACCTGAATTGTGTAAAAACTGAATTTTATAAAAAAAAAATACTTATCTGAGCAGTCCCCTTTGTTTGTATTAAGATTTTGATATAAAAAGTTCCACAGTTTTGAGGTGAATTAGCTGTCGATATGCTTTTTGTGAGAACTATGTCCATGTGCTCAAGATGATAGGATATGAATCTTCTCTATAATTTAAGGTTATATGTTTTAAATTCTTTTGAGAGAAGTTGCTACAGCAATCATACAATTCAGGTTTGGAAAGATTAGGAATAAAAATAGAAGGGGCCATACACATACAAGATCATTCAAAGCTGTGCTGAATGAAATCGTAATCGGGACGACATTGAACTGAAATCATGTTCTTGTTTAGTTATGCCATAGATTTGTTTGGTCTGATTGTAGATGATGCCCTTTAACTTGGTACTACCTATTTAGAAGTGTTCACAGGAAGTTTCTTCTCTGCACGCTATAAGATTAAAAAATGATCAATTAGTTTACTTGTTTCTTGCTGTCATTTTAATTGAGGTGATGCTTAAATAATCTAGGATTTTTACGATGGATAGTGGTTTATCTATAGTTTGATAGGCCTCTGCCCATTATGATGATAGGTTGCATCAAATGATTCAAATTTACATCAAATGAGGCATACAGGAGGCCGTTGGATGGGTTCCAATGGTTCAAGTTGTCCTGGCTGCATTAGGTTTCATTGTGTTTGGAGGAGGTGCAGTCATTTTACTGCACTTTTTTCTACCTAAAATACTTCTTCAGCACTGTTATTTCATTGTGTTCATGTTCCAAGCAATTTTCCTGTGTTAGCCTGAGAAGCTAACTGAAAATTGTAGGACATATTGAATATTCAGTCCTTTGAACCAGGTTCAAAATTGCTCATAATAAATCCCAGTAGAAAATTAATATACTTTGAGTTCAGTCATGTAACAAATTAATATGCTCATTGTAGTAATTTTTGGCAGGATTGAGCTTTACCCGTGCTGTTCTTGTTGCTCCTGTCAAGGTTTGCTTCTGCTTGCCTGTGTAAAGTGTATGCTTGCCTGTGTTAGACAATTAATCTTGTCATCGGTTATGGAGAGTCAGTGTTGCATGCTAGTGACTAGGTGCATGATCGAAAGTTTAGTTAGCTAGTTAGTTGCATGTAAGGTTGTTAGCTAAGTCCGTGCGTGTGTTTGCATGTTGGCCGAGTCCTATGCATCCTGGAGTGATTCTAGGTGAGAGAGATTTGGTCATCCGGCCATGTAGTTAGTGGTTTGTTAGGAGTGGTGTTAGTGGCCGAGCATGGTGGCGTGTGTGCACGTGTAGGTGCTATTTAAGCATTGTAATCAGTTTGCTTTGGTAATGAGAAAGAAGAGAAAATGTAGTCACGGTTGGAAACCAGGGAAGTGTCTTTGGCAAAGCCTTGTCTCCTTCCTTGGCTAGTGTGTGTACGGGTGTGTTGTGTTGAGAGAAACAAGAGAGAAAGTGAGTGTTCAGAGGTAGAAGAAGAAGAGAGGGGCTGCGAGATGCACCCCCAACATTTGGTATCAGAGCCAGGTTGATCCACGGCGGCGCAGCACACTCCATGGAAGATGGAGGCCAGCAGCGTAATGAGGCTGGTGGAGGCTCTTTGCTGCTGGATGGACATGGCGTGGTGATCAGCGTCAAGAAGGCGTCGTCAACGTCAAGAGGAGACCGCGGTGTGATGCTGCGGCGACAAGGCGATGGCGGTGAGATGCCGCTGAAGCCAACAACGGCGGCGGCGGACTCCATGCGATGTGGAGATCGACGACGCGAGGCGAAGGTTGTTAGCGGTGTGATGCCGCTAGCAACCGACTGCGGTGCGATGCCGCGAGAAGATGGTGGCGAGATGCTGCTACAAGGAGACGACGGTGTGATGCCGTCACGCGGCGCCGGCGGTGCGATGCCGCTGGTTGCCAACAGCGACGGTGTGGTGCCGTTATGAGGTAGCAGCGGTGTGATACCGCTTGGTGCCGACGGTGGTGGTGCGATGCCATCGTCGTCAAGAAGGGTTGGTGAGAAGCCAACAAACTTCTGCGGCGTGAAGCTAGAAGAAGATGCCGTGCCGACCGACGCCGCGAGGGTGTCATTGACGGCAATAGAAGCTGATGCATGGGCCAAAGTAGCAAGGCGTGGTACTTGATCTGATGCCGTGAAGGCGTCGTCCCATTCGCTGTGTGCGGCAAGATGGCGAGCTGATGGACGTTGAGAAAACAGTTGTCCCCGGCAAGGTGAACTCGCCGGATTGCTGCATATGTCAAGATGTTGCCGTATGGACGATTAGGTGAGCCAAGATGACAAGATTAAGGGGGTGAATGTTAGACAATTAATCTTGTCATCGGTTATGGAGAGTCAGTGTTGCATGCTAGTGACTAGGTGCATGATCGAAAGTTTAGTTAGCTAGTTAGTTGCATGTAAGGTTGTTAGCTAAGTCCGTGCGTGTGTTTGCATGTTGGCCGAGTCCTATGCATCCTGGAGTGATTCTAGGTGAGAGAGATTTGGTCATCCGGCCATGTAGTTAGTGGTTTGTTAGGAGTGGTGTTAGTGGCCGAGCATGGTGGCGTGTGTGCACGTGTAGGTGCTATTTAAGCATTGTAATCAGTTTGCTTTGGTAATGAGAAAGAAGAGAAAATGTAGTCACGGTTGGAAACCAGGGAAGTGTCTTTGGCAAAGCCTTGTCTCCTTCCTTGGCTAGTGTGTGTACGGGTGTGTTGTGTTGAGAGAAACAAGAGAGAAAGTGAGTGTTCAGAGGTAGAAGAAGAAGAGAGGGGCTGCGAGATGCACCCCCAACAGCCTGTGTCACACCAGAAGCGAGATTTTTTCTTGTTTGACTGTGTGTTCTTGACCTCGGACCATGAGGTAAAAGAGGTGATACTCTTTATTACTATTGATAGTCAGTTGTAAAGCATTATGGGAAAGATTTTTAACTCCATAAACAGAGACTGATAGTCACTTATTGCCAAAGCATTATGTGTACATTGGCATGTTAGTCATTCAGTTGCCTTTAAACAAGATCCGTTCTTGAGCATGAGGAAAGTTATAATTCTTCCTATAAAGGTTGCAAGACTACTCAGCCATCTAGGGGGTCTGAGAGGGGCAAAACAATCTGGGCCGTCCAATCAGGTTACAACAGTAAATCTCAAGTCCCACTTTTCACCACAGCCATTCGATGCAGTTAAAAGATTTCTCACCTGTTGGCCTTCTGAGAGAGTCCATGACGTATGGGACCAGCTACCTGTGGGGCCGTATGGGACCAGCTACCTGCGGGGCCGGCAATGTGAGACAGACGCACGCTCTCGTTCAGGTCAACTTTCTATGCGCATGAGGGTGAAGGGAGAAAACCTAGATCGGCCGGCACTCCCCAATCGCAGCCTCCCTCGTCCTCCCCCAATCCCCACCTCCTCCTCTCCTCCCAATGGCAGCCTCCTCCTCTCCTCCTCCTCCTCTCGCGGACGCGCCTGGCCGAGGTCGGGCGGGAGGAGGCGGCGCGGCAGCGGGCGGCGGACCTGGAGGCAGCGGCGGTGGTGCTGGCCGCAGCGGACGCGGAGGAGGAGGCGCGTCTGGCTGAGGTCGGGCGGGAGGAGGCGGCGCGGCGGCGGACGGGGTCCCCGGGGAGCTCCTCGCCATGCTGCGGGAGGGCAGCTGTGCCGCGGTGCAGCAGCGCAAGGAGGCCTCGCAAGTCGTCGATCTCGAGAGGCGGTTCAAGGTGCTCGACGGGCTCATCCAGAGGGCGTCTGGTCATTGATCTTTGGCTGCCTTCTCATGCAAGTGCTGCTGGAGCGCGTCCCGGAGGAGGCCGTCGGCACGGGCGGCGAGGTCATCGTCGTCTCCCTCTCTTTCTCTCAGATTTTCTTTCCCTCACGTATTTGGGTTTCTCCATTTTCAGCAGATGCGACCACGGGTGATGTGAAGCTACCAAGCATGCGAGCAAGGGAGACGAGGCCTCCTTGCACTCGACGGCTCGACGAGTGAGGCCTTCTTTTCCTCTCAATGCATTTCTCAAATCCCCCTTTCACTTTCTGTCTACCTCATATCAGCCGACGCTTGAGACGGCAGGAGGGAAAGCAGGTGTGGAGGCACAGGAGGGAAGCCTCGACCACAGCCATAGTAAAAAAGGTACAGCTTTTTCTTATTTACACGACAACCCTGTGCGTCCATTCTACTTCTCACCCCTTCAAGAAATTTCAGGAATTGCTCATGTGCTCTAGATCTGCGTATATATTTGGATGTGTATTGACTATTTCTAAAGTTTTTGGTGATATTAAAACTGTTGATGTTGATGATGGTTTGCTGCTGTTTTTCAGCTTTGGCATGGATTTGAGCAAAAGAAAGAGTCACAGGAATATTTGGGTCATCTAACATGCAGCTAGGGTTTCGGTGGATAGAAGATTCTTACCAATGGCGATAACAGGCAACATGTGAGTTCATATTTTCCGTGGCTGGTACAAGCAACAACATCTTCCACACCGATATTTCCTCTGTCTCTTGTACTCTGTGTCTCCACACAATAATTTTTCTTGAATATATATCTCCTCTCTTCATGTTGTAGGCAGGAAATACAATGGAGGGTTGCTGCCGGAGTTTGGCGTGAGTTCTTGCGATGGCATGGTGAGGTGATTAATAGTATAGATGCAAAAAAAATTCTCTTTCACTAATCCTTTGTTTTTTTATAAGTGTGACATAATGCTTATTTCTACCTCTAGAAGGATTATGTAATTACTATCAAGAATGCTGCCATTTGCTGATTGCAACTAAATGTACAGATGAAAGACCCTTTTGTTTTAATTCTATTGATGCATCACAAGTTGGTGAAACTGATTTGTCTAGGTGGATGCAAAATTACGTGAGTTTATCCTGAAGCAATGCTATATGAAAAATCTCTACTTTCCATAATGACTTTTTAGCGCTTTGCTTCTAAATATCACCACGGGAAATTGATGTTCATGGAATCAGGAATTCAGAGAGCCGATACTTTAGGTATTGTTTTATTGGCATGTGTATAGGTCTGTCATGAGCCCATTTTCCCTGTTTTCTTCTCTTGGGTTTATGGGTGCTAAATAATATCTGCGCTCAATCCCAGATTTTCAGTGTCAGTATAAAAAACTGACAATGGTTTCTGCTATGCATGGAGTAGCTTTGCAACTCTCCAAAAAAGGAGTAGCATTACCAAGACAGGCATGAGTAGGGCTGAAAGCAAGGTATTACTATTATAATTCATTTTGTTGTACCCTGCAACCTGCTAATTTTTGTACCGTATTGTCATGAAAGTATTTAGAGTTCAATTTATGGGAGCCTGTGTACCGAACTGCTGAATTATCATGTAGATCTAAATAGTAATGAATTAAGGGCAGACTGTTTTCGTACTTTATTCCACGGAAATTGCAGTCAGTTATCTTGATAACATATCTCGATTCTTATGTCCTAACTATTATTTCTTTAGAAATTTGAGAAGATTTCTGTAGATTGGTGGTGAAATCCAAGATGCTCGATTTCTTCTTGGACGTGGACAAGCCCCGCTAAGGTATAGTAGATCTCACAGAGAATCCTTCACAATTAGGACCTTGTTAAAAAGGTATATTTGCTAACAAAAACAAGGATCCATTTTGATGGTTGATTTCAGGGAAGTGCAATACGCTGGCATGACAAATAATAGGTTCACAAGCGATCCCCCTGAACTATATTTTCTAATGCTATTTCCTTCACTGTTGATTTCAGGGAAATCGAAATTCACACAGGAGTAAGAGAGCAAGAACCGTGTATGTACAAAGGGATCAGGAGGAGCAGCTGGCCGCTTCATCTCTCTTCCTGTCTCGTTAGTTTAGCTTGAGCAGGTGACCGCTTCAACCATGTTTTTCTGAATAATTTGATATACTATCATTTTTCAGGTTCCAATCTTGTATACATAGAATATGGTTGATCGTCTGCAGAGTGCAGAGAAAGGTATGATGTTGATAACAATAAAAATACACGAATTCTGTTATTAAATCTTGGTTGCCTTTTCCAGAAAAGAGAACTGACTGTTATAATAATACCACTGAATAATTTTGCAGGACCAGATGTTGTGCGAAGCAAATAAGTGCTTCAGAAGAAAAGTAAGTTACAAGATTAATAATATTGGTAGTTTAGCATGCATCTGGTTATCTTGTTTTGAAGAGAAAACCATATATATGTACTTATTTCTGGATGTACCTGTTCCTAACCTATGGACTAAATGTTCCACAACACCATACGTATGTGTCGGCTCACAGTTGGCACAACAATGCCAGCGTGAGCCATGGTTTTAAAGGCGTCGCTTAGGCGTCCAAGCGATCTCCCCCCGCCTTGGAAAAAGGGCCGCTTTAGGCGCCTAGGCGTCCAAAGCGTCCGCCTAGGCGTCGCCTAAGCGTCAGAGCACCCCTCCTCCGCTTTGAGATGCCTTAACACCTTTAAAACCATGGCGTGAGCTTTGGACTCTTCTTTATAAGCCATTGGTTAAATTCAGTTCCACGAGGTCTTCTATCTGAATTACAAGTTTAAGCCCATGAGAGTGAATAATTCAGTTCGCCAGATTGATTTAACCAGCACTTCTCCTATATTGCCACACTAAAGCTTAATCGAATAGCCAGTGTAGAACTTCTGCTATATTGCCTAAACTAAAACTTAATCAAATAGCTGTAGGTAATTAGAGCAGCGACCACTACTGCTAAATTTTAGTTACACTGATAGCCCATCTGCGAATGGGCCAATCTTTCCTTCAATGGCAGATTTGTGTAATAGCATTTCTTATAGCTGTTAGAAGTCTCAGCCTTAGTGATTCTGGTTTCCGGCCCATGGCTTGGATGGTTGGTCGAGGTATCTGTAGATGTTGATGTGTTGTTTAAAGACGCGGTTGTCTGCAAGGTCACCAATAGCCCGAGAGGATGGTGAGGATCTTACAAGTAATTGTTATCAGTTAGTCCTTAATTGTTATCTGTTATTCCTTGCATCTATCAGGTGCTTACTTTTGATGTGTTGGTTTTATTAGAATGAAATAACCTGTAGTTTTGTAGTTATAAAGTCCACACACCTGGTTAGATGCAGGCTCATCCATGGTGGCGCCACCTCCAGCATCAGACAAGGTGTCACCGGCTGTCGTGTTCAACACCCACTTGTTGGCCCTTCGCTCAGGTATGGTGCTTGACAAAATTTTGCACCTACATTCTTCTTTAGACATGAGTCATGTCGTGGCAGCTGGAGCTTCCATGAAAATGAGCCTCACCGTGAGTGGTTGTGCCACGGTGCCTTCCACGAGAAGAGCAAAATGTTTATAATTTTACTTTCACGTCTATCAAGCTTGAAGTTGTTGGTGCACTTGCATGAGGTTTCCTCTTTGTACACATGTAATGAGAAGAAATTTCTCACGCAAGTGGAGGTTCAGTGGTTTGAGCAATATACAGTGCATAAGGTTATTTTTCATCCATATTATCAAATTTTGCTAGAGCTTTTTATCTGCATCTTACTTGAATATAAGGAAATAGGGTCCCTAGCAGAACGTCCCTAGCAGAACATAGATCAATGTCATTATTTATTTACGCTAGGAGGCTAATGTCTCTCTGTAACCACCCATGCATTTCTACACGCTTTCTACCTCTTTATTTTGGTTCACCATATTCCTTTTGTTATATTTGATGCATGTCTGAGTTTCTGCTTTTTTCACTGTAATGGAAAATGTATATGCATTTATTTATTTACTCTGTTGCTAATTTAAATTTGACTGATGATGTAGTGTTACAGGCTTGCTAATATGCAATTTCTGCTATCATGTAATTTTAGGTATATCTATGTTTGCTTCGCTAAATGTTAATGTATTTTGTCACACTGTTTCATTAAAAAGATTTTGTTGATGAGGAGTTCATGCAAATATATAAAACTAAAATAAGTTAAGCTAACATTATAACGCTTCCTCTTGCGATTAATTAGTTTTAAAAGTGCTCATTAGTGCTCTGTTCCCAAGGTTGCTGCAAACAAAAGGGTACAAACTTCTCCAGCTTAAACACAGGTACTTTTCCCCTCAAGTTTCTTGTCTATTATTCAGGGGCTGATGACATGTTTACAGCTGGTTCATTGTCAAGATTATGCCAATTACTCCTTGCTGTCAAGTATACATGCGAGCTCCTTCTTTTACAATGAAACTATATTATTTCGTTTTCATGGGGCGCAGAATTAGTTCCTTACCTTATGGGAGTATGCATTTAATTTACTGTCTTTATATTTGATTATATCATCTATCATCTGATCACTCAAGGTCCATGCTGTAAAGATATGCTTTGTTTGGATCTTCGAGAATAGACATAAATCCAGCGCACCTATTTTTTCTTAGAACATGTACAGTTTCTGAATTTTATGCTACTGTTTTTCTCCTATTAAGCATTGATTTGTACATTGTTGCCTCATGTAAAAGCATCTAGAAGATAATGCGGGTTCTGAAATTATTATCACATTTCTGTAGGTTTAGTGTCCTTATACTCATGTTTCTATCCTACTCCTCTCTCTTAAGTTATAACCTCAAAATATTTTAGCATGGATTACTTATATTTTCTTCAGGCAACAAGCACATGCTGATTTCTAGATCGGACACCGTACTCAAGTAGCCAAGCAAGTGGTGTTGCAAGGGAATTGGTGATCACGACTTTGCTATGGTCAGCAGCTACGTGCTTGAGAAAAGGCTATGGGTCTGGTTATTGTATTATTTTTGTTTTGTTAGCGTGCTAATTGGCTTGAAAAGGACACATTCCATTTTTATGACATAATCTCATATTCCTTTAGATTGAAAACTTGTATCTATGGAGTTTTAAAACTTGTGTATGTAGCTATCCTATGCTTGTTATATAATGCTACCTCTTTTGGTACAATAATCATAATTTGGTGGGGGAGCTTATACAAAAGCATAAAAGCTGAAAAAATGGTGTGAAATTGTACTAAATTGTCATATCTTACTGCAACACCTCAATGGAATGGTGTACAGCTGGGCATAGGCGTCCTGACCTGGATGGCTCGACCCAGCCTGAAAATCCTGGGCTGTGCCGGGTTGGGCTTGCATGTTGGGCAGAGTCTGGGCCTGATTTTGGAGCCCGAACGTCGGGCCGGGCCGGACCAGGCTTGCAGAAAACATGATTTTAGCTTAGTTTGGGCTGGGCCGGGCTTTTCCCTATTGGGGCGAGGTTTGGGCCTGATTTATAAGCCGGAAGGTCAGGCTGGGCTGGGCTTGTGCTTGAAAATTTAGGTTCGGGCTTTTTCAGGGCCGGGTTCCCAGGTGTGAATGGTGTGTCTACAAGATACTAAAGCAGCTAAATTACAGGATAATTCTTAATACTCAAATAAGCTAAAACTTATAGTTTAAATTCTACTTTGTTTCTGGCACTTGCGCGATAGCGCAACGGGTCATCTAGTTTTTATAACCTTGCAAAATTGTCTAGTTGGACATGTAATTGATGGAAATTGCACTTTGAAAATAGATGACAACGCACGGAGTATAGGACACACATTTGATCCTTGAAACACTATATGAACATTTTAATGCACGCTACCCAAAACAAAGTTGACTAGCTAATTAGAAAAACTAGACAAAAAAACGTTAAAGCATGATCAAATCCTACTAGCTAATCTACAACTGGAGCCCAAACGTACACGCCTCCATAGCTGAAAGGGCAAAGTGAGCGTCTAGAAGGGGGTTGCATACGCGGTACGCAATTTTTTTGTTCTTTCATTTTTATGGTGGAAGCGGGAAAGTAAAAGTGACAACTTGAAATTAGAGATGACATATATGAGGTGATGCAAAAAAAAATGAAATGGAAAAAAGTAAAATAGCATGAGGAAGAGGAACTGGTACAACTGGGGAGCAAGCGAAGACGTGACTCGATATGTTTCCCGTAGTTCCTTCCACAAGAGAAAGCATGTCTATGTTGAGGGGGTGTGACACCATAAAGGTGCCAAAGGCCACAAAGGTGTTATCATATTTCTTGTGAGCACACCACAAAGGCCTACCTACCTCTCCCCTAAGTAAGGCCGGTTGAGACGGCTAACTTCCATACAACGTTGGGGCACAACTCCACCAAGGACACATAGGCTCCCAACGACATCATGCCCTCAACAACAAGGACCGCCACAAAGGAGATCTAGGGTTTCCAACTCCACAAAAGAAAATTAGGAGAATCACGAAATTTCTTTGGTAGATAGGTAGACCTAGCTCTCGTCCTTCGATTCCAAAAGTTAGGTGTGATTTTATTAGCTAGGGAGGGAGATCCACGCGGTTAAAGTTCAAGAACTATGGAGGAGAGGGGTGTTTTTGCTAGTCAAATCTAATCTTAGGATGAAGAAGTCTCCCCCATTTGTAGCCCGTAAAGAAGATGTAGCCCATACAAAAGATCTAATTTGGTTTGCTAGTTGAAGAACTGAAAGAAGATTGTATCTGAGGGTCTCAACAAGTAGGACATTCAAGGAGATATCTAATGTGACCACTACCTTGCCGAGACCCTTTAGCTTTGAGGGTTTCTTGTCACCGTAGGAAACCATGTTGTTGCATGACCTCACTTCGGTAACTAAGTCCTTGCTTCAGGTCATATGGTTGATGGCACCGCTATAAAGCACCCTATTTTGCGCTGCCTAAAGTGAAGTCATCAATGACTTTGGCCATAAGGCACCATGGAGAGTAGGCGATGAGGTTCTCATTCGGAGTATCAAAGACATGGATAGTGGGAGTGGTAATGGCAATGACGGCGAACCCCTCATCCTCCTTGGTGAATTTCTTCTCATCGTCCTCATCGTCGGATGAGTACTCTTCACGTGACACGAAAAGGATTCCCTGGATTCGATGCTCTTGTTGCAGTACTTGGTGTAGTCTTTGGGGAGGGATTTGGACCTATCCTTGCGGATAAGCCTTCTACCATGGTCTTCCATTTTATCGAAGTGACAATCCGCGACAAAGTGGTTCTTGTCTCTGCAATTATAGCGCGTCCTTGCCTTTTGCACTTCTATTGGTGCACTTGAGAAGCTTCTTGAGGAGTCGTGATGAGAGTATCTTGAGTTGTCCCTTGGTGAATAGTCTTTTTTTCTTGGGCCTCTTCCCATGTTGCTTCCCCAAAACTTCTTGGCCGCAAGAGCTATGTGCTTGTGTTAGCAATACTTGATATCTTCAGGAGCCCAAACCATGGGGTCATCATCACTCTCACTATCCTCGATCGTAGCCTTGAGGGTGATCGAGATTGGACTTACAGGCATTGTGAGCACGAGCCATGGACCCCCACAAAGGAGATCTAGGGTTTCCAAATCCACTAACGAAAAGTAGGGAATCACAAAATTTCTTGGGTAGATAGGTAGATCTAGCCCTCCTCCTGCGATTCCCAAATTTTGGTGTGATTTGATTGGCTGGGGAGGTAGATCCACGTGACTGAAGCTCAAGAACTATGGAGGAGAGAGAGAGTGTGTTCTTCATATTGGTTATATATAATGTGAGGAGGAAGAAGGCTCCCCATTTTATAGCTTGTACAGAAGATGTAGCCGTTGCAGGGTCGAAGGGCGGGGACATGGGTGATCCATATTTATGAAAGCCCGGATGATCTGACCTTGGTGATGTTGAGACGGGGGCGGATGATCCGACCACCCCGGATATTCGGGAATTTCCGGGGGACCAGATGGAGTTTTCCTCCCACCTGGCGTCTGGGAGGTGGCTAACATTTGGTGTGGGGCTTGAAGTAAATATCATCCCACGGCTGGATGAAATTTACATCCGCCCCGGCCTTTGCGATCTAGCCAACTTACGGCATTGGGGATGAAATTAAAAAGCATCGGGGGTGGATGGAAATACCATCCGCCCCGCACTTTTTTAGCACATGTGTTAGCTCTGGGTGTATTCCTGGGGTTCCTCGTTGACTGGTACCGGATGGTACAATCTTCTTCTTTCATCACATCTCCTCACAATTTCTGGTCCTCTTTCATCACATCTCCTCACAAGCTCTAATCCACCATTACCAGAGATCAAACATCCAACAATTTAACCATATGATGAACTTTGGAAAAAGGTGGGTCATCATCCGCAATACTAAAATTTAGACCTACACACTTGAGCACACATGGTAAAATTACATTCACGTGTTGTTAACAAATACACAAAACAATAAAGATAGAGCTTCAATAGCCCTCCACTCTCACGAAGATGAGGTTCTCCCATCAAATTTGATAATAATACTACGTTAATACTCATAATTGTAAGAAACTAGTTGAATGCATGTGCCTTGGAAAGGTCACTAACTTATAAACATGCAGATGCATGTTCATCATTTAGCAGGAATTCATCCTGGAATCTAAAGGGGTGCTTATAAACATGTAAATTCATATTTTCTTATGTAAATCGCAATAAAAAACTTGCTACAGAATGAGGGATAAAGTAATGAACAAGTTCTTATATCATTACTTGTCTTGTAAAACATTTACAAACCTGACAAGAATGATTGTCTTAATATGTGAATCTTGTTAAAAAAACACCCAAACGCCAGGAGAGACCAGCACAAATCATTAAAGGGAGAAACATAGTATTTAATGGAAAATAAAGTTCCATACAAAAATGTGAGCTTTGACAATTTTATCCCCAATCTTCACTTTAAACGTGCACGCGCAATGCACGCCCAATGCGTGTCTTCACCCCATTCAATATAGATTAACAAAACCATATTACATGTCTATTAATAAAATTAAGTTAACCCCATTTCTGCTAAAACTATTTTCCAATACATAACCCTAATATTATGTCCACAAAATGGTCGAGGGGAAATAACAATTCTCGGTTGCTTTTATACATATGTTCATATAGACCAAATAAAATGTTAGTCGAGACATACTAATTTCTTAAATTGCAAAAGTTATAATGTTTGTTCTTGGAATTCGAAAAAATACGAAACCGTATAAGATCTTAGCCTTAATTCAACAATCCTTTGTTTGGGATTTGGATTCTGAGATTCTGCTGTCAATCCTGATTCCTGAGAATCAGCTGTGATTCTTGATTTCTGGAATGAGAAGCAGTTTGTTTGTTTACCCTGTTGTGGGATCTGAGAATCAGAATCATTCTGTTTGGTTACTTTGCTGTTTGGGCAGCTTTACGGACCGTAATTAATGTGAAATGTATGTTATGTCTTTATTTGTACATGATCTAGTTATATCTTCTGTCAAGGTTTCATAGAAATGACAAGTATGTATACAAATATTTAAGAAATTGAAACCATCATCCGAAATGCACGTTCAATTACCAACCATCATCATCAACCATCACCCGCAAGTAGTGCGTAAAACAAAACTCCATCAGTAGCTGCCAATAATCCATCAGCTATTCTCTCCCTGGTTACTTTCATGAGAGCATCATCACCATGCACAATGTTAGATACCCGACCAGTAGGTGGAGGTAGTAGATCCCCTGGCATGTAGTACTCATCACGATCACATCTATCAAACTCTTTATCTCTCAAGTGGCTGTCCCTAATAAAATTATGAAGTGCCATACAAGCAACAATGATTAAAACTTGCTTGTCACAGGGGTAAGATGGCATATGCAATAAAATACGCCACTTCATCTTTAACACACCAAATGCACGCTCAATGACATTGCGTAGCGACGAATGGGCATGGTTAAAGATTTCTTTTTTACCATTGGGGGCTCACCATGGATAAATTCTGGCACATGGTATTTCGTCGACTTGTATGGAGCTAGATATCCCTCACAATTTGGATAACCCGAATCAACAAGATAGTACCTACCTGAAAAAACAACATTTGTATTGTTATGTAATATAGTATTGTATTATGGTAATGTAATAATACAAGAAACAATTGTAATGTTACCTTTCGGCGGGTGTGGAAACTTAGCTGCATATTTCACCAAAGTGTTCTTAAATATCCTTGTGTCATGTGCCGACCCTGGCCATCCCGCAACTACAGAGGTGAATCTCATATCAAAGTCGCACACTGCCATGATATTCTGTGTTGGATACCCATGACGACCAACATGGTTCACTATCTCCTCAGCTGGAACAAGCACAGGGATATGAGACCCATCAATTGCACCAATGCAATCATCAAAGTGAGGTGATAATATAGAATCTCGAAGCCTTTCATGTACGTCTCTGAAGTCTGGATCTTTTGGCTTAATAGTATCTACAGCCATCTTGTTCAAGCACTCTAGCACATGGTTGAATTTCCTGTGTATTACCTCGGTTGACCGCTTGAATCGATTCTCCACTTGGCTAACGGATTGAGGACCACCAACTATCCACAAGAACATACCCAAGCACTCCTCCAAGCTCATGTTCCTTGTTGACGTCAAACCATAATTTTGCACAAGAGTCATGATACATAGATAGAAATTAAACGGAACAGCAAATAGAATGTCATGATACATAGATAGAAATTAAACGGAACATCAAATAGAATGTCATCATACATAGCCACAAATTAAACGGAACATCAAATAGAATGTCATCATACATAGACACAAATTAAACGTAATAACAAATAAAATGTCATCATACGTAGCCACAAATTAAACGTAACAGCAAATGAAATGTCATGATACGTAGCATAGATCATCTAATTCTTCCTACGGTCCTCATACATCCTCATCAGCCAATTTATCTTGCCTTCATTTTTCTTAAATGTACGGAAAAAGACACGGTTCTCCAACTTAGCAAACAACTTTGTTGCTATGTAATGCTCATCACTTCCTTCTTTTACTCCACACATCACTACTTCTTCCATTATCTTTTCAATTTTAGTGACAATGGTCATTTTGCTAGAAGCAACTGACGCATCTTCATTAATCATATGATCAACCATACGCTTCAATTCACGTTGCACAAGATTTTTCTTTTTTGGGTTCTCAAGCTATCCAGCGCCTCTCTTTGCACGACTACTTGGAGTAACGTGTACTTCATCATCATCATCATCATCATCATCATCATCATCATCAAGATTATGAAGCTCTGCACCCTCCGGCAATACCGTACCAGATATTGTACCAGGCATGAATGAGCTCTCTCCAGTAACAAGGACATTCTCAAACATCCTGCTCATCTCATCCAAATGTTCAGGTCCACGTTTACGAAATGCTAGAAACTCCTTGTTTTCCTAAAAACATAATAGTTGGTATATTGTTTTCTTGTAATCACACATTCTCAAAATTACAAAATTACTACAGTAGAGTAAAACTTACTTCTCCCATTTTCTTCCACCAATCATCATCAGCTACCACGGTATTTGCTTCATCATTCCAACCTAAACCTGTTGTCTTGTTTTTGAAGGTCAACCAATTGGTGTACTCCTTCTTCATACTATCCCATTTATTTTTGAATTGTTGTTTATTATAATCTCTTCTTGTTTCTCTAAAAAAAACCCTCAGCAAGGTTTTTGTAACCAACGGGACTCAGAAACTTCAGAGACCTATTCCCCTTTTCTTTCTCAATCACACAAAGTTTGCAAAAAATTGCAGTAGCTTCCGCATCCCAAATTGCTTTCTCTTTTGCCATCTATATGTGTATACGATTAAATTAAATTAACACAAACGGGAACTAGCGGTGAACAACATAGCAGTGAACAACATAACAGTGAATAACGCATGAATTTTTTGCATACTACCGTTCGGGATGCAAGAAACATCTACAATATTCTAAAGGAAAAAATCGTCTACAGTGTCAATTTCACGGGATTGAAAACATGTGCCCAGATCCCATGTTTTGGCGGAAGACCGAGGCAAGGTGTTGTGAATCAAATTAAAAAATGCCATCGTGTTTGCCTCGGTGAGGTAGGAGCCATTCATTCCAATAAAAAACTGAACAACCTGGCTGCCACCAAATAAACTACTGGTGAATGTACCGTGGTGGAAGAACAAAAAGTAAGCATCGCTGCTATAAATAGTGTGCTCTATAAACCTGCCCAAACGCTAAAAAGTGCACGGTGGCCTGTTTGTCGTGGCGAGCCAACGATTGCTGGCCGTTGGATCTCGGATGGAGAACCTGATGTATCTGCTCTGTTCCGACCGTCCCCACCTGAGGGCCCCACCGTCACCGCGACCGCACCACGCCTGAAGGGACATCCTCGTCGCGCGCGTGCGAGGAAGACGGTCGAGAAACGTCTCCATTCGCTCGATCCCCATTTCTGTCGTGAGCTCCGGCCGGCGATTCTCTAGGGTTCGGATGAGCGACGGCGTGCTCGCCGGCGCCGCGATTCGCTAGGGGTCCAGGGGGTGAGGGGTAGGTTGCTCGCTGGCGCTCGATTCGCTTCCGGGGGAGGTCCTCGTGAGCTCAGTAGGCGTAAGGAGCGGGAGGTCGACGGCGGTGGGGGCGAGGCGCGAGGTACTGCTTCGATCTCCGCGACGGAGATCGACCTTTTCTCAGGCGGGTGCAGTCGATTCACCGTCCAAGAGCTTCATCGCCGCCGTATCAGTGGCCGTACACTCGGCGCGTGGTGTTTTTCGCCTAGATCGTTAACGGAGATCGTCCCGTGAGCGTTGACGGAGATCAGTTGCAGATCCAGCTACTCAGGTAAGCGATATGTGCTCAGATCCCCCCAATCCCCCAGTAGGACTTGATTTCCTGGTTCAATTTTGTCCCCATTTTGATGGTGCGGGATTTTTGGAAGTAGATGGATGGCAGTGCATGGACTCTCCCCTGTATATCCACTTTTTGTCCTTGTTCTATGGTTCTTATGGTCCCCTGTAGAGCATGTTTTTGGAGTAATTTTGTACTTGTTGTTATGGTTCCCATTGTTTCCCTGTTGATCATGGTTGGAGTAATTTGTACACCCGAAATTAGATGATGCTAGTACAGCTTTTATGTTCTCAGTTGTTTATTAGACCTTGTAGGTTCTGCATGGATCATGTAGAGTAACTTTTGCTGTTGTGTTTGATACTCATTCTAGCCTAAGTTGTTTTTGCCATGCTAGTGCACCTGCTTGATATAGGCTACCAATTTTAGATGATACCAGTACTAGCTTATGATGCTGCTTATTAGTGGTTATTTTTGCTCTTTGGAACATTCTAATTCATACGAGGCTGCTTATTGAAGTTTGCTGGTGGTTCTTATTGAAGTTGATTTGCCATGCCATGAGATGCCACAAGTTGGCGATTATTCGTGTTTGAAATAAGTTGTTACGTCATTATAATTAAGTTGTCAACTAGGAGTCATTAAGTTGGCTCGTCGTTGTTACTTAAGTTGCTTTTCAGAATTTTTCATGCCATAAACGATGCCACGAGTTTCCGTTGTCCATGTTTTAACTTGTTTTGTCATTATGATCAAGTTGTCCACTATAAGTAATTAAGTTGGCTGGTGGTTCTTAATTAAGTTGATTTTCTGTTTTTTTACATGACATGAACGATCCCTTTGAGTTTGCCCATTATCTGTCTTAAACAAGTTGTTCTTGGAAATACATCTAGTTGTGTAACTATTCCAAATACATCTAGTTGTTCCAAGTAAAGAAAAGTTGATGTCTGCTTTCAGTCATGTTTTGCTTAAGTTTTAGCAGAACAGAGCTTTTGTATGTTTTTGTATGACCATGTAGACTAACTTGCATAAGTGGTGATGCAGAGTTGCATTGTACATTTTTGTGTGCGTATGTAAGCATGTTAATTTGATTTTTGGTTTTCTATTCATCAACAGGTGTAGGGAGATGACTAAGAGGTTTCCGCGTCTACAACTACCAGATGGAGCAACGGGCAGACCTGCAGTAACAGGCATGCAGCCTCGCCAGCAGGTATAGCATCTGACCTTTTTTTGTTTTTCATAGCATACTTAAGTTCGCTATTCTGAAAGTATTTTGAGTTGTCTTTTGATAGCATGCCTTAGTTGTTTTTTGGAAGTAAATTGAGTTGTTCTGACATTACTTTGTCCTTACTTATGTTGAATATGTTGTTCTTTTTTTCAGGCTGCAGTTCCGGTTAATCATATGAACATGAATGGTCCGAATCATGTACCCGCTACTAATTTACGATCCCGTGGTGCTACTTCAGGTGGTGGTAATCATGCAGAAAATGTTGCTGGACCTTCTGCAACTGTGGTTGAACCTAAGAAAAGCCGTGCATTCCTGTCGGTATGTTCAATTCATACTTCCTCGCTTGTGTGTTTTCTTCAAATATGTGTATTAGTTTTCTTATGTTGTGTGTGAAATTGTCCTGAATTACTATTTGACCTTTTTTTCTCCTTATCGTGGTGTGCAGCTTGGTAGGAATAAAGCGTCTCCTGCTAGACTTGTGAAGCTGAATGAAATTTTATCAGGTGATCAGAAGACGTTGATCACAGAGTGGGGGTGGGGAGGAATGTTGATGGTTAAAGCTACCGAGATGCTCGTTGATCTAAGCATGTGGGTCTTGGCATGTTTTGACCCAATTAGAAGTGAGCTAGCTATACCAGGGAGGGGGACCATTCCCGTCGATGCAGCAAGTTACAACAAAGTCTTTGGGCTACCCAATGAAGGTTTGCCTGTACGGTATGAAATGGAAACTGGACCTATAGCCTTCATGAACGAAGAGTACAACATTCAGGGTGGGTCTGCTCCAGGTTTCAAGCAATGGCGCAAGATGATTCAGGAAATGGGAGAGGCAGCTGATATGAAGTTCCTACGGGCATACTCGTGTCTGCTTGTTGTGAGCTGTTTTATTTCACCATCAACAAGTGCCAATATCAGTCCAAGGTCATATCCAAGTCTAGTGGATCTCAATGTCATGAAGAAGTCTAATTGGTGCCGGCTTGCGGTTGATCAAATTGTTCAAGAAGTGAAAAAGATGGGAGTCAAAAAGAAATCTGTGTGTTGCTGTTTACATCACCTCGTGGTACTTGATCTTTTTTACCCTTTTCATGTTTTCGGCCTTGTTTTTATGTCGTAATAAATGTTGCAACATGTGTTGCTTTTTTTTTAGGAGATCTTACTCACTGTTTCTTTCCCTTTACCTTTTTTTTGTAGATACTATATCTTGACTCTCTTGATGTTGATGAGCCTGTGCCATCTGTTGAGGAATGTCCCATACGTGCTGCCGCATGGGATGACAAATTAATTCAAGCTGTCATGCGCAAAGATATGAAGTCAAATGGAGAGTTTGGAAAGATGAAGGTATTTTTTAACTACTTAAGTTTTGCTTTACTGGATTGATCTAAGTTGTTTTTAAGTAGATCATCTGTGATGTGGCCGGATCATTTTTCCAAATCACTCTTACTTCATCATCTAAGTTGTCACATTAGCCCTTCTATTTTGCTTTTTCCACAAAATGTATCTTAGTTCTTGCTTTTTCTGTTTTCATATATCTAAGTTGTTTTCTCTGTGTCATCTAAGTTACTTGCCATTATAACTAAGTTGCTTTTTATTACCCTGATCCAAAATTGCTTCGTACTCAATACATATGTTGTGTTCCTAAGCTGCTTACTAGCCACATCTAAGTTGTTACATATTAGTACATCTAAATTGCTCATACAAAATGTACCTTACTTCTTCATTCTTATGTTTTTCGTATATCCAAGTTTTTTCTATGTGTCATCTAAATTACTTGCCAAAATAACTAAGTTGTTTTACTGCACTGGTCCAAATTGCTTCATATTAGTACATATGTTTTTGTGTTCTTAGGCTGCTTACTAGGCACAACTAAGTTGCTTTAGTTTCGAGGTGTAAGTTGTTCCAGTGATTCATATAAACCGCTCATAGTTCAGTTCAAAATGCACACTCATGCTAACAAATTATGACATTTCCTGATTTTTTACAGTTGAAAGATGGGGTGGGGGTGACTATTAGAGACGGTCTTTTTGTCGGGATGACGAGATTAGAAGAGTTCGTATCATCAAGGTTGCCTAGGAATTACCCATGTCAGGTAATTTCATTTTTCCTTTTTCCCACTTTTTATTTTTCTCGTTTTCTCAAAATGTACACGAGTGATTTCATACAAAACTAAATAATTCTCACTAGTTTTTTGCTTTTGTATTTGCTGAGCAGAAAAAGAGGAAACTTGCTCGTGATGATTGGGGAGCTATGCACCGATATCTCCAACGAGGTTGGGCACTTTCATAGAACAAGTAGGGGACTTTGAACAAGCGTAAGAGAGTGCAAAAGGTGTTTGTGGAAGAGTTAGGAAGAGGCAAAGGCCTGAACCTTCTATTGTTGTTGATGAAGAGGATGCTGAGGATGCGGATGATGAGGATTACAATGCAGATGGTAATGACGATGACGAAGAAGATGAAGACGCTGATGACGAGGATGATGAAGGCGATGACGACAGTGACAATGAAGATGGTGCCGACAAACAACAACCTTCAAATGGACAGCACATTGATGATGATGATTTCCAAGACCGTGATGCTCGTTTCGATAATACACCAAGGAGATCTCCTCGTTTCGACAATACACCAAGGAGATCTGCTAGGTTGGGAAATGTGAACACTCAATCAGTTGGGGCAGCAAACACTCCATTGCCTGGACTGGGCCCGTTCTCAGATATCAGAGGGTTTGCGGCATCCAGAGGCAAAGACATTGACATGACAAACAACCAGGGCCCAAAATTCTTTGATATAACAGAGAAGATATACCCCAATTCCATATTCATGGAGGAGATAGCTAGGTCTCAAAGGGGTTCTCCTACAACAACACCACCACTGGACCAGTTCAGAAGGGACACTGTTGTACAGAAAGTTCAGACAGAGTGCATTGCATTTGATAAGTTAGCAATCAGGGGTGATAAAGGAGTCCAGATGAAACAAAAAATGGTTGTGCATCGTACCAGACCTTTGGATACAAATGTGCAGTCTGAAATAGTTCAGGATCAGGTCACAGTACAGTCTGCCAACCAAACTGCAACTCTGTTGGGACCAAAATCAGCTATGGCAATGTCAGACACAACTATGGTCGATACGGCAGCAACTTCAGCTAATCAAGCGCCTGTTTCACCTCGAAGAGCTGCAACTAGTTCAAGAATAGCAGCCCACAACACAGGTGCAGCACCGCAACCTCCTCCGTACGCAAGTCATACGGCTTTCACTAACAAAAAATCCAGCACAAGCTCTTTTCATTCGTACTTCTCCACGCCGGAACAAGAATACTCCAACATCTCCCGCTACGCCTTCTACTTGTCAAGGATCGCAGACCAACGAGTGCCGCCAAGAAATCAACGGTTCCAACTCGTCAAACTTGTCCACCTCCGCGAGCTAAGGATCCTAGATGGGAGAAGGGTTGTGACCCGCCATCTTTCAGCCTTGGGTTTGATAGTCCACGTGAAAAGCCAACAACAAACTCCTGTAGTTGCAGCATCTGATGGGACAACACCACAATCTTTTAGGTCCTTTGGGTCTCCAATTTTCGATGACTACGACGATGTTTGGAGTCCAGAGATGGAGGAAGAAGCCATTGCTTTATGTACCAAGGTTGAAAAGGAGCAAGGCTACCTGACAGACGAAGCAGATACTATCGGTGCAGGACATCAAAGTGAAGCTGAACTCCAAACACCAACTCCTGTTGGCAACAAGGTCACTCCTTCCATGGATGGTTCTGGAAGCAACTCAAATGCAGCTCCTGGCCGGATCATCCGACCAGCTGCATGTTATAAGTCACCGTACATAGACTTTTCAAGCAAAAATACATATGCATGCTCTGCTGATGTGAAGGAAGTTTATGATCTAGTTATCTCGGGTGGTAAACGAAATGGAAGGGGTCAGCACAAGGACAACACCCCAATCATTGTCAACTTCGAGAAGTTTTTTGTGTCCCATCAGGAACTGGCAAACTCAATGATGCCTTGTGCTGAGCTAGATAACACAGTATTCGAACTAGGTCTCGAATCAATTATGCTGAGGAAAGATAAGAATGACAAGAAAGTTGTGATGCCTTTGAGATTTATGGTTAGCACCCCAACACCTTTTTTTGTGTCTGTTTTTGTTCTGTTTCTTTTTACTTGTCAAGCACAGATATTCGAAGCAAAACTAACTGCACCACCTGGGGATTCCTCAAATCTTTTCTGTAGACATTACTTCAGGAATATGGTTGGAATCACAAGCATGTCAAGAAGTACTTTGCGAAGAAGGATGCGCATCTTGACAAGAAAGACTTGGTAATCTTTCCCCCCACTTTCTTTTTCCTTTTTTGTGTTCATTCATATTCTGGACCACGGTCATTCTAGTTGTGTTTTGCACTTGATTTCTTTGTTATCTGCCAACCACACGAACAGGTGTTGCTTCCAGTGTTGGAAAACATGAGCGAAGACCCAAGTGTGAAAGTGAACCACTACTGGTTGCTTGTTCTCAACATCAAAGATAGAAGATTCGAAGTTCTTGACTCTATGAGGACAATAAATGATAAAAAATTGGGCCTGCTTGTGAAGAATCTTCAGGAAGCAATAACATCTCTATGGAATGAAGAGTACCCAAAATCACGCATCAAGCTTGAAAAGTTTGACGTCAGCGACATTTTTGCTCCAAAGCAGAAAACTAAGTAAGCACATAAAAACACTCATTCAGATAACTTGCTTTTATTAGCATCTAAGTTTTGCTCCTACTGCACATCTAAGTTGCTTTCCAATAGTAGCCAAATATGTTCTTTTTTTGCTTCACCTTACTGTGGACACCCTAGTTGCTTACAGCAAGTACTTTTGTTGTTTCACTAGCAACAACTTAGTTGCTTCTATAAGAAGGTTTCCATAGTTCAAATTTAACACTAATTTTCTTTTCAACTTATACCATAGTTGCCTACCTTTTTTTGAGCTAAGTTTGCTTGTGTGCAACTTCTCCTTACATTAGTTGCTTCTGAACAACCCCTTTTTTGCTTCCTCTATAATATAGGTTGCTTCTTACCAGCTTCATAAAATCTCAACTGGACTACTTTTCCAAATACATCTAGTTGTTCAAAGCATAATATTTAAGTTGATTAATTTAGTTTTGTGCTAATTTGATTCACTTGTTCTTCTGTAACTCATATAAATTACTTGCTCGAATACATAACTTATATTCCCACTTTTTTTCTTGCAGCAAGGATTGTGGTGTCCATGCACTTATGAATGCTGAGCACTGGACAGGAAGGTCTCTCCCAAACTATGGAGGCAAGGACATATCAAATATTAGGAAAATCATGACTCACACATGGGTTACTTCCATCCACAACACCATCGACTGGAGGAAAGCTCTCAAGAAGAAAGGAAAATGATGTATATTCTCTCCTTCTAACTACTTGCATTACTGAAATTCAATTTGGGAAGCACAAATTACATTGCAGTATTGAAAATTCAACATTTCAAGCACAATTACATCTTATAATTGTAGACTGTGACATAAGTTGTTGTGTCTTGCAATACTATCCGATCTTACACACACAGAGAAAAATGACCTTGAGCAGACATAATTTAAGTTCATCCTTTCAGAGAATTTTCACACGTTGCTGAATTATGTCCAGGCAATCCGCACAACGTACACAGAATTGTTCTTTTTGCTTGCAACTCAATCCCACCAGGGTATCGATTCTTCTTTCTTCCTTTTGCATTCGACCTAGGAGGATCAAGAATAACCATAGCTTCTTCACTTGCCCCAACCATGTGACTTGCCTGTTGCACATATGGAATGTCAGACTCTACGCTTTTCTGCTTCTTGTTTGGACGACATTGGCGAGTAGGGGCAGACGATGCAGACTGTCCTTGCTGGGAAGTTGCTGGTGCGGGTTTAGTTGTTGGTGGCACATCACATGTAGTATGTGCTGTTGGCACATGCCCTGGAGCTGACCGAGGTGCCTGCTGCCTGTTTGATGTTGTAGGTGTAGGTACTGGTCGCGTTCGGGTAGGCCCTGAAGATGTTCTCTGATGCGTAGTAGGTGCTGAAGTAGATGTCCTATTAGAATTAGGATTTGCTGACTGTTCAGGTGCTGAAGTAGTTGGTTTCCTCTTCCTTTTTACCTTGTTTAGTTGTGCAAACTCAGTTGTCATTTCTCTGATGTGTCTACGAGCAATAGCATCATGCTGGTCTGATGCACTTGCTAGTTTAGCCAAAGCAACAAACTTAGTTGACAAGTTTGCAAACCGCAATTTCTGCCGTGATTCTTCAGGCATAACATCATCTTGTGCTGGGACAGTTGGCTGAACCACAGTTTGCAATGCAGCTGGAGTCCATCTTCGTAATATGTATTGATCTGGTATAGCATCAACACCAATATGCGTAAACACTTTTAAGACATGACAACATAGCAAACTGTCACGCTCAAACTTGCAGCACTCGCAGTTGAATTGCCCACCATTATCATTAACCATGTAGTACCTTCCACCATAAGGATAGCACTTCTCATTGTTAGGAACTAGCTGGTACAAATTATTGCCCTGTGGTTGGACATTATAACAGCCAATGAGCGCGAACTCCTTCCTGAACCGATGGTAGATGGGACGTGTGTACACAGCCAAGGCTTGCTTCTCAATAGGGAACGACGACCATGGATCTGGCTCAAGCTCATCCGTGCGGAAATCATTGTGGCCCTCCTTACCCAATATCCGTTGCTGTAGCTTCTCATATTGTTTAACAAAATGCTTGATTGAGTTGTGAGGGTTGATGTAACGTTTTAGAACATCGTTAAATCCCTCACTCCTCTGAGTTGATTGCAAAAATGGGAAGAATCGATGTCTGTAGTAGCATGGAACTTAGAATTTTGCATACTTCTTCAACCATAGAAATGTTTCATGCTCAGCTAAATCCCACTTTGCAATCATTTCTGCCCATCTTGCTTCAAATTCATCCTCACTCATACTTTCATTGATGCATTCATTGAAGTCTTCAGCCAAACCAGGGTGCCTACCCAGGAATGGCCCGAGCTTCTCATTTGCTTTCTTCATAACGTGCCAGCGACAGTTGCGGTGACAAGTGTCAAAGAAAACTTCTCTGATTGCATTCCTCATAGCCACGTCCTGGTCTGTTATAATATTTGTTGGCTGCAAACCATGCATAGCATCAAGGAACTGGGTGAAAAGCCATGTAAAACTCTCCTCTTTCTCATCCCTTAGGAAACCACAGCCAAGCATGAAGGACTGCCATGTCTGTTTATCCCAACAAATGGAGCAAATGGCATATTGAACTGATTAGTCAAGAAAGTTGTATCAAATGACACACAATCATGATATGCTTCTGTGCAAGCCTTCCTTGCAGCACTGTCAACCCAGAAAATGTTTTCAACCCTGTGCTCTTCATCAAAAGAAATTCGAGAGTAGAAACCCGGGTCCTTGTCCTTCAACTCTGCAAAATAAGCCACTGTCTCAGCAATGTCCCATTCCTTCTCCTCCTTCCTCAAACTTGTTCGCAGATTTGTTATAGCTTTTGGATCATAGGGGACGAAACATTCTTCACCATAAAGAGAAGACATCACTGTCATCATACGCCCAGTTTCTAAGTTGCGATCATGTAGGCATTTCGGGAACTCCCTTTCATCTCTAGGTATGCCTTTGTGTGATCTCAGGTACTTTGTCAGTGAAGGTTTCACAAGCATGGGGTGATTGTGTTCTGCAATAAAATATGTCACTTCATATTTGTTGTTAATCAACTTCACACACATTTTTGCTGGACACTTGGTTTGCTTTATTTTTTCCCTTTGCCGCTTAACTCCTGTAGTTTTTGGTTTCTTGGACGGTCCAGCTTCTTCTCCATCCCCGTCTTCATCATCTAGCTGGACAGGGCTAACCTCTTCTACAATTTTGACTCTCTCCTCTTGAATTTGCTCTTCTGTTTTCGGTGCCCGATACTTGTTGCACACAAATTGTTGCTTCCGCACCACCTTACTGAAAGGTTGCCTCAGTGATGTGTTTGATTTGATAGAAAACCCCATTCTTTTTGAGTAAGCATTGTAGTGCTCTCTGGCATCTTCGATTGTGTCAAATCGCATACCAAGGAAGGGTTCTTGAGGACTAGATGCAACTTCTTCATTAGGAGCAACTCCGTCAGCACCATGATCCGCCAACTCAGGGTTAGAAGAACCAGAAAGGGTTGTAGTAGGCGTAGTCGTTGTGTTTATGTTTTCAGTGCTAGGATTTGCTGGAGGTGGTGCTGCATTGAATTGCTGCCCTCCACCACTGTGCACATCAGAGTCGCCACCTTGTCCACCATGCTCAGCAAGGAGTGGGTCCTGAGACTCATCGACAACCTCCGTCTGGGCAGCTTGAGTGCAGAAAAAGGGGTCACTGCCATTTATTCCTGCATCTTCCATGTCGACATCGTCTGGTTCTAGGTTCAGGTCCAAACCACTCATCTGCAAAACAGAAAGTAATTTCATTTTGTTTGTAGGTAAACTTGAAAACTTTGTTTTATGGATGCATCTAAAGTTGCTTCTCTGATTCATCTAAGTTGGTACACTAACGCCATCTAAGTTGTTTTCCCGAATTGCATTTTTGGTTCAGATCTGCATGACATAAGCTACCAAAGTTTATGGTTGTCACCACCATTCACACCTTCTCACAAACTTGCTTTTTTCAGGTACTGGAGGCTAGCATGGACCAGATCAAGTGTCAAATTTTGCTTCATCGATCAGCCACTATGTAATTAGCACTATGACGGAAGAAACTTTTGCTGAGCATCTCAAACGGTAGCTAAGTCGATCATTTTACTGCTTAGCTTTGTCATGTGACAATACTAGTTCTTGTTGAAACATAGTTTGTTCGTCGGTGAACTGGTTGTCTCGATGGTTTCGACAAACTAATGGTACCTAATGCTACTATAGAACCTTCCCAGTACTATGTGACCATATAAATGCATTGCTACTCCTTCACATTTTTTGTGGCTTATTCTATGGTTAGTATGCATCAGATCATCTAAATTAGTTGCTTGCAAGGTGTTGTCTTGAGTATAATCTGAACTGAAAAGCAACTACCTTGAGGATCCCACCAAATTATAACAGGTTTGTGCCCTCAAAGTTGAGTTTTTTTATCTACATGTGTCTTGTTACAAGTTTATGCTGCTCTTTCTATGATATACAAGCCTGTTTTGAATTTTTCCATGAATTTGTATGCATGAGGAACATACTTATGCATCAGGAAGCAATTCTGTGAGTCAATAGTTGTCTTTTATGCATCAGGCACTACTTGGTTCAGATAAAAATGGTTCTGACCATGTAGATCTGGTTTTTGTTTGTGTTTTTGCTCAAATTGTGTTCTTTTTTCTGGGAAGAAAACTTGTAGATCTGGTTGCCAGGTTCAAAAGGTTGAACAAATTATAGCAAAGGAGGAGATGGGAGGGGGAGGTAAGCATCTGTGCAAATCTAACCTTGTTTGTCCAGCCTCTGAAGAACTTGCTGTTAGTTTGCTGTCTTTGTGCTGACTGCAATGGAGATTTCTGCTGGTACTTGTTGTCTTTTGTGTTGACTGCAATGGAGATTTGAAGGGAAAGGGAGAAGAAGTTGCAGGCTGGGGAGGAACAAGTTGCAGGCTGGCTGTGGAGGAAGAACTTGCTGGCTTTTTTGGAGAGGAAGAAGCTGCAATGGAGATCTGGATGAAGGAAAAGAGATCTGGAGGGGGGACGGGGAGGAAGAAGAGAGAAAGGAAAGGGAAGGGAGCGTGCAGCTGTACAGGGAGGAAGAAAGAGAGAAAGGAAGGGAGCGTGCAGCTGGGGACGGGAGGACGGTGGGCCCGACTAGATTTTGGCGGGATTTGTTGCGATCCGGGCTGGGGGGGTCCAGTTTCCTTTTCTGGAAAGGTTTGGTCGGACGGGGGTGGGAGGAAGGAAACTTTCCTTTTTTGGCCCGATGGCTGGCTGGAACCAACGAGCCAACGTTTGCTCGCTAGATGCGTCCTAAACCTGGACTTGTTTATGGTTCCTGGGTGTAGTATCCACTTGCGTGTGAGGATTACGATTCTGTTTACCAGGAAAGCTATGACAGCGCTGGAGCAAAAGAAGATCGCATACCTTCACACGGACGCGAGGCGCGAGGCGCGGATCGGCGGCGGATGAGCGGGCGCGAGGAGCAGGAAGCGGCGGCCGGATGAGCGGGTGTGAGGCGGCGGCCGGATGAGCAGCTCGATGGGCAGAAATTGCGAGGGGCAGACGACGGCCAGGAGGCGGCGGCCTGATGCGGGGACGAGGGAGCGGGTTACGCGTGAGGCGTACGGGGCAGAAAACGGTTCGGCCCATAAAAAAGCTCGGGAATCACCTATTTCCCCAATTCTCAGATTGTGGTTCCATGTGTGTGTTTTTTAGAATCAATTCTAGATAATCTAGGTATTATGGATAGCTGTTTGTTTCAGATTCTAATTCTACAATAGCTAGAATCCAAGAATCAAGAATTTAAGCCCAAACAAAAGGGTACTTAGTATTGAGTAACACTTAACTAATTCTCAGTCTTCTGAGAATTAGTAATCCGTGTAAATAATATTCAATCAAGTCTAGTATGTTTCAATCTTTTAATAAAGGTAGAAGGAGAAATACGGCATATCTATGTAGGATACTTCTAAGAGAATATCTACTTGAGTTATACCATTTCTTACCCCTCTTTTCTCTTCTTAATTTTACGACCATTTTAAAAGAGGGGGAAATAGTCAACCAACCTCAAAATTCCATCTCCTGATACAAGAAGTGGAGGGGTAGTGAATGTACAGGAACCTCAGCGGTTTCTTGCTTTTCAGCGCATCACCTTAATTAAGGATAATGACCTGATGCATCTACAAATGAAAGTAAATAAACTTAACTTGGTAATTACCTGACGGATCAGAATGAAATATGTACGCTAGTTTTGCATTATGATGTTCAATTTATATATCTTTATCCAGTTACCATCACTAGTAGAAAAATAGGCTTCCGTCCACCCCCATTAGTCCCGAAACTATTCGAACCGCGACTAAAGGGGGCTTTAGTCGCGGTTCGGGAGGCAACCCGCGACTAATGCTCTATCTGAGACTAAAGGGTACCCCATCCGGCGGAAAAACCTTTAGTCGCGGTTGGGGACACCAACCGCGACTAAAGGGGACACCAACCGCGACTAAAGGGTACCCCTTTAGTCGCGGTTGGGTAGTCGCGGTTGGTGTCCCCAACCGGGACTAAAGAATTTTTCGAGTTTTTTTACTCCCACGCACCCTGCACACACACACCCCCCCCGTGGATCGCCTTTTTTGGTTTGTAAAATACAAAAGAAAATGATAGAAAATTCAAAAAAAAAAATTGTTTTCAGATTCTTGTATGTTATGCAACCTACTATTCGGAGAAATTAAGAAATTCGAATTTTCACTTTTTTTTGCAAAAAATGTTTAAAAAATGGTAAAACCGCAATAACTTTTGCATACGACGTCGGAAAAAAACATATAATACATCAAAAAAATCCTCGGAAAAAGTTACATCCGAATTCACCGGGGTTTACCCGGTTAGCCAATTTTTAGATTCTCAAAATTCCAAATGAAAATACGAAAGTAGGAAGATTTTAGTTTTTGCTATAAATTTTGGATTTTATTATTTTTTATTTTTTTTAAAAATAAAATTAATAATTGTCTCATGCATAAAGATTACTATTATTACTTTTACCCTTTTAGATTTTCAAATTTTTAGGTTTGGCAAAAAAATTAGAAAAATTAAAAAATTTAAAAAAATTAAAAAATTAAAAAAATAATAAAAATTAAAAAGTTAATGTTTATTTATTTATTCAAGATTATTACATCATTACTTTTGTTTATTAAAAGAATTATTTGAAATTCAAACAATAAAAAAAATTGACATCGACAAACATATGTTAATAGAATTGATATGATACTACTATCACATACATGCGCGCGAAGCAATTGGATGTGGGACGGAATGGAACTCGGAAGTTAAGCGTGCTAGTGCTAGAGTAGTGTGAGGATGGGTGACCGAGCGGGAAGTTTGACCACGAGTAAGTAATTTGACTAGAGATAAGTGTAGTTAGAGATAGAGACTAAGCTATGCAAATAACTGAAATAATAGAAATTCTGAAAAAAAATTAGAAACCCAAATGAATTAAAAAAATTTAACGAAATAGCCTTTAGTCCCGGTTGGGGACACCAACCGCGACTAAAGGTCCTTCGCCCAGGCGCACGCTAGCCGCCCACGTGGACGGGCCTTTAGTCGCGGTTCGTAAGCAACCGCGACTAAAGGGAGGGGGGCTTTAGTCGCGCTTAATTAGTCGCGGTTGCGCAACCGCGACTAATGGCAGTTACGCACCGCGACTAATGGCCTTTTTTCTACCAGTGCATCCTCATCAACTTGGCAAGTGCAAATGATGTACAGAGTTTGGAAAGAAATCACTAGAACTTAACCATACTTGGTACACAAACATCGAGCGCATTATGGATCACAACAACGTCTGAGATTACAAACTTCTAGGAGTGAACATCGGACCTTTAAAAAAGAGCACCAGCACGGCTTTTCGTTCTACCAAATTATGAGCCGTAATTTTTCCTTTTTCCCCATCAAGAAAAAAAACTGACATCATATCCATCTGCCAACTTATATCTCGACTAATGACGATGTGGGTCTTCTCCACTTGTAGGGCATCCTCTATCCACACCTAGACGTTGTCTTTTAAATTTGAAGAACTTTATTCTTTTACACTATACAATTAAATAATACGAAATCAAGTAAATATGCATCGACCTAGATGGTTTAATTTTACATGAGAAACAAGGAACAACCTATAAGCTACAGAAGTTTAGAACAGCAAATATGTTCTTTCCGGAAACAATCAACTACTAATAACTCAATTGACTGGGGACACCTTCTGTGTTACCACTTCAAAAGTTTAAATCAACATAACAATGGTAAAAATAACTTCGTGGTATAGTCCTATGTGGCTAGATTGATGAGAGAAATAAGAAACAAATAATTGAAAACCTTCCTAAAGTAGCAACGTTCAAGGTTAATCTCAATAGGTACACCTATAACACAGGGTGACTTGGGGATGTATCAGGTGGAAATGGCTCAACTCTGCAAATCTGAAAATGTTCCTTGTTGTCTATTCGATCATGTACCAATGGCCTTGATGTCCCTGAACAACCTCCCACGTCTGGACTGTACATTTTGCAAGAAAACACCCGCAGACCATACTGCAATTTACATAGAACCCCTCCTGAGCAGTTCAACCTCTGAAAGTCTGAATCGTCCTCGCTTGTGCTCATTTTACCACACATCAATTCCAGATCTGCGCCAACACTGAACTATGTAATTTATGTACATTTCTCAGAATAAATGCTAAGAACAAAGTAAAAACAAAATCGCCACACATACTGGAACTAGATCAAAAGAAAATTTGTATTGTACCAGTTTGGCATTGGAGATCGAAAGAACTTTGTACAAGCTTTTGATACGTCTCAAACGTATCTATAATTTTTGATGCTCCATGCTTGTTTTACACAAATTCATATATGTTTTGCTTACACTTTGTTGCACTTTTATATGATTTCCGGCACTAACCTATTAACAAGATGCCACAGTGCCAGTTCCCTGTTTTCTGCTGTTTTTGTATTTCAGAAAAGTTGTACAGAAAATATTCTCGGAATTGGACGAAAAAAAAGCCGAAGTCAATATTTTACCGAAACGAAGACGAAACGAAGAGGTGTAGCAGGTCGGCCAGACCACCCCTAGGCGTGGCCTAGACCTGACCCGCTCCTAAGGTAGTGTTATCACCAGATTTTGGACAAATCAGGAGGTGGGCTGTAAGGGAGATGGGCTTGGAAGATTACACGTAGAAGATCTCTGAAACGGCCTTGCACGGAGAGTTTGGGCTAGATTGCCCGTGTATCTTTAATTATGGTAGATTGTATCTTAGATTAAAAGTTAGAGTTTGTATCGTGCACGGTGGGGATTGTTCCCACGATAGAAAGTCCCCTGGACTATAAATACGTATCTAGGGTTTATGGAATAAACAATAACCAACGTTCAACCAACAAATCAATCTCGGCGCATCGCCAACTCCTTCGTCTCGAGGGTTTCTACCGGTAAGCAACATGCTGCCTAGATCGCATCTTGCGATCTAGGCAGCACAAGCTCCACGTTGTTCATGCGTTGCTCGTACTGAAGCCTTTTTGATGGCGAGCAACGTAGTTATCATAGATGTGTTAGGGTTAGCATAGTTCTTCGTGTAACATGCTATCGTAGTGCAGCCCTTGCATGTCTAGCCGCCCTCACACCTATCTTAGGTGTGGGGGCGGCACCCCGCTTGATCATTATTTAGTAGATCTGATCCGTTACGGTTGCTCCTTGTTCATCAAGGATTAGTTTAATATCTGCAATAGTTAGGCCTTACAAGGGGCTGGAGGATCCAGCGGCACGTAGGGTGTCGTTCGCTAGTCCTAGACGAGGATGTTCCGGGGATCAACCTCGTGTTGGTTTTTAGGCCTTGTCTAGGATCGGCTTACGATCACCGTGCGTGGCCGCGAGGCCCAATCTCGAGTAGGATGATCCGATTATGCGGTGAAAACCCTAAATCGTCGTAGATCTCATTAACTTTATCTTGATCAAGCGGGACCACCATATATTCGTGCACCCCGTACGAATCATGGGTGGATCGGCTCCTTGAGCCGATTCACAGGATAACCTGAGAGCCGATCGAGGCTCGTATTTAATGTTTACGTGTATGCCATGCAGGAAACTAAGCGAGGCATCTCCATCACCTTCCTGACCGGGTATAGGTCAGGTGGCACGCCCTTGCATCAGCATCGGACGTGTGACCAGAAGGCTTTGCGGGCCGTCGCTCGGAGGGACCTCGGCCAGCCGCAGCCCTAGGTTGTTCCCGGCTCTACGGTGTTGCCCGTCGCTGCCCGCCGGTGGGTTTCGGACGACAACACATTCTGGCACGCCCGGTGGGACAAGCTTCGGCATCAACCACCTCGCCATCTACATCTGAGATGGCGGACGGCACTCCAGTCACGTACGAGGATCTGACCGATGAGCTCAAGAAGAAGTATGACGAGATCAAGGTCATCCTCGAGGCCGACCTCATCGGCTCTTTCCACAGAACCCGTTCACATGGCATCGGGTGGAAGGGGTTCTCGCCTAATGGTGCACTAGATGGGATAGACCTCTCGCCCCGTCGGAAGAACGCACCGGGTCCCTGCGGCGAGGAGATCAACTACCCGGTGGCTCACTCGCTACACCGCCACTGCGAGAACCTGGTCAACACGTTGGAGCGTGTCGCTCTTCGCGTGATCCAGGAGATCATGAGGCACCGAGTACTCGCCGTCGGGACCAGCTCTCGGGACGCACCAAGGAGAGTTGCCACTCCGGTCCCGTCCACCGCCGCCATTTGCGTTGGCAGCACCGGAAGTGCCGGCTTCACCGGCATTCGTCGTCTACAAGATCGGTGGTGACCCCGGTGACTACCGGTTCTTGCTCGAGGCGCCTAAGGAGATCCCTCACGGGTACACGTGCACGTATGTGCCAGATTGTGGTAACTGGGCACTCACGAACCAGGCCACAACATCAGGGACTACTGGGAAAACAGGAGGGACGTCAGCAACAGATCTTGAGAAGCAGACGTGGCTAACTAAGTACGCCACCCCGACGAACCTCCAGAGCTCAGCTCCTGCAGTTGGCTCAGAGCTGGAAAAGCAAACATGGCTGGCTAAGTACGCCACCCCGGCGAATCTTCAGAGTTCAACTCCTGCGGCCAGCACGGCGGATCAGATCGGTACCATGCGAGAGATCAGTTCGGCATGGTGCCGAAAAGGAGGGCAATCGGCTATTCCAAGCCGTACCCCGATGACTACGAGATGATCCCGCTACCACCTAAATATCGGCTCCCTGATTTCTCCAAATTCAGTGGATCAGATGGTTCCAGCTCCATCGAGCACGTAGGCCGATATTTGGCGCAACTAGGACCGGCCTCAGTGTCGGATCAGCTACGCGTGAGGCTCTTCTCACAGTCCCTCACGGGATCGGCTTTTGGGTGGTACACCTCGTTGCCACCAGACTCCATCCGGACTTGGAAGCAGTTGGAAGAACGAGTTCCATATGCGGTACCATTCGGAGGCTTCCGAGTCCGGCATTGCCGATCTAGCACAATTACGTCGAAGCGTGGAGAAGCGTGACGGAATACATCCGGCGCTCCAGGAATCTTAGGAACCGATGTTATTCAGTTCGTATAACCGAAAAAGAAGCGATCGAGTTGGCGGTAGCGGGCCTCGCAACACCGCTCAAGGACATGGCCTCCCAAGCGGACTATCCCTCACCGGCGCATATGGTTCGAAGCTGTCGGCATATGAACAGCGCCACCCGGACTGTACCGGGACAAATTCAAGCGTGCGATAGTCCCGGTCGATGCGAGAGGAAGACGAAGTTTCGCGGGAGATCAAGAGGTAGCAGTGGCTGAATGGACTCGGGGAGGAACCCCCGTGTCCCGCAAATGGGTAAAGCCACCGAGGCCCGCCCGGGGGTTTGATTTTGACGTGACCAAAACCGAGCAAATCTTCGACCTCCTGCTCAAGGAGAAGCGGTTGACGATTCCCGAAGGTCTCAAATTCCCCACGGTGCAAGAGCTGAACAGAAAGCCATACCGCAAATGGCATAACTCGCTCTCCCATGCCACCAACGACCGCAGGGTATGGCGTCGGCACATCCAAGCGGCGATAGAAAAAGGGCGTCGATTTTCAACCGGTACGCCATGAAGGTCGACACCCAACCCTTCCCCGCCGTTAACATGGTAGAATGCACTTACCACGAAGGTTGCCGGCCGGGATCCTCGTTCAGCATCAACATGGTAGGACCCGGGAAACACTGCGGCAAAGATGGAGACGAGGGCAGCTGCTCTCGTAGCAAGGACACAGAGGAGGCCGCTCCACGCGATCGGCTCCGTCAGGATGGCAAGCGCTACGTCACAGAGGGAGAAGTGAAGAACATGAGATATCAGCGACCCCTCTCTGATCACCTCCTCAACAAATATGTGAGTCAGTATGACCAATGCCGACGATCCAGCGATGATGATGAGAGAGATCGTCTGGCTAGAGAAGCCAGAAGACATCGTCGGCACGATCGCGATGAGGAGGAGCACGAGCACTGTGCCACGGAAAAATCAAGGGAGCAAGATGACAACGACAGGCACTGGGACTGCCCCTTCTTCAGACACTGCTGGGATTCAGGAATGAGCCGATTGCCCACAATCGGCAATTGCCCAGAATGCAACCAGAAGAAGAAGGAGGCAGCCAACGTGTCCGTGTTCGAGCGCCTAGGGCCTCTCCCGCCACAAAGCAAACGCGGCTGAGTCACCTCGTTGGGCAGATCTCGAGGATTCGGAAGACGAGGGACAAGAAGAAGAAGACGGTACCACCGGCCAAGGTGGTGCCACGATGGACTCAGCCGTTCACAAAAGCGCGAGGGTTCAGCGATTGCGCGGTGCGGAGGAAGCCGAAAGGTTATACTTGCATACGTTAAGGAAGGCACGACCTGATCTGGCTGCGAAAGTTCAGCGAACCCTGGATGAAGAGGGTCGTCCACGGAAAATGGAGTGGCGCCCCAAGCAAAGAAAAGCCGATGATGAAACATCGGCTGGCACAAACATGGTGCTCGTCCTTCCGACGGAGCTTAGTGCTCCACGATTCTACGACGCACTCAAGGTGGACGACAGCAGGCGCATCAAGTCAGAGGTTGGGCTGGTTTTATCCACCAGCCTGACCGAGTAGCAAGAACAAACCGATGAGCAAACGGGGCGAGGCTGATCCTTGTGATCGGCCCCAAAAATTATGAAGGAGCATTGCAGAACCTTCAGTCAGCACTTCAATGGATATGGAGGCCGATTCCAGCAATCGGCCAAAATTATCGTCACCACATGTTCTGCTTGTGCTCGACATCGATCTACTGGGCAGCGGCCACGTCGGCGGATGAAAGTCAGCACGAATCCTCGCGGAGCCGACGTGCCAGTACAGTGCCTTGGCTAACCACAAAGCCGATATCTGCGATCACACGGCAGATTCGGCTCGAGGGCATATAGTCAGATGAACATGTGCAGATAAACATGTGTAAACATGTGTGCAGTGAAACACTGGGAGCCGATTAGGAAAAATCGGCCAGTAAAAAAAATTTTTTACAGCCGATGCAAGGGCATCGACTTTAGAATTAAGGCCTAAGGTGATGGTCGACCCTACGTGTGAACAACCAACGTTGGAAGCCGATGCGCAGCCATCGACTCTAGTACGGTTACACAAGACCAAGACCTACTGGCTATGTGCTCAAAGTTCACGTCAACATCGACGTTCAGTGGAAGAAAGCTGATCAACGATCTGTGCATCCTCGCCGGTATTCTCGCCTTGATTAAGGCTCAGGGGGCAGCTCGCCCTGAAATATCTTTGCTCTAGAGAGCCGATTTTGTTGGAATCGGCTGTTTCTGCATTATAACGTGGAAACCAATGGCGACGCATTTGGCTCGCTTTGGATGGGGCTCGGAGGGCGACTCGCCCGAGAGGTTCTTGGCTTTGGGAGCCGATTTTGTTGGAATCAGCTGGCTCTACGTTGCAACTGTTCTGAAGAATGATGCTTGGTTACAGAGTCATCAGTTTCAGCATCCAAGCTGATTCAGCAACAGTTCCGGGGCTCTCTTGGGAACGTCCGCTCAAAATCAAAGGAAGCCGGTCTGCTGCGATCGGCTGCACCCAGTGCTATCGTCATCGGCAGGGCTAGTTAACTTGGAAGTTAACTTGGAAGGATGACTGAATTGGCCTGTCTCGCTGGTCATTGAGCATTGGTTAGGCTAACAACCGTCAAGGTCAGATGAGGAAAATCGGCTGAGTCAGCATAAAGAACATCGGCAAAATCAAAAGAAATTTTTCATTGATAATAAGATTTCTTACAAAGAGAAGCCGATTGTTCAGCAAAAGGGACAGATTGCTACTGCTAATCCTATGCTAGTAGGTCCCTATTCTAAGGGCTGTTGCCGTCTTCGCCGTCGCTGGGGTAGCTGCCCTCATTGCTGCTGTCGACGAATCCCTCGGTGCTGCTACTGTGACCTTCAGTGGAGGCTTCTTCCTCGTCATCATCATCGTCCTCGTCTAACCAAGCCCAGCCCCGGATGCGTTTCGCCGGCGGTTCGTCGGAGGAGGTGTCGTCCTCCTGTTCCTTCTTCATGTCGGAGGAGATGTCTTCGTCTTCGACATCCTCTTCTTCTCTTTTGGTGACAGATGTGAATTTACCCCGGAAGGGAGGGTCGTCGTCGCCGCTCTCCGCCTCCAGTGCTCCGTCAACCAGGTACCGGAGGTCATCTTTCCCCGTCGGTTAGGGGCATGGCCCCATCTGACCAGACGAGGTCCTCACCCTCCGGCACGAAGTCGAAGTCCCACTCCTGCTTGTCCCAATGTTTGGGAGCCCGGCGGTTGTACGCCTCCATCTTGTCGTGCTCTGGGACCAACTCGCTTGAGGAAGAGGATTGGAGAGAGACGGAAGACGAGGAAGAAGACGACATGGCTGAGGGAGAAGAGGGTTTTTTGGTGCCGATAGCTAGGACAGAGGAAGGGGATAAAGAGGGCTAATCGATCGGCACAGTTAAATAATGAGAAGTCTGGTGGAAATTTAATGCCATTGCAGTTTCCGAGGAAGTGATGCCAAAGCTATCGAATTTTGCGAGAGAAGTCTGGAAAGACAAGGCATCATGATGAGAATACGCAACGAGTCTGCTACTGCCACGACATGACCCTTCGAAGGAAAAACGAGTGGTTTTGAAATTATCATTGCCAAAACCGGGGGGCATGTGTTATCACCGGATTTTGGACAAATCGGGAGGTGGGCTGTAAGGGAGATGGGCTTGGAAGATTACACGTAGAAGATCTACGAAACGGCCTTGCACGGAGAGTTTGGGCTAGATTGCCCGTGTATCTTTAATTATGGTAGATTGTATCTTAGATTAAAAGTTAGAGTTTGTATCGTGCACGGTGGGGATTGTTCCCACGATAGAAAGTCCCCTGGACTATAAATATGTATCTAGGGTTTATGGAATAAACAACAACCAACGTTCAACCAACAAATCAATCTCGGCGCATCGCCAACTCCTTCGTCTCGAGGGTTTCTACCGGTAAGCAACATGCTGCCTAGATCGCATCTTGCGATCTAGGCAGCACAAGCTCCACGTTGTTCATGCGTTGCTCGTACTGAAGCCTTTTGATGGCGAGCAACGTAGTTATCATAGATGTGTTAGGGTTAGCATAGTTCTTCGTGTAACATGCTATCGTAGTGCAGCCCTTGCATGTCTAGCCGCCCTCACACCTATCTTAGGTGTGGGGGCGGTACCCCGCTTGATCATTATTTAGTAGATCTGATCCGTTACGGTTGCTCCTTGTTCATCAAGGATTAGTTTAATATCTGCAATAGTTAGGCCTTACAAGGGGCTGGAGGATCCAGCGGCACGTAGGGTGTCGTTCGCTAGTCCTAGACGGGATGTTCGGGGATCAACCTCGTGTTGGTTTTTAGGCCTTGTCTAGGATCGGCTTACGATCACCGTGCGTGGCCGCGAGGCCCAATCCTGAGTAGGATGATCCGATTATGCGGTGAAAACCCTAAATCGTCGTAGATCTCGTTAACTTTATCTTGATCAAGCAGGACCACCATATATTCGTGCACCCCGTACGAATCATGGGTGGATCGGCTCCTTGAGCCGATTCACAGGATAACCTGAGAGCCGATCGAGGCTCGTATTTAATGTTTACGTGTATGCCATGCAGGAAACTAAGCGAGGCATCTCCATCACCTTCCCGACCGGGTATAGGTCGGGTGGCACGCCCTTGCATCGGCATCGGACGTTTGACCAGAAGGCTTTGCGGGCCGTCGCTCGGAGGGACCTCGGCCAGCCGCAGCCCTAGGTTGTTCCCGGCTCTACGGTGTTGCCCGTCGCTGCCCGCCGGTGGGTTTCGGACGACAACAGGTAGGTCTGGGCCCACTAGGCACCCAACCGACCTCAATCCTCCGCCTATTTATACATCTTCTCGGGAAAAAACCCTGGATACCCGAGCCTCCATCCACGAAAAGTTCCGTCGCGGCCACCATCTCCAAACCCATCTCGGGGGGTTCTGAAGCTCTTCCAGGCACCCTGCCGGAGGGGAAAATTATCGTCGGAGGCATCTACATCGCCATGCCCGTCTCCGAAGTGATGCGTGAGTAGTTCATCCCTGGACTATGGGTCCATAGGACTTGCTGGATGGTTGTCTTCTCCACCTTATGCTTCATGTATCGATCTTGTGAGCTACCCTACATGATCAATATCATCTTTATGTAATCCTATATGTTTGGTTTGCTGGGATCCGATGAATGTTGAATACTATGTCACTACAAGGAAAATAGCTACTGCCGGCGCACCTCAGCCCGCCGGTGCGAACGGGCCGGTGATAACTAGCCACTGCCGGCGCACCACGCTGTGCGCTGGCGGTAGGTCAGTTACTGCCGGCGCACCAGCCCAGCTTCGCCGGCAAAGGGCTTGTTCCACCGGCGCAGTTGCCACTGCGCCGGAAGTAGGGCTGCCAGCACTAGCGCACGCCATGTGCGCCGACAGAAGGGCATTGAGGTGCGCCGGCAGTACTATTCGAAATTTCAATTTTGGCGCTTTTTTCCAGCATATTACAATTCATATATGCATATTTATACAGCAGTATATATTTACAACGCAATTCATATTTATAGAGCAGTACATGCAATATGAGAAGCACATACAGAGCCAATTCTCATTTCGGTATCAATACACAAATACGCAAGTCATGTTTCGAAATGTTGATTCATACAACACATGTGCATATGCAACATCGAACGACGAAGTTTCACAAAGTTACAAGTCTCGGTACATAATCGTCAGAAGTGTCGTCATACACCTCACAATGTAGCTACTAACATAAACTACAATCACATAGAACATGACCAACATGGTCACGATGAGCATCATCACGAAAGCCATGGTCTTTATCCGTTTCCTCCTCATGTCCCTCACCTCTCCCGCTAGATAACGCGCGTATCTGTAACAGACCAACTTTGCTAATCAAATAATGTTGCTGGTTTGTTCATAAGCATGCATGCATTTGCATTTAATTTTAGAAATCTTGCACTAAAATGTGTTGAAACAATGTTGCAAATGTTGTAGTTTTGTTTTAAGAAAATTTTGAGCAAAAAGCCCCTCAAAATTTTGGGTCAAAATACCCTAAAAATGCCAAAATCCTTGACTGTTTTAAAATTCCAGCAAAATCCCTGAAACCTAGGGTGGTTTTCGCAATAACCCCCTTGTCTTCTTCTCCACGCACGCACGCAGGCAGCTGCCTAGCGCTGTCGCGGCCATCGATGGCGCCGGTGGCCCGGATGCCTCCCGCCGCCCCCGGCGGCTTATAAAGCGCCGCCGCGCCAGGGGAGAACCCCAATTTCGCCACCGCCCCTCCTCCCCTCTCCTTCTCTGCAAGCCGGAGGAAACCCTATCCCCCGACCAACTCGCCCTCGCCGTCGTTCTGCGCCTCCCCGCGCCCAGCCGAAGCCACCACAAGCTCCGCCGCGACGACCTCGTTCTCCTCCAACAAACGGCCCCAGCGGAGGAGCTCCCAATCGGCCCAATCGACGCGAGCCCGAGCTCGCCGGCCGCCGCCGTCCTCGCCATTTTCGGCCACCTCTCGGCTCGCCGTCGCCTCCATGGGAACCAGGGTGAGCTTCTGGTGCTCCTGCACCCCGCCGCGCCCTCTCTGCCCCTCCCAAACGCCGCCGCGTCACGTGCCCGAACCCGGCCGCCGCGCTTCTCAACGCCGGCGTCGCTCCGGCGATAATTGGCGGGCGGCGCCACCACCAAAAGGTCGCCTGCGTCACCCCGAGTCTCCCCCCCCCCTCGCGCGCCTCAATCGTAGGCCGAATCGGCCGATTGGAGTCGGACCAGAGCTCCCAGTGAGCTCATGGCCGCGCTGACGTCATGCTGATGTCAGCGTGACGCCATAATTCCTTTTTGTTATTTCTGTTAATTCCAGTAATTGTTTAATAATTCATATAATTTCAGAAAAATACAAAGTTATATATCAAATTGATCAGGAAAACATTTCCTATTTGTTTATCCATGTTTCATACATGTTTGACCCCATTAAATGTGGAACTTAGTAGAAAACCCTAATACACCCCTCTCATATGTCGGGGTCCGATGCCGGAACCCCTTTAATCTGATGAAGCACCTAGGGTTTACTAAATTTCTTTAACATGACATATCATCCATATTGTGTGCACATTGCATTATACCATGTCTTGAATGTTTATTTCCCTTTCCGGTGTTTGGTTCTTCGCGATAGGATCTGAACCGGTGTCCGACGTCAGCACCACCGAAGAACATTACTCATCAGCTGAGGGACATGGCAAGCCCTAGCCTGGTTCATCTAAGTTTTACGAATGCTTTTACTCTGGTTCCTTCATATTGCATGTGATTCAACTGTCTTTTATCGATAGGTAGAGTTATCATATCTATTGCATGTTTCACCCTTGTAGCCTCAAATCCATGATCCACTGCTCCTAGCATAACTAGGTTTGGCTTGTGTGCATCGCTAGAGCCTTTATCTCTTTATGCTTAGCCATGCTTAGTTTGTTACGTTGCTACTCCGGTCTTCGGACTGGAGCCTTACAATGAAATGAAACTAGCATGACAGGTTGACGTGGTAAGTGTAGAGATGTTGTTAAACATGATTAAAGGCTCAGACGAGAGGTCACATTGGGATGTGGTGGGTTGTTTTGTTTCTGCCGACCCTAGGAACCGAGTTCTCGCCTCTTGAACCAAGACTGAGCGTACAACCACGCGAGGCCCTATTATGGTACCCTCTCGACTCACTAACTTGCCTAGTAGATTCCATGAGTCACATAGTTTGTGCGTTACCTGATCATATGCATTGCATTTTGCTTGGGGGTAAAGGTACATAACAGGTAGGTAAGCGTGGTCAGGGTGGCTAGAGGTTGCGGCCTCTGGGGAAACCCACCTCGGCACACATCGTTAAGGACCGACTTCGGGACTTGACTCGTTACGGCGGAACAATCCTTAGCGCGTGACTCATGGTCTCGGCGACAACAAGGTAAAGGTCGTGGTCAACCACCCTCTGCTGGCTTTCCAAGGAAGAGAGCTTATACGTTGGCACTAAGAGTTGGTTGGCGCGTGTGGATAAAGTTGTGCACCCCTGCAGGGTTATGAATCTTTTCGAAAAGCCGTGTCCACGGTTATGAATGACTTGGGAACGGACGTGGAGATCATAGAGAACTTTAACCTAATCGTAAAACTTGGCAACCATTGTGTGTTTACGGATACCTTCTCCGGGTGTTGAGGGGGTGATCCGAGGATAGTGGTTCGAGATGATGAAGATTGGTGGATACCATATGATGATCAGTAGAGATTGAGTTGTCGCTCTCTTATCCTCTTTTAAAGGTTCTGAGTAGTCAGGCTTCTCTTCTCTCTTGTCTTATAAAAGAAAACTGGCTTTACGCAAAAGAAGATCTACAGAAAGCCCACATACCCGCTTTGCTAAAAGGTTGTCCCTGTACTCAGCTTTGCATGCTTTTGTTTTAGATGAAGTTGCTGCAGCCGAAGGTGGTTTCTACGTTAATATCGACAGTTAGTTTGGGGTTCCCAGGCAGCAGCCTGCGACTTATGGGCTGGGACGTCGCTTTATGTTATGGCTTCTTAAGCCCTTTGCTATCTTTTTATTTAGAATAACATATTTTGCTTCCGTTGCTTGTTGAATGTTGGGTCAGTGACCTCTACGTGTAATAATTTGGATCTTACTCTGCTAAGAGTTGTAATATATTATTTTGAGTCGTAGAGTCATTGTTGTGTTACCGATTCTCTCACTGTAGTCTCTCGAGCTCAAGGTTAGGCTTATGTCAAACGAAGATCTGGTATTTGTCTAACCCTGATCCCGGGGGTGTGCCACAGGTTTTGGTATCAGAGCAGGACTGCCTGTAGGAAACCCTTGTTGACTGGTCGATGTTGAGTCTAGTGGTTGTGAAAGCAATTTGAAAGGTAAAGATTATTTGCAAAACTCTGAATAGGATTCGTTTTACTCCTTATCTGGTGTCACTCTAATGCTGAGTCATCTTATCTGGTTTTGATCAAATCTTTAGGATCCACGGGGTTGGGTTATTTTTCTCCAGTACTCCGTATATGGTTGCTTGTCTCAGAGTTTCCAGAATGACTCAGTTAATCTGAAGCATTGTCCCTTTATTCTTGCTTCGGGTGCTTAGCATCCAATTGTTTGCCTTTATGAGATATGGTGATGGTATGTCATCTTTGCATTCCATCATCATGGTATGTGAGTCGGTTGGTAGTGTATACGTTGCTTTTCCAACTACTATGATCGATACGATGATATATCTTCATATCAAATGTCTTGTCCTTCAGCATGCTCATTGCATTTGGTACATACTATCCTCCAGTTGAATCTTTCCGGTGAATCCGTGTCTCATGGTTTTTGTCTTCTCCTCGGGATGTCAGGCGGTACTAGAAGTGGTGCTGGCCGTGGTCGTGGCCGTGGAAATGGCCGTGGAGATGGTCACGAGGAGAATGTTGACCTTCCTCCTCCCCCTTCTATGGTCCAACTGATGGCCATGTACGAAGACAATCGTGCAGACAACCTGAGGCTCCTTGAAAGGATTGAGCGTAACACAGCTCAGCGTCATGAGGAACAAGTGGGGATCCGAAGCTTCATCCGCCTCACCCCACCAGTGTTCAGTTATTCCACTGAGCCACTTGATGCTGACTACTGGCTCCGTACCATCGAGCGCAAGCTTGAGGTTGCCCACGCTGCTCAAGCAGATTGGGTGAACTTTACCACCTACCATCTTGAAGGAGCTGCCGGTTCATGGTGGGAAAACTTCCTGTTGATGTAGCCTGCCGGTCATGTCGTAACTTGGCCAGAGTTCAAAGCTGCTTTCCGTGCATATCATATCCCAGAGGGTCTGATGGATGAGAAAAGAGAAGAGTTTCTGAAGCTAACGCAAGGCAGTGGTTCTATCTGTGACTACCAAGGTCATTTCTATCGTCTTGCCTGCTATGCTCCTGAAGAGACTTCCACTGATGCCAAGAAGCAAGCCTTGTTCCGTAAGGGACTGGATCCTGAACTTCGGCGAGATCTTCATATCTTGGATTTCCCAACCTGTCAAGACCTTGTCAACAAGGCTATGAAGGCAGAAAGAGGAAAGGTGGAGTATGAGGAAACTCGCAAGCGTCCTCGAGATACTTCTCAGTCTTCTGGATCAGGCAATCGGCACCGTCATGTTTTCATTCCAAATAGTGATGTGCCTCGTGCTCCTAATGCACCAAAGTCTTCTGGTTATGCTCCTCGTCCACAAGCTCCAAGTACTGCTCCAAACAATGCTGGTGGAACAAACTATCGTCCCGCCATGGGAACTCCAGGCAGTGGTGCATGCTTCACTTGTGGTCAACTTGGTCACTACATGAAAGAGTGCCCCCACAATACTTCTGTTCATGGTGCTCCACCACCAAAGAAGTTTACCAAGCCTTCAATTGCTGGTCGTAGTCGTCTGACCCATGTCACTTCTGAAGAAGCTGAAGCAGATCGAAGCGTCATAATGGGTACGCTTCGAATCAACTCCATTATAGCTACAGTTCTGTTTGATTCTGGAGCATCGCATTCATTCGTATCTCAAGGGTTTGCTCAATTGCATGAGATTCCTTTTGAAGTGATGTCTACCCCTCTAGTGGTTCATTCCCCTGGTTCTAGTTGGTATACCGCCATGGTCAGTCGTGGGAACATAATCGAGATTGGATATCTTCTTTTTCCGATTCCCCTCATTGTCCTCAAGTAAACCGACATTGATATCATTTTGGGCATGAATTGGTGATACGTCTCAAACGTATCTATAATTTCTTATGTTCCATGCTACTTTTATGATGATACTCACATATTTTATAAACACTTTACATCATTTATATGCGTTTTCCGGAACTAACCTATTAACGAGATGCCGAAGAGCCGATTCGTTGTTTTCTGCTGTTTTTGGTTTCAGAAATCCTACAAAGGAAATATTCTCGGAATCGGACGAAATCAACGCCCAGGGTCCTATTTTCCACGGAAGGTTCCAGAGCACAGAAGAGGGACCAGAGGGGAGCCAGGGGGCCCCACCCCACATGGCGGCGCGGCCAAGGGGGGGCGCCGCCCTAGTGTGTGGGTCCCTGATACGCGTACATCACGCGTCCGTTGGGAACCCCAAGAGGAAGGTGTGATGCGTACAGCGGCAAGTTTTCCCTCAGTAAGAAACCAAGGTTTATCAAACCAGTAGGAGCCAAGAAGCACGTTGAAGGTTGATGGCGGCGAGATGTAGTGCGGCGCAACACCAGGGATTCCAGCGCCAACGTGGAACCTGCACAACACAAACCAAGTACTTTGCCCCAACGAAACAACGAGGTTGTCAATCTCACCGGCTTGCTTGTAACAAAGGATTAGATGTATAGTGTGGATGATGATTGTTTGCGAGAAAACGATAGAACGAGTATTGCGGTAGATTGTATTTCGGTACGAGAGAATTGGACCGGGGTCCACAGTTCACTAGAGGTGTCTCTCCCATAAGATAAATAGCATGTTGGGTGAACAAATTACAGTTGGGCAATTGACAAATAGAGAGGGCATGACCATGCACATACATATTATGATGAGTATAGTGAGATTTAATTGGGCATTACGACAAAGTACATAGACCGCTATCCGGCATGCATCTATGCCTAAAAAGTCCACCTTCGGGTTATCATCCGAACCCCTTCCGGTATTAAGTTGCTAACAACGGACAATTGCATTAAGTATTGCGCGTAATGTAATCAATAACTACATCCTCGGACATAGCATCAATGTTTTATCCCTAGTGGCAACAGCACATCCATAACCTTAGAGGTTCTTGTCACTCCTCCGGATTCACGGAGACATGAACCCACTATCGAGCATAAATACTCCCTCTTGGAGTTACTAGCATCAACTTGGCCGGAGCATCTACTAATAACGGAGAGCATGCAAGATCATAAACAACACATAGATATAAATTGATAATCAACATAACATGGTATTCTCTATTCATCGGATCCCAACAAACACAACATATAGAATTACAGATAGATGATCTTGATCATGTTCGGCAGTTCACAGGACCCGACAATTAAGCACAATGAGGAGAAGACAACCATCTAGCTACTGCTATGGACCCATAGTCCAGGGGTAGACTACTCACACATCACTCCGGAGGCGACCATGGCGGTGTAGAGTCCTCCGGGAGATGATTCCCCTCTCCGGCAGGGTGCCGGAGGCGATCTCCTGAATCCCCCGAGATGGGATTGGCGGCGGCGGCGTCTCTGGAAGGTTTTCCGTATCGTGGCTCTCGGTACTGGGAGTTTCGCGAGGAAGGCTATTTGTAGGCGGAAGGGTAGGTCAGGGGGCGTCGCGAGGGGCCCAGGAGACAGGTCGGCACGGCCAAGGGTGGGGCCGTGCCGCCCTACCCCCTGGCCACCTCGTGGCCCCACTTCGTTGACTCTCCGGTCTTCTGGAAGCTTCATGGAAAAATAGGACCCTGGGCGTTGATTTCGTCCAATTCCGAGAAAATTTCCTTACTAGGATTTCTAAAACCAAAAATAGCAGAAAACAGCAACTGGCTCTTCGGCATCTTGTTAATAGGTTAGTTCAAGAAAATGCATAAATATGACATAAAATGTGCATAAAACATGTAGATATCATCAATAATGTGGCATGGAACATAAGAAATTATCGATACGTCGGAGACGTATCATCATCCCCAAGCTTAGTTTCTGCTCGTCCCGAGCAGGTAAATGATAAACAAAGATAATTTCTGGAGTGACATGCCATCATAACCTTGATCATACTATTGTAAGCATATGTAGTGAATGCAGCGATCAAAACAATGTAAATGACATGAGTAAATAAGTGAATCATATAGCAAAGACTTTTCATGAATAGTACTTTAAGACAAGCATCAATAAGTCTTGCATAAGAGTTAACTCATAAAGCAATAATTCAAAGTAAAGGCATTGAAGCAACACAAAGGAAGATGAAGTTTCAGCGGTTGCTTTCAACTTGTAACATGTATATCTCATGGATATTGTCAATGTAAAGTAATATAACAGGTGCAATATGCAAGTATGTAGGAATCAATGCAAAGTTCACACAAGTGTTTGCTTCTTGAGGTGGAGAGAAATAGGTGAACTGACTCAACATAAAAGTAAAAGAATGGTCCTTCAAAGAAGAAAGCATCGATTGCTATATTTGTGCTAGAGCTTCGATTTTGAAAACAAGAAACAATTTTGTCAACGGTAGTAATAAAGCATATGTATCATGTAAATTATATCTTACAAGTTGCAAGCCTCATGCATAGTATACTAATAGTGCCCGCACCTTGTCCTAATTAGCTTGGATTACCGGGATTATCGCAATGCACATGTTTTAACCAAGTGTCACAAAGGGGTACCTCTATGCCGACTGTACAAAGGTCTAAGGAGAAAGCTCGCATTGGATTTCTCGCTATTGATTATTCTCAACTTAGACATCCATACCGGGACAACATAGACAACAGATAATGGACTCCTCTTTTATGCATAAGCATGTAGCAACAATTATTTTTCTCATATGAGATTGAGGATATATGTCCAAAACTGAAACTTTCACCATGGATCATGGCTTTAGTTAGCGGCCCAATGTTCTTCTCTAACAATATGCATGCTCTAACCATAAAGGTGGTAAATCTCCCTTACTTCAGACAAGACGAACATGCATAGCAACTCACATGATATTCAACAAAGAGTAGTTGATGGCGTCCCCGGGAACATGGTTATCGCACAACAAGCAACTTAATAAGAGATAAAGTGCATAAGTACATATTCAATACCACAATAGTTTTTAGGCTATTTGTCCCATGAGCAATATATTGTAAAGGTAGAGGATAGAAATTTAAAGGTAGCACTCAAGCAATTTACTTTGGAATGGCGGAGAAACACCATGTAGTAGGTAGGTATGGTGGACACATATGGCATAGTGGTTGGCTCAAGTATTTTGGATGCATGAGAAGTATTCCCTCTCGATACAAGGTTTAGGCTAGCAAGGCTATTTGAAACAAACACAAGGATGAAACGGTGCAGCAAAACTTACATAAAAGACATATTGTAAACATTATAAGACTCTACACCATCTTCCTTGTTGTTCAAACTCAAAATTAGAAATTATCTAGACTTTAGAGAGACCAAATATGCAAACCAAATTTTAGCATGCTCTATGTATTTCTTCATTAATAGGTGCAAAGTTTATGATGCAAGAGCTTAAACATGAGCACAACAATTGCCAAGTATCACATTATCCAAGACATTTTAGCAATTACTACATGTAGCATTTTCCAATTCCAACCATATAATAATTTAACGAAGAAGAAACTTCGCCATGAATACTATGAGTAAAGCCTAAGGACATACTTGTCCATATGCAACAGCGGAGCGTGTCTCTCCCCCACACAAAGAATGCTAGGATCCATTTTATTCAAACAAAACAAAAACAAAAACAAACGGACGCTCCAAGCAAAGCACATAAGATGTGGCGGAATAAAAATATAGTTTCAGGGGAGGAACCTGATAATGTTGTCGATGAAGAAGGGGATGCCTTGGGCATCCCCAAGCTTAGACGCTTGAGTCTTCTTGATATATGCAGGGGTGAACCACCGGGGCATCCCAAAGCTTAGAGCTTTCACTCTCCTTGATCATGTTGTATCATCTCCCTCTCTTGATCCTTGAAAACTTCCTCCACACCAAACTCAAAACAACTCAATAGAGAGTTAGTGCACAATCAAAATATACATGTTCAGAGGTGACATAATCATTCTTAACACTTCTGGACATTGCACAAAACTACTGAAAGTCAATGGAATCGAAATATCCATCGAGCATATCAAAATAGGCAATGCGAAATAAAAGGCAGAATCTGTCAAAAACAGAACAGTTCATAATGACGAATTTTATTGAGGCACCAGACTTGCTCAAATGAAAATGCTCAAATTGAATGAAAGTTGCGTACGTATCTGAGGATCACTAACGTAAATTGGCTTAATTTTCTGACTTACCTACAGAGAATTAGGCCCAGATTCGTGACAGCAAAGAAATCTGTTTCTGCGCAGTAATCCAAATCTAGTATGAACCTTACTATCAACAACTTTACTTGGCACAATAAAACACTAAACTAAGATAAGGAGAGGTTGCTACAGTAGTAAACAACTTCCAAGACACAAATATAAAACAAGGTACTGTAGTAAAAACATGGGTTGTCTCCCATAAGCGCTTTTCTTTAACGCCTTTCAGCTAGGCGCAGAAAGTGTGTATCAAGTATTATCGAAGGATGGTGCATCTACAGCGGGGTTTGGAGTTTTCTCAACCATGCATAGTATATTGGATACATAAGTTTTAGCGTATCCCTTTTCATTAGTCTTGGGCTTGCTACTCTCATCAAACAAATTTTCAGGAACAAGCCAAGCATAGTTATTTTCTAGTGCGTCTTTCATCGCTAGGAGCTTACATGGTATTGGTGCTTTGATCTCCCCGGCAACGGCGCCAGAAAAAGAGCTTGATACGCGTGCAACACGCGTCCGTTGGGAACCCCAAGAGGAAGGTGTGATGCGGACAGCGGCAAGTTTTCCCTCAGTAAGAAACCAAGGTTTATCGAACCAGTAGGAGCCAAGAAGCACGTTGAAGGTTGATGGCGGCGAGATGTAGTGCGGCGCAACACCAGGGATTCCGGCGCCAACGTGGAACCTGCACAACACAAACCAAGTACTTTTCCCCAACGAAACAGTGAGGTTGTCAATCTCACCGGCTTGCTGTAACAAAGGATTAGATGTATAGTGTGGATGATGATTGTTTGCAGAAAACAGTAGAACGAGTATTGCAGTAGATTGTATTTCAGTACGAGAGAATTGGACCGGGGTCCACGGTTCACTAGAGGTGTCTCTCCCATAAGATAAACAGCATGTTGGGTGAACAAATTACGAGTTGGGCAATTGACAAATAGAGAGGGCATGACCATGCACATACATATTATGATGAGTATAGTGAGATTTAATTGGGCATTACGACAAAGTACATAGACCGCTATCCGGCATGCATCTATGCCTAAAAAGTCCACCTTCGGGTTATCATCCGAACCCCTTCCGGTATTAAGTTGCTAACAACGAGACAATTGCATTAAGTATTGCGCGTAATGTAATCAATAACTACATCCTCGGACATAGCATCAATGTTTTATCCCTAGTGGCAACGAGCACATCCATAACCTTAGAGGTTCTTGTCACTCCTCCGATTCACGGAGACATGAACCCACTATCGAGCATAAATACTCCCTCTTGGAGTTACTAGCATCAACTTGGCCGGAGCATCTACTAATAACGGAGAGCATGCAAGATCATAAACAACACATAGATATAAATTGATAATCAACATAACATGGTATTCTCTATTCATCGGATCCCAACAAACACAACATATAGAATTACGGATAGATGATCTTGATCATGTTCGGCAGCTCACAAGACCCGACAATTAAGCACAATGAGGAGAAGACAACCATCTAGCTACTGCTATGGACCCATAGTCCAGGGGTAGACTACTCACACATCACTCCGGAGGCGACCATGGCGGCGTAGAGTCCTCCGGGAGATGATTCCCCTCTCCGGCAGGGTGCCGGAGGCGATCTCCTGAATCCTCCGAGATGTGATTGGCGGCGGCGGCGTCTCTGGAAGGTTTTCCGTATCGTGGCTCTCGGTACTGGGGGTTTCGCGATGAAGGCTATTTGTAGGCGGAACGGTAGGTCAGGGGGCGTCGCGAGGGGCCCAGGAGACAGGTCGGTGCGGCCAAGGGTGGGGCCGCGCCGCCCTACCCCATGGCCACCTCGTGGCCCCACTTCGTTGACTCTCCGGTCTTCTGGAAGCTTCGTGGCAAAATAGGATCCTGGGCGTTGATTTCGTCCAATTCCGAGAATATTTCCTTACTAGGATTTCCGAAACCAAAAACAGGTAGAAAACAGACAAGCGGCTCTTCGGCATCTTGTTAATAGGTTAGTTCCAGAAAATGCATAAATATGACATAAAATGTGCATAAAACATGTAGATATCATCAATAATGTGGCATGGAACATAAGAAATTATCGATACGTCGGAGACGTATCAGTCCCCCAGGACTCCTCCGACGCCGCCTCTTCGCCTATAAAGTCCCTCGCGACCTAAAAACCCGACACCAATTGACGAAACTCCAGAAAGACTCTAGGGGCGCCGCCGCCATCGCGAAACTCCGTTTCGGGGGACAGAATCTCTGTTCCGGCACGCCGCCGGGATGGGGAATTTCCTCCGGAGTCATCTCCATCGACACCACCACCATCTTCATCGCCGTCGCTGTCTCCTATGATGAGGAGGGAGTAGTTCTCCCCTGAGGCTGAGGGCTTACCGGTAGCTATGTGGTTCATCTCTCTCTCCCATGTACTTCAATACAATGATCTCATGAGCTGCCTTACATGATTGAGATCCATATGATGAGCTTTGTATCAATATTAATCTATGTGCTACTCTAGTGATGTTATTAAAGTACTCTATTCCTCCTCCATGATGTAATGTTGACAGTGTGTGCATCATGTAGTACTTGGCATAGGTTATGATTGTAATCTCTTGTAGATTATGGAGTTAACTATTACTATGATAGTATTGATGCGATCTATTCCCCCTTTCATAGCTGATGGTGACAGTGTGCATGCTATGTTAGTACACGGTCTAAATTGCAACGGTCTATTATGCACTCTAGAGGTTACTTAAATATGAACTTAGGATGTTGTGGAGCTTGTTTACTCCGGCTTGAGGCGTGCTTTTGTAGCCCTACACAATGAATGGTGTTTGTTATCCAACAAGAGAGTGTAGAAAGTAGCATTTATTTATTCAGTTATGTGATCAATGTTGAGAGTGTTCACTAGTGAAAGTATGATCCCTAGGCCTTGTTTCTAAGCATTGAAACACCGTTTCCAACAAGTTCTGTTACATGTTTGCTTGCTGCCATCTTTATTTCAGATTGCAATTACTACTTACAATCATCCATATTACTTGTATTTTACTATCTCTTCGCCGAACTAGTGCACCTATACATCTGACAAGTGTATTAGGTGTCTTGGGGACACAAGAGACTTCTTGTATCATAATTGCAGGGTTGCTTGAGAGGGGTATCTTTGACCTCTACCTCCCTGAGTTCGATAAACCTTGGGTGATTCACTTAAGGGAAACTTGTTGTTGTTCTACAAACCTCTGCTCTTGGAGGCCCAACACTGTCTACGGGAATAGAAGCGTGCGTAGACATCAAGCTATTTTCACGGCGCCGTTGTCGGGGAGGTAAGGTAAAAGGTATTCACATCCTCCGACTACTAAGCTATTTCCTAGCACTGTTGTCGGTGTGTGAGTGCTCGAAGCTATTTCCTTTAGATCCTGCAATTGCATCTTTTTGTTTCTTATTTTTATTTCACTAGTTAGGCTTAATAGAAAACAACAAAAAAATTAGAGATCTTTATGAAATTTATCTTGAGTTAGGACATTAGGTGTTTGAAGAGAAAATTAAAAAACCTATGGAACTTTATATGCATGCTAATGGCAATGTTATTAGTATGAATGCTTTGAATACCATTGTTGCTAATGCTATGGAAAATTCTAAGCTTGGGGAAGCTGGTTTTGATGAGCATGATATTTTTAGTCCCCCAAGCATGGAGGAGAAAATTTACTTTGATGATACTTTACCTCCTATATATGATGATTACAATGATTACTATCATATTTTTAGTCCATCTACTATTGAGGATAAAGTTTATTATGATTATACTATGCCTCCTATATTTGATGATTATGGTGATGAGAATAATAATGATAGCTACTTTGTTGAATTTGCTCGCACTACAACTAATAAAATTGATTATGCTTATGTGGAGAGTAATCATACTTTTATGCATGTGAATAAGAATGATTTATGTGATAGTTATATTGTTGAGTTTGTTCACGATACTACTGAAAGTTATTATAAGAGAGGGAAACATGGTTATATGCATCTTAATAATATTAAGTTTCCCCTCTTTATGTTGAGAATCTTGAAGTTACTCGTGTTTTATCTTCCTTTGCTTGTCACTTTGCTCCTCATGAATTTATTTGTGTACAATATTCCTTCTCATAGGAAGTGGGTTAGGCTTAAATTTGTTTCATACTTGCTTTTTGATGCTCTCTTTGCTTCAACTCTCATCCTTATGTGAGCATCATTAAAATTGCTGAGCTCATCTTAATGGCTATAAAGAAAGCACTTCTTGGGAGATAACCCATGTTTTGCTACTGTTTTTGTTGTGTCTTGGAAGTTGTTACTACTGTAGCAACCTCTCCTTATCTTTATTTTATTGCATTGTTGTGCCAAGTAAAGTCTTTGATAGTAAGGTTGATACTAGATTTGGATTACTGCGCAGATAAGATTTCTTGCTGTCACGAATTTGAGTAGGATTCTCTGTAGGTAACTCAGAAAAATCTTCCAATTTACGTGAGTCATCCTCAGATATGTACGCAACTTTCATTAAATATGAGCATTTTCATCTGAGCAAGTTAAGTGCCCCAGAAAAATTCGTCTTTACGGAATGTTCTGTTTTGACAGATTCTGCCTTTTATTTCACATTGCCTCTTTTGCTATGTTGAATGGATTTCTTTGTTCCATTAACTTTCAGTAGCTTTGAGCAATGTCCAGAAGTGTTAAGAATGATTGTGTCACCTCTGAACATGTGAATTTTTGATTATGCACTAACCCTCTAATGAGTCTGTTTTGAGTTTGGTGTGGAGGAAGTTTTCAAGGATCAAGAGAGGAGGATGATACAATATGATCAAGAAGAGTGAAAAGTCTAAGCTTGGGGATGCCCCCGTGGTTCATCCCCGCATATTTCAAGAAGACTCAAGCATCTAAGCTTGGGGATGCCCAAGGCATCCCCTTCTTCATCGACAACTTATCAGGTCACCTCTAGTGAAACTATATTTTTATTCCATCACATCTTATGTGCTTTACTAGGAGCGTCTGTGTGCTTTTATTTTCGTTTTGTTATTTTCATTTTCTGAATAAATTCATGCTTGTGTGGGAGAGAGACACGCTCCGCTCGTTCATATGAACACTGGTGTTCTTATCTTTACTTTTAATGTTCATGGCGAAGGTTGAAAACTGCTTCGTTCATTGCTATTTGGTTGGAAATAGAAAACATGTGGTAATTGGTATATGGTCTTGAATAATTTGATACTTGGCAATTGTTTTGCTCAAATAGATCATGTTTAAGCTCTTGGATCATGTACTTTGCACCTATTAATGAAGAACTACCATAGAGCTTGTTAAAATTTGGTTTGCATGATTGGTCTCTCTAAAGTCTAGATATTTTCTGGTGAAGTGTTTGAACAACAAGGAAGACAGTGTAGAGTCTTATAATGCTTGCAATATGTTCTTATGTAAGTTTTGCTGTACCGGTTCATACTTGTGTTTCCTTCAAACGACCTTGCTAGCCTAAGCCTTGTATTGAGAGGGAATACTTCTCGTGCATCCAAAATCCTCGAGACAAAAACTATGCCATTTCTGTCCACCATACCTACCTACTACATGGTATTTCTCTGCCATTCCAAAGTAAATTGCTTGAGTGCTACCTTTAAAATTTCATTCCTTTGTCTTTGCAATATATAGCTCATGGGAAAAATAGCCTTAAAAACTATTGTGGTATTGAAAATGTACTTATGTATCTTATTTCTTATAAGTTGATTGTTGAGCGGTAACCATGTTCCTGGGGACGCCATCAACTATTTCACCTTTGTTGAATATCATGTGAGTTGCTATGCATGTTCGTCTTGTCTGAAGTAAGGGTGATTTATCATGATCAAATGGTTTGAGTATGCATATTGTTAGAGAAGAACATTGGGCCGCTAACTGAAGCCATGATCCATGGTGGAAGTTTCAGTTTGGACAACAATCCTCAATCTCTTATGAGAATATTATATATTGTTGAATGCTTATGCATTAAAGAGGAGTCCATTATCTGTTGTCTATGTTGTCCCGGTATGGATGTCTAAGTTGAGAATAATCAAAAGCGAGAAATCCAATGTGAGCTTTCTCCTTAGACCTTTGTACAAGCGGCATAGAGGTACCCCTTTGTGACACTTGGTTAAAACATATGTTATGCAATGATAATCCATGTAAATCCAAGCTAATTAGGACAAGGTGCGGGCACTATTGGTAATCTATGCACGAGGCTTGCAACTTATAGGACGTCTTATACATAACACATATGCTTTATTACTACCGTTGACAAAATTGTTTCTATGTTTTCAAAATAAAAGCTCTTGCACAAAAATAGTAATCCATGCTTCCCTCTGCGAAGGGCCTTTCTTTTACCTTTATGTTGAGTCAGTTTACTTACTATTTCTATCTTAGAAGCAAACACTTGTGTCAACTGTGTGCATTGATTCCTACATATTTGCTTATTTGCATTCATCATATTACTTTGTGTTGACAATTATCCATGAGATATACATGTTTAAGTTGAAAGCAACCGCTGAAACTTATATCTTCCTTTGTGTTGCTTCAAAGCTTTCTACTAAGAATTTATTGCTTTATGAGTTAACTCTTATGCAAGTCTTATTGATGCTTGTCTTGAAAGTACTATTCATGAAAAATCTTTGCTATATGATTCAGTTGTTTAGTCATTGTCTTTACCATTGCTTCGAATCGCTGCATTCATATCATATGCTTTACAATAGTATTGATCAAGATTATGATAGCATGTCACTTCAGAAATTATCCTTGTTATTGTTTACCTACTCGAGGGCGAGTAGGAACTAAGCTTGGGGATGCTTGATACGTCTCAAACGTATCTATAATTTCTTATGTTCCATGCTACTTTTATGATGATACTCACATATTTTATAAACACTTTACATCATTTATATGCGTTTTCCGGAACTAACCTATTAACGAGATGCCGAAGAGCCAGTTGCTGTTTTCTGCTGTTTTTGGTTTCAGAAATCCTACAAAGGAAATATTCTCGGAATCGGACGAAATCAACGCCCAGGGTCCTATTTTCCACGGAAGGTTCCAGAGCACCGAAGAGGGACCAGAGGGGAGCCAGGGGCCCCACCCCACATGGCGGTGCGGCCAAGGGAGGGGGCGCGCCCCCCTAGTGTGTGGGTCCCCCAGGACTCCTCCGACGCCGCCTCTTCGCCTATAAAGTCCCTCGCGACCTAAAAACCCGACACCAATTGACGAAACTCCAGAAAGACACCAGGGGCGCCGCCGCCATCGTGAAACTCCGTTTCGGGGGACAGAATCTCTGTTCCGGCACGCCGCCGGGACGGGGAATCTCCCCCGGAGTCATCCCCATCGACACCGCCACCATCTTCATCGCCGTCGTTGTCTCCTATGATGAGGAGGGAGTAGTTCTCCCCCGAGGCTGAGGGCTCTACCGGTAGCTATGTGGTTCATCTCTCTCTCCCATGTACTTCAATATAATGATCTCATGAGCTGCCTTACATGATTGAGATCCATATGATGAGCTTTGTATCACTATTAATCTATGTGCTACTCTAGTGATGTTATTAAAGTACTCTATTCCTCCTCCATGATGTAATGTTGATAGTGTGTGCATCATGTAGTACTTGGCATAGGTTATGATTGTAATCTCTTGTAGATTATGGAGTTAACTATTACTATGATAGTATTGATGCGATCTATTCCCCTTTCATAGCTGACGGTGACAGTGTGCATGCTATGTTAGTACTCGGTCTAAATTGCAACAGTCTATTATGCACTCTAGAGGTTACTTAAATATGAACTTCGGATGTTGTGGACCTTGTTTACTCCGGCTTGAGGTGTGCTTTTGTAGCCCTACACAATGAATGGTGTTTGTTATCCAACAAGAGATAGTAGAAAGTAGCATTTATTTATTCAGTTATGTGATCAATGTTGAGAGTGTTCACTAGTGAAAGTATGATCCCTAGGCCTTGTTTCTAAGCATTGAAACACCGTTTCCAACAAGTTCTGTTACATGTTTGCTTGTTGCCATCTTTATTTCAGATTGCAATTACTACTTACAATCATCCATATTACTTGTATTTTACTATGTCTTTGCCGAACTAGTGCACCTATACATCTGACAAGTGTATTAGGTGTGTTGGGGACACAAGAGACTTCTTGTATCGTAATTGCATGGTTGCTTGAGAGGGGTATCTTTGACCTCTACCTCCCTGAGTTCGATAAACCTTGGGTGATTCACTTAAGGGAAACTTGCTGCTATTCTACAAACCTGTGCTCTTGGAGGCCCAACACTGTCTACAGGAATAGAAGCGTGCGTAGACATCAATTGGCTAGCTAAATATCAGGCTGTCATTGATTGTGCAGCCAGGTCTCTCACTCTAACTGATCTTTCCGGAAGCTCCATTCTGTATTGGTCTCCGTCAGCAACACCTCCATGAGCAGTACATATTCATGATGCTGATTTGTATGCCCTTGACATCTTACCTCCGCTTGAAATTTCTAATGTTCCGGTGGTTTGTGACTTCCCTGATGTCTTTCCAGAAGAATTACCTGCCATGCCACCTGATCGAAGTGTGGAGTTTGTCATTGAGCTGGTTCCTAGAACTGCTCCTATCTCTCGACGTCCTTATCGTATGCCTCGAGAAGCGTTGGTTGAACTGAAGAAGCAGCTAGAGGAGTTAGAAGGGAAAAGATACATCCAACCCAGTACTTCTTCTTGGGGATGTCCCGCACTCTTTGTCAAGAAGAGGGATACCAACGTTTCGCGTCTGGTTGTTGATTACCGGCCGCTCAACGCAGTAACCATCAAGAACAAGTATCCTCTACCTCGAATCAATGATCTTTTCGATCAATTGAGTGGTGCAACAGTCTTTTCCAAAATGGATTTGAGATCAGGCTACCATCAAATCACAATCCGAACGGGGGACATTCCAAAAACGGCGTTCATGACTCGTTATGGTCTTTACGAGTACACAATCATGTCCTTTGGTCTCAAAAATGCTCCAGCCACTTTTATGCGGCTCATGAACTCAGTGTTTATGGAGTATCTTGACAAATTCGTCATTGTCTACATTGATGATATTCTGGTCTACTCCAAAACCGAAGAAAAACACACTGAACACTTGCGTTTGGTGCTGACAAAGCTTCGTGAACATCGCCTCTATGCCAAGTTCTCTAAATGCGAGTTCTGGCTACAAGACCTCATATTTCTTGGCCATATGGTCTCTGCAAAAGGTGTTGCAGTTATTCCAGATAAAGTTCAATCCGTTCTTGACTGGAGGACTCCTAAGTCAGCCAAAGAAATCCGGAGTTTCCTTGGATTGGCGGGTTATTACCGTCGATACGTCGAGAATTTCTCCAAGATCGCCAAACCAATGACTGATCTTCTCAAGAAAGATAAGAAGTTTGAGTGGTCAGAAAAGGCTGAAGAAAGTTTTCAGACACTGAAAGTAAAGCTGACTACCGCTCATGTACTTGTCCTTCCAGACACAAGCAAAGACTTTGTCATCTTCTGTGATGCCTCTCTTCAAGGGCTCGGATGTGTGTTGATGCAAGATGGCCATGTAGTGGCTTATGCCTCTCGACAGTTGAAGCCACATGAGCTCAATTATCCAACTCATGATCTAGAGCTTGCGGCTGTTGTCCATGCTCTTAAGCAATGGCGACCTTACCTTTACGGTAACCGTTGCGAGTTGTACTCGGATCATCAAAGCCTGAAGTATCTCTTTACCCAACCGGATCTGAATCTTAGGCAGACAAGATGGTTGGAACTCATAAAGGACTATGATTTGGGTCTTAACTATCAGCCCGGCAAGGCCAACGTCGTTGTCGACGCGCTAAGTCGGAAGTCATATTGCAACAATCTCATGCTCAAGCAATATCAACCTGCCCTCCATGAGGAATTTGCACGACTCAATCTTGAAGTTGTTCCTCAGGGATACCTTGCTAACTTTGAGATGAAGCCCTCTCTAGAAGACCAGATCAAAGCCACTCAGAAGCGTGATTTGGGTATCACTTAGATCAAAGAGAACATTGCTAGCGGAGATGCTAAATGTTTCTCCGTCAATGATCAAGGTGTTTTCTACTTTTGTAACCGCTTAGTGGTGCCGAACAAAAAGAACTTGAGAGAGCTGATTCTCCGAGAAGCTCACGAGTCTCCTCTATCTATTCATCCTGGAAATACAAAGATGTATCAGGATCTTCGTCAAAGGTTCTGGTGGACCCGGATGAAAAGAGAAATTGCTTGCTTCGTAGCCGAATGCGACGTTTGTCGTCGTGTAAAAGCTGAGCATCAAAGACCAGCTGGTAATCTTCAACCTCTATCTACTCCTGAATGGAAATGGGATGAAATTGGCATGGATTTCATTACCGGACTTCCCAAAATTCCAAAGGGAAATGATGCCATATGGGTAGTGGTGGATCGTCTATCCAAGGTTTCTCACTTCCTTCCTGTTCGGGAAAGTATTCGTGCTAGTCAACTAGCAGATCTTTACATATCACGAATAGTCTCTCTCCATGGTGTTTGCTCGCGCGTGACAGGGATTGCAACGGCGCCAGAAAGTAGCTTCTTGTGACGGTAAAGCACACGTCCGTTGGGAACCCCAAGAGGAAGGTGTGATGCGTACAGCAGCAAGTTTTCCCTCAGTAAGAAAATAAGGTTTATCGAACCAGTAGGAGATGAAGGCCACGTGAAGGTTGTTGGTGAAGGAGTGTAGTGCGGTGCAACACCAGGGATTCCGGCGCCAACGTGGAACCTGCACAACACAATCAGGATACTTTGCCCCAACTTAACAGTGAGGTTGTCAATCTCACCGGCTTGCTTGTAAACAAAGGATTAAACGTATGGTGTGGAGAATGATGTTTGCTTGCAAAGAACAACAGAGAACAATGATTGCAGTAGGTTGTATTTCAGATGTAAAAGAATGGACCGGGGTCCACAGTTCACTAGTGGTGTTTCTCCAATAAGATAAATAACATGTTGGGTGAACAAATTACAGTTGGGCAATTGACAAATAGAGAGGGCATAACAATGCACATACATATCATGATGACTACTATGAGATTTACTTAGGGCATTTCGACAAAGAACATAGACCGCTATCCATCATGCATCTATGCCTAAAAAGTCCACCTTCGGGTTAGCATCCGCACCCCTTCCAGTATTGAGTTGCAAACAACAGACAATTGCATTAAGTATTGTGCGTAATGTAAAAAAATACAAATATCCTTAGACAAAGCATTGATGTTTTATCCCTAGTGGCAACAGCACATCCACAACCTTAGAACTTTCTGTCACTATCCCAGATTCAATGGAGGCATGAACCCACTATCTAGCATAAATACCCCCTCTTGGAGTTACAAGTATCAACTTGGCCAGAGCCTCTACTAGCAACGGAGAGCATGCAAGATCATAAACAACATTTATATGATAGATCGATAATTAACTTGACATAGTATTCCATATTCATCGGATCCCAACAAACACAACATGTAGCATTACAAATAGATGATCTTGATCATGATAGGCAGCTCACAAGATCTAAACATGATGGCACAATAGGAGAAGACAACCATCTAGCTACTGCTATGGACCCATAGTCCAAGGATGAACTACTCACGCATCAGTCCGGAGGTGGGCATGGTGATGTAGAGCCCTCCGGTGATGATTCCCCTCTCCGGCAGGGTGCCAGAGGAGATCTTCAGAATCCCCCGAGATGGGATTGACGGCGGCGTGATGACCCACAAGTATAGGGGATCGCAACAGTCTTCGCGGGAAGTAAAACCCAATTTTCTTGATTCGACACAAGGGGAGACAAAGAATACTTGAAAGCCTTAACAGCGGAGTTGTCAATTCAGCTGCACCTGGAAACAGACTTGCTCGCAAGAGTTTATCAGTAGTAACAGTTTATAGCAGTAGCAGTAGTGGAATAATAGCGAGCGGAGTAACAAAGACAGCGAGTAGTGATTATAGTAAACAGCAGGATTAAAATATCGTAGGCACGGGGATGGATGACGGGCGTTGCATGGATGAGAGAAACTCATGTAACAATCAAAGCGGGGCATTTGCGAGATAATAATAAAACGGTGTCCAAGTACTAAGCAATCCATAGGCATGTGTTCCGTATATAGTCGTACGTGCTCGCAATGAGAAACTTGCACAACATCTTTTGTCCTACCAGCCGGTGGCAGCCGGGCCTCTAGGGAATCTACTGGAAATTAAGGTACTCCTTTTAATAGAGTACCGGAGCAAAGCATTAACACTCCGTGAACACATGTGATCCTCACATCACTGCCATCCCCTCCGGTTGTCCCGATTTCTGTCACTTCGGGGCCTCGGGTTCCGGACAGCGACATGTGTATACAACTTGCAGGTAAGATCATAAAACAATGCATATCATCATGAAACAATAACATGTTCAGATCTGAAATCATGGCACTCGGGCCCTAGTGACAAGCATTAAGCATAACAAGTTGCAACAATATCATGAAAGTACCAATTACGGACACTAGGCACTATGCCCTAACAATCTTATGATATTACATGACCAATCTCATCCAATCCCTACCATCCCCTTCAGCCTACAGTGGGGGAATTACTCACGCATGGATGGGGGAAACATTGTTGGTTGATGGAGAGGCGTCAGTGGTGATGATGGCGATGATCTCCTCCAATTCCCCGTCCCGGCGGAGTGCCAGAACAGAGTTTCTGGTCCCGAGATGGAGTTTCGCGGCGGTGGCGGCGTACTGGGAGGTTTCTGGAGACTTCGACTTCTCCTCTCGTGTTTTTAGATCGAAACCCTTAAGTAGTCATGAGGAGGGCGTCGGAGGCCAGCCGAGGGGGCCACACGCTAGGGCGGCGCGCCCCCCTCCTGGGCCGCGCCGGCCTAGTGTGTGGGGGCCTCGGGCCTCCACCAGGCTTGCCCTTCTGGCTCCGTAAATCTTCTGGAAAAATAAGACCTTCGACATAAATTTCGGGGATTTTCCTGAAAGTTGAATTTCTGCACAAAAATGAGACACCAGAGCAATTCTGCTGAAAACAACGTTAGTCCGTGTTAGTTGTATCCAAAATACACAAATTAGAGGCAAAACAATAGTAAAAGTGTTCGGGAAAGTAGATACGTTTTGGACGTATCAACTCCCCCCAAGCTTAGCTTATTGCTTGTCCTCAAGAATTTCAGTTAACAACGGAGTGCGATAAAAGAACTTTCATGAACACATTTGTTCATATGATGTAAATATTCTCAAGATATGGACTAGTACTTAGGCAATTCATAATAAGATACATGCAAATAAGATCATCTAATAGCTATGTCAATCATGGAAAGATACCAACAAATTAATAATAAGCATCATGAATCATGTCTATCAGCAGGATTGCAATGTTCATAAAAGGATATGATAAAGTGGTATCTCGTTTGCCCGTATTTGATCAGCAAAACATAAATGCTCAGGCACCTCTGGAGTTCATGGAAAGACTAGAAATAGAGATTATCAAAGATAAAAGCATGAAAGTTATACCACAGCCAATCATATTTTGGGACAAGCATATTATACTAAGAATGACACTTGTGCTCTCAAGAAAGTGCTCAAAGAAAGGATGGTGACACAACATGAAAGTAAAAGATTGATCCTTCGCGAGAGGAAGCGAGGGATTAACATGCGCTAGAGCTTTTCATTTTTAAAACAGGAGTAAAATTATTTTGAGAGGTGTTTGTTGTTGTCAACGAATGGTAATGGGTACACCAACTACCTCGCCAACCGGACTTTCAAGAGCGGCTCCCATGAAGGACGTTATTTCTACCAGCAAGGTAGATCATCCCTCTTCTCTTTTGTTTACACACGTATTTTAGTTTTATTATGGATGACACTCCCCCCAACCTTTGCTTACACAAGCCATGGCTAACCGAATCCTCGGGTGCCTTCCATCAATCTCATACCATGGAGGAGTGTCTATTTGCAAAATTAAGTTGCTTACTGACGAATCAGGGCAAAACATGTGAAGAGAATTATTAATGAAGTTATTAGTTGGGGCTGGGCACCCCGTTGCCAGCTCTTATTATGAAGGTCTGTCAAAAGTAAATGACAAGGTTGAAAGATAAACACCACATACTTCCTCATGATCAATAAAACATTAACACAAATTGAGAAGCATTTTGAAGGTTTAAAGGTAGCGCATGAGAATTTACTTGGAATGGTTTGAAATGCCATGCATAGGTATTTATGGTGGACACTTTTGAATAACTTGGTTTTCAGGGGTTTGGAAGCACGAGCAGCGTTCCCGCTCAGTAAAAGTGAAGGCTAGCAATAGACTGGGGAGCGACAAATCAAGAGAGCAGTCACTGTCATAATCATGCTTGCGGCAAAATAAATTAACGGAGGCATAAAAGTGTTACAAGAACTCTGAAGCAAAGTAAATCATCGAGGCTTAATTGACTTTTGTTCGAGTCATATGCATGCGTGAGCATGTGCCAAGTCAATTCAAATGAATTATTCGAGAGGAGGATACCACAATGTCATACCTATTTATGAATAAAACAATGCAAGCAAACATCCATGACATGCTACTCATATTAATAAATTGGAGCTAAACATGAGAGATCATGAACTACTAGACTTTCTTAAATGACATATACCTCACATGAACCAACAAAGCATGCTCACATGGATGAGTATATGTACAAAAATGAAAACAAATAGAGTTCATACCAGCCTCTCACCACAGTCAAATTGTCGTAGATCGTCATTATTGCCTTTCACTTGTGTAGCTTGGATAATATGAAATGAAAACCACGCTCCAGCCACCGAAGACCATTGAACTCATAATGAACTTTACAAAACCAAAGAAGAACAACAAATATTTTTGGTGTTTTCGAATTTGGAAACAAGAACAAAAGGAAACAAGCAAACAAAGCAAAATCTTTTTGGATTTTCTTATAGCAAACCAACAATAGCAAATAAAGCAAAATAAAAGCAAGAAACCAAAATAAACAAATGGTGAAGAGAAACAACATAAATATTTTTGGTCTTTTTGTGTTTTAGGAAAGAAACAAAGCAAAAACAAGAAAATGAAAACTAGAAGAGTCACATAAACACAATGCAGCAGGAATTCGTCAAACTTGACAGCAGTACAGTAATCGATTTTTAAGAAATTCTTCCGCTGCCCAGCTCAAAACGTGTTCAACTAATGAAAGTTAGATAACAACTTGGGGAACATGCACAAAAATTGGCTTCGCAAAATAACGTTCTGACTGTTTTTGAGAATTGTTTTGGTAACAATCCAGAATCCGTTTTTAGGCAGCACTTCCCCAAATATCATCTCCCTCTTATTAGAAAACCACTTAAAGAAACTAAACAAGTATATACAAGTATCCAGCAACCATAATATGCAAAGAATGAGTGATGCCGGTATACCTCCCCCCAAGCTTAGGCTTTCGACTCTTCTTGATCACATTATATCACCCTTCTCTCTTGACCCTTGAAAACTTCTGCCACACCAAACTTCTCATAAACTTCATTAGAAGGGTTAGTACTAAAAAACTTTAATCCACTTTAGTCCTGTAGTGACATATTGCAATAAATCAATAAAAAATTAGCTACAGCTCTCCACGTCTAGAAAGCCTTACTTAAAATCCACAAGAGACAATGCAAAAAAAAAACAGAGACAGAATCTGCCAAAACAGGACAGCCAGTAAAGACGAATTTTTTCGAGATACTTCCGTTGCTCAAATCAGAAAACTCAAAACTAATGAAAGTTGCGTACATATCTGAGGATCACACGTGAATTTTTACAGAATTTTTAGATTCTCCTACAGAGAGAAAAACTCGAATTCTTGACAGCTAAAAATCTGTTTCCGCGCAGAAATCCAAATCTAGCATCAACTTTCTATTAGAGACTTTACTTGGCACAATAATGCAATAAAGTAAAGATACAAAGGTATTTCTATAGTAAGTAAAACAAGTGGAGGAAGAAAGAAATGTTGTTTAGCTCCTCTATGCATATAAAAAGTATTTGTTAACAAGGTTGATCAAGTCTTGCCACCAAATAAATTTTACATAGCATAAGAAGAAATAAACCTCAAATCAATCATGTTACCTTGAATTGTATTGATATGGATCCAATCATAATATGTTGATATCCTTCTTTAGGCTCATATATAGGACAATCAATAGTTCCAACTTTGATAGTTCTCACATTAGAAATGGTCTTAACTCCACATACTTTATCAATCCTCTTGGGGAAATAAACGGTATGCTCCTTGTCATCAACATTGAAAGTAACCTTTCCTTTATTGCAATCAATAACAGACCCTGCGGTGTTAAGAAAATGTCTCCCAAGAATAATAGACATATTATCATCTTCAGGCATTTCCGACACAACAAAATCAGTTAATATCAAGCAGTTATTAGTAACTTGAACAGGAACAGCCTCACATATACCAACATGAATAGCAGTAGATTTATCAGCCATTTGCAAAGAAATATCAGTAGGTATCAACTTATCTAAATAAAGTCTCTTGTAAAGAGAAAAAGGCATAACACTAACACCGGCTCCCAAATCACATAGAGCGAGTTCTAACATAATTATTCTTAATAGAACAAGGAATGGTCGGTATACCTGGATCGCCCAACTTCTTTGGAACTTTGCCATTGAAAGAGTAATTAGCAAGCATAGTGGAAATCTCCTCATTAGTAATTTTCCTTTTGTTAGAAACAATATCTTTCATATACTTTGAATAAGGAGGCAATTTAATAGCATCTGTCAAAGGGATTTGCAAGAATAAAGGTTTCATCCAATCGCAAAATTTATTATAGTGTTCTTCTTCCTTTGATTTTAGTTTCTTAGCAGGAAAAGGCATTTGCTTTTGAACCCAAGGTTCTCTTTCATTACCATGTTTCTTAGCAATAAAATCTTCTTTAGTATACTTTTTATTTTTAGCATGCTTTTCAGGTTCATCTTCAACCTCTTCTTTATCAGAAGCATCATTCTTATCATTATCATTATCATGTTCATTACCACTTTTAGTTTCAGCATAAAAATAGAAATACTATTAGGATCATTAACAAGTTCAGAGGATTCTACAACATTTTTATGTTTCTTCTTCTTTTTCTTAGAAGGAGCACTAGGTTCAATGCGTTGAGAATCTTGTTCAACTCTTTTGGGATGCCCTTCAGGATATAGAGGATCCTGAGTAGAAACACCGCCTCTAGTTGTTACTTCATAAGCATGTTTCTCTTTAGAATTATTTTTTAACAAGTCATTTTTCACTTTAGTGAGTTGATCAATTTGAGTTTGCACCATTTGAAAATGTTTAACGAGCATCTTAACATCATTGGAGGTTCTCTCCACAATATCATGCAAATTGCTAATAGCTTGAGAATTTTCCATTAGATGATTCTCTACTCTCATATTAAAATTTTCTTGCTTAACAATATAATTATCAAACTCATCTAAGCATTGAGCAGGAGGTTTTGAATACGGAATATCTTCCCTAGTAAAGCGTTGAAGAGAGTTTACCTCAATCATGGATGAAGGGGGAATTATCTTACATAGATCTTCTATGGGAGGTAAGTTCTTCACATCTTCAGATTTAATACCTTTCTCTTTAAGAGATTTCTTGGCTTCCCTCATATCTTCATCATTTAATTTAATCAAACCCCTCTTCTTCAATATCGGCGTCGGAGTTGGTTCAGGTGTAGTCCAATCATCATGATTCCGGCCTATTTTAGCCAATAATTCTTCAGCTTCGTCTGGAGTTCTTTTCCTGAAAACACAACCAACACAACTATCCAAATATGCTCTAGACTCAACGGTTAGTCCACTATAGAATATATCAAGTAAATCATGCTTTTCCAAATCATGTCCATGTCGAGCTCTGATAAGAGAACAAAATCTTGCCCAAGCTTCAGGCAATTTCTCTTCATCTTCCTGGTCAAAGCTATAAATTTTCTGTAAAGCAGCATGTTGAGCACTAGCAGGAAAGTATTTCCGAAAGAAAACATCAAGCAAATCACCTGGACTTTTAATAGAACCAGGAGGTAAATTATTATACCAAATTTTAGCATCATCCTTTAATGAGAAAGGAAAAATTTTAGCAACAAAATAAGTACGCATCTTGACATCATCAGAAAACAAGCTACTCATAGAAGAAAGTTCATTCATATGTTCTACAGCACTTTCTTTTCCAGTACCACAAAAGGGGGCTTTATCTACAATAGCTATATGAGATAGATCAAGAGAAAAATCATAATCTTTATCCTTAAGGTTTATAGGAGATGTGGCATGATACGCGTACAACACGCGTCCGTTGGGAACCCCAAGAGGAAGGTGTGATGCGTACAGCGGCAAGTTTTCCCTCAGTATGAAACCAAGGTTTATCGAACCAGTAGGAGCCAAGAAGCGTGTTGAAGGTTGATGGCGGCGGGATGTAGTGCGGCGCAACACCAGAGATTCCGGCGCCAACGTGGAACCTGCACAACACAACCAAAGTACTTTGCCCCAACGAAACAGGTGAGGTTGTCAATCTCACCGGCTTGCTGTAACAAAGGATTAACCGTATTGTGTGGAAGATGATTGTTTGCGAGAAAACGAGTAGAACAGTATTGCGAGTAGATTGTATTTCGGTAAAGAGAATTGGACCGGGGTCCACAGTTCACTAGAGGTGTCTCTCCCATAAGATAAACAGCATGTTGGGTGAACAAATTACAGTTGGGCAATTGACAAATAGAGAGGGCATGACCATGCACATACATATTATGATGAGTATTGTGAGATTTAATTGGGCATTACGACAAAGTACATAGACCGCCATCCAGCATGCATCTATGCCTAAAAAGTCCACCTTCGAGGTTATCATCCGAACCCCCTCCAGTATTAAGTTGCTAACAACAGACAATTGCATTAAGTATTGCGCGTAATGTAATCAGTGACTACATCCTTGAACATAGCACCAATGTTTTATCCCTAGTGGCAACAACACATCCGTAACCTTAGTGGTTCTTGTCACTCCTCCAGATTCACGGAGACATGAACCCACTATCGAGCATAAATACTCCCTCTTGGAGTTACTAGCATCAACTTGGCCAGAGCATCTACTAATAACGGAGAGCATGCAAGATCATAAACAACACATAGACATAACTTTGATAATCAACATAACAAGTATTCTCTATTCATCGGATCCCAACAAACGCAACATATAGAATTACGGATAGATGATCTTGATCATGTTAGGCAGCTCACAAGACCCGACAATGAAGCACAATGGGGAGAAGACAACCATCTAGCTACAGCTATGGACCCATAGTCCAGGGGTAGACTACTCACACATCACTCCGGAGGCGACCATGGCGGCGTAGAGTCCTCCGGGAGATGAATCCCCTCTCCGGCGGGGTGCCGGAGGCGATCTCCTGAATCCCCCGAGATGGGATTGGCGGCGGCGGCGTCTCAGTAAGGTTTTCCGTATCGTGGCTCTCGGTACTGGGGGTTTCGCGACGGAGGCTTTAAGTAGGCGGAAGGGCAAGTCAGGAGGCGGCACGAGGGGCCCACACCATAGGGCCGCGCGGCCAAGGGGGGGCCGCGCCGCCCTAGGGTTTGGCCACCTCGTGGCCCCACTTCGTCTCCTCTTCGGTCTTCTGGAAGCTTCGTGGCAAAATAGGACCCTGGGCGTTGATTTCGTCCAATTCCGAGAATATTTCGTTACTAGGATTTACGAAACCAAAAACAGCAGAAAACGAGCAAGCGGCACTTCGGCATCTTGTTAATAGGTTAGTTCCGGAAAATGCACGAATATGACATAAAGTGTGCATAAAACATGTAGATAACATCAATAATGTGGCATGGAACATAAGAAATTATCGATACGTTGGAGACGTATCAGCATCCCCAAGCTTAGTTACGCTTGTCCCGAGCGAGTAAAACGATAACAAAGATAATTTCTGGAGTGACATGCCATCATAACCTTGATCATACTATTTGTAAAGCATATGTAGCGAATGCAGCGATCAAAATAATGTATATGACATGAGTAAACAAGTGAATCATATAGCAAAGACTTTTCATGAATAGCACTTCAAGACAAGCATCAATAAGTCTTGCATAAGAGTTAACTCATAAGGCAATAATTCAAAGTAAAGGTGTTGAAGCAACACAAATGAAGATTAAGTTTCAGCGGTTGCTTTCAACTTGTAACATGTATATCTCATGGATATTGTCAACATAGAGTAATATAATAAGTGCAATATGCAAATATGTAGGAATCAATGCACAGTTCACACAAGTGTTTGCTTCTTGAGGTGGAGAGAAATAGGTGAACTGACTCAACATAAAAGTAAAAGAATGGTCCTTCAAAGAGGAAAAGCATCGATTGCTGTATTTGTGCTAGAGCTTTTATTTTGAAAACATGAAACAATTTTGTCAACGGTAGTAATAAAGCATATGTATCATGTAAATTATATCTTACAAGTTGCAAGCCTCATGCATAGTATACTAATAGTGCCCGCACCTTGTCCTAATTAGCTTGGACTACCGGATCATCACAATGCGCATGTTTTAACCAAGTGTCACAATGGGGTACCTCTATGCCGCCTGTACAAAGGTCTAAGGAGAAAGCTCGCATTGGATTTCTCGCTATTGATTATTCTCAACTTAGACATCCATACCGGGACAAAATAGACAACAGATAATGGACTCCTCTTTTATGCATAAGCATGTAACAACAATTAATAATTTTCTCATATGAGATTGAGGATATATGTCCAAAACTGAAACTTCCACCATGGATCATGGCTTTAGTTAGCGGCCCAATGTTCTTCTCTAACAATATGCATGCTTAACCATAAGGTGGTAGATCGCTCTTACTTCGGACAAGACGAACATGCATAGCAACTCACATGAAATTCAACAAAGAATAGTTGATGGCGTCCCCGAAACATGGTTATCGCACAACAAGCAACTTAATAAGAGATAAAGTGCATAAGTACATATTCAATACCACAATAGTTTTTAAGCTATTTGTCCCATGAGCTATATATTGTAAGGCGAATGATGGAATTTTTAAGGTAGCACTCAAGCAATTTACTTTGGAATGGCGGAGAAATACCATGTAGTAGGTAGGTATGGTGGACACAAATGGCATAGTGGTTGGCTCAAGTATTTTGGATGCATGAGAAGTATTCCCTCTCGATACAAGGTTTAGGCTAGCAAGGCTTATTTGAAACAAACACAAGGATGAAGCGGTGCAGCAAAACTCACATAAAAGACATATTTTAAACATTATAAGACTCTACACCGTCTTCCTTGTTGTTCAAAACTCAATACTAGAAATTATCTAGACCTTAGAGAGACCAAATATGCAAACCAAATTTTAGCATGCTCTTTGTATTTCTTCATTAATGGGTGCAAAGCATATGATGCAAGAGCTTAAACATGAGCACAACAATTGCCAAGTATCACATTATCCAAGACATTTATAGCAATTACTACATGTATCATATTCCAATTCCAACCATATAACAATTTAACGAAGAAGAAACTTCGCCATGAATACTATGAGTAGAAACTAAGGACATACTTGTCCATATGCTACAGCGGAGCGTGTCTCTCTCCCATAAAGTGAATGCTAGGATCCATTTTATTCAAACAAAACAAAAAACAAAAACAAACCGACGCTCCAAGCAAAGCACATAAGATGTGACGGAATAAAAATATAGTTTCGGGGAGGAACTCGATAATGTTGTCGATGAAGAAGGGGATGCCTTGGGCATCCCCAAGCTTAGACGCTTGAGTCTTCTTAGAATATGCAGGGGTGAACCACCGGGGCATCCCCAAGCTTAGAGCTTTCACTCTCCTTGATCATATTGCATCATACTCCTCTCTTGATCCTTGAAAACTTCCTCCACACCAAACTCGAAACAACCCATTAGAGGGTTAGTGCACAATAAAAATTAACATGTTCAGAGGTGACACAATCATTCTTAACACTTCTGGACATTGCATAAAGCTACTGGACATTAATGGATCAAAGAAATTCATCCAACATAGCAAAAGAGGCAATGCGAAATAAAAGGCAGAATCTGTCAAAACAGAACAGTTCGTATTGACAAATTTTAAAATGGCACCAGACTTGCTCAAATGAAAATGCCCAAATTGAATGAAAGTTGCGTACATATCTGAGGATCTCTCACGTAAATTGGCATATTTTTCTGAGTTACCTACAGAGAATTTAGCCCAGATTTGTGAAAGCAAAGAAATCTGAAACTGCGCAGTAATCCAAATCTAGTATGAACTTTTCTATCAACGACTTTACTTGGCACAACAAAACACAAAACTAAGATAAGGAGAGGTTGCTACAGTAGTAAACAACTTCCAAGACACAAAATAAAAACAAAGTACTGTAGGTAAAAACATGGGTTGTCTCCCATAAGCGCTTTTCTTTAACGCCTTTCAGCTAGGCGCGAAAGTGTGTATCAAGTATTATCAAGAGACGAAGCATCAACATCATAATTTGTTCTAATAATAGAATCAAAAGGTAACTTCATTCTCTTTCTAGGGAAGTGTTCCATACCTTTCTTGAGAGGAAATTGATATTTTATATTACCTTCCTTCATATCAATAGTAGCACCAACAGTTCGAAGAAAAGGTCTTCCCAATATGATGGGACAAGATGCATTGCATTCAATATCCAAGACAACAAAATCAACGGGGACAAGGTTATTGTTAACGGTAATGCGAACATTATCAACTTTCCCAAAAGGTTTCTCTGTAGAATGATCAGCAAGATTAACATCCAAATAACAATTTTTCAGCGGTGGCAAGTCAAGCATATTATAAATTTTCTTAGGCATAACGGAAATACTTGCACCAAGATCACATAAAGCATTACAATCAAAATCTTTAACATTCATCTTAATGATGGGCTCCCAACCATCCTCTAGCTTTCTAGGAATAGAGGCTTCGCGCTCTAGTTTCTCTTCTCTAGCTTTTATGAGAGCATTTGTAATATGTTGTGTGAAAGCCAAATTTATAGCACTAGCATTAGGACTTTTAGCAAGTTTTTGCAAGAACTTTATAACTTCAGAGATGTGGCAATCATCAAAATTTAAACCATTATAATCTAAAGCAATGGGATCATCATCCCCAATGTTGGAAAAAATTTCAGCGACTTTATCACGAGCAGTTTCAGCGGTTTTAGCAGTTTCGAGCAGTTTCTCGCGCTTTGCATTAGAAGTGGAAACATTGCTAACACCAATTCTTTTATTAGTATCAGTAGGAGGTGCAGCAACATGTGTAACATTAGCATTACTAGTGGTGGTAATAGTCCAAACTTTAGCTACATTCTTCTCTTTAGCTAGTTTTTCATTTTCTTCTCTATCCCACCTAGCACGCAGTTCAGCCATTAATCTTATATTCTCATTAATTCTAACTTGGATGGCATTTGCTGTAGTAACAATTTTGTCATGATGATTCTCATTAGGCATAATTTTTGATTTCAAAAGATCAACATCAGCAGCAAGACTATCGACTTTAGAAGCAAGTATATCAATTTTCCCAAGCTTTTCTTCAACAGATTTGTTAAAAGCAGTTTGTGTACTAATAAATTCTTTAAGCATGGCTTCAAGTCCAGGGGTGAATTCCTATTATTGTTGTAAGAATTCCCATAAGAATTACCATAGCCGTTGCCATTATTATAAGGATATGGCCTATAGTTGTTACTAGAATTGTTCCGGTAAGCATTGTTGTTGAAATTATTATTTTTAATGAAGTTTACATCAACATGTTCTTCTTGTGCAACCAATGAAGCTAACGGAACATTATTAGGATTAATATTAGTCCTATCATTCACAAGCATAGACATAATAGCATCAATCTTATCACTCAAGGAAGAGGTTTCTTCGACATAATTTACCTTCTTACCTTGTGGAGCTCTTTCCGTGTGCCATTCAGAGTAGTTGATCATCATATTATCAAGAAGCTTTGTTGCTTCACCAAGAGTGATGGACATAAAGGTACCTCCAGCAGCTGAATCCAATAAATTCCGCAAAGAAAAATTTAGTCCTACATAGAAGGTTTGGATGATCATCCAAGTAGTCGATCCATGTGTTGGGCAATTTTTAACCAAAGATTTCATTCTTTCCCAAGCTTGAGCAACATGTTCAGTATCTAATTGTTTAAAATTCATTATGCTACTCCTCAAAGATATAATTTTAGCAGGGGGATAATACCTACCAATAAAAGCATCCTTGCATTTAGTCCATGAATCAATACTATTCTTAGGCAGAGATAGCAACCAATCTTTAGCTCTTCCTCTTAATGAGAAAGGGAACAATTTTAATTTTATAATGTCACCATCTACATCCTTATACTTTTGCATTTCACACAATTCAACAAAATTATTAAGATGGGCAGCAGCATCATCAGAACTAACACCAGAAAATTGCTCTCGCATAACAAGATTCAGTAAAGCAGGTTTAATTTTCAAAGAATTCTGCTGTAGTAGCAGGTGGAGCAATAGGTGTGCATAAGAAATCATTATTATTTGTGGTTGTGAAGTCACACAACTTAGTATTTTCAGCGGTAGCCATTTTAGCAACGATAAATAAAGCAAACTAGATAAAGTAAATGCAAGTAACTAATTTTTTTGTGTTTTTGATATAGCAAACAAGATAGCAAATAAAGTAAAACTAGCAACTAATTTTTTTGTATTTTAATTTAGTGCAGCAAACAAAGTAGTAAATAAAACTAAGCAAGACAAAAACAAAGTAAAGAGATTGGGAAGTGGAGACTCCCCTTGCAGCGTGTCTTGATCTCCCCGGCAATGGCGCCAGAAAAAGCTGCTTCATACGCGTACAACACGCGTCCGTTGGGAACCCCAAGAGGAAGGTGTGATGCGTACAGCGGCAAGTTTTCCCTCAGTATGAAACCAAGGTTTATCGAACCAGTAGGAGCCAAGAAGCATGTTGAAGGTTGATGGCGGCGGGATGTAGTGCGGCGCAACACCAGAGATTCCGGCGCCAACGTGGAACCTGCACAACACAACCAAAGTACTTTGCCCCAACGAAACGAGTGAGGTTGTCAATCTCACCGGCTTGCTGTAACAAAGGATTAACCGTATTGTGTGGAAGATGATTGTTTGCGGAAAACAGTAGAACGAGTATTGCAGTAGATTGTATTTCGATAAAGAGAATTGGACCGGGGTCCACAGTTCACTAGAGGTGTCTCTCCCATAAGATAAACGAGCATGTTGGGTGAACAAATTACAGTTGGGCAATTGACAAATAGAGAGGGCATGACCATGCACATACATATTATGATGAGTATTGTGAGATTTAATTGGGCATTACGACAAAGTACATAGACCGCCATCCAGCATGCATCTATGCCTAAAAAGTCCACCTTCAGGTTATCATCCGAACCCCCTCCAGTATTAAGTTGCTAACAACGGACAATTGCATTAAGTATTGCGCGTAATGTAATCGGTGACTACATCCTTGAACATAGCACCAATGTTTTATCCCTAGTGGCAACGGCACATCCGTAACCTTAGTGGTTCTTGTCACTCCTCCGGATTCACGGAGACATGAACCCACTATCGAGCATAAATACTCCCTCTTGGAGTTACTAGCATCAACTTGGCCAGAGCATCTACTAATAACGGAGAGCATGCAAGATCATAAACAACACATAGACATAACTTTGATAATCAACATAACAAGTATTCTCTATTCATCGGATCCCAACAAACGCAACATATAGAATTACGGATAGATGATCTTGATCATGTTAGGCAGCTCACAAGACCCGACAATGAAGCACAATGGGGAGAAGACAACCATCTAGCTACAGCTATGGACCCATAGTCCAGGGGTAGACTACTCACACATCACTCCGGAGGCGACCATGGCGGCGTAGAGTCCTCCGGGAGATGAATCCCCTCTCCGGCAGGGTGCCGAAGGCGATCTCCTGAATCCCCCGAGATGGGATTGGCGGCGGCGGCGTCTCAGTAAGGTTTTCCGTATCGTGGCTCTCGATACTGGGGGTTTCGCGACGGAGGCTTTAATTAGGCGGAAGGGCAAGTCAGGAGGCGGCACGAGGGGCCCACACCATAGGGCCGCGCGGCCAAGGGGGGGGGCCGCGCCGCCCTAGGGTTTGGCCACCTCGTGGCCCCACTTCGTCTCCTCTTCGGTCTTCTGGAAGCTTCGTGGCAAAATAGGACCCTGGGCGTTGATTTCGTCCAATTCCGAGAATATTTCGTTACTAGGATTTCTGAAACCAAAAACAGCGAAAACAACGAAGCGGCACTTCGGCATCTTGTTAATAGGTTAGTTCCAGAAAATGCACGAATATGACATAAAGTGTGCATAAAACATGTAGATAACATCAATAATGTGGCATGGAACATAAGAAATTATCGATACGTTGGAGACGTATCATGGCAAATTTAGGATCATCATTAAGCTCCACATAATCCTCATCAGGATCATCACTAGAATAATCAACAGACTCAGGTGAATTAACAGGTGTAGCAGCATTAGGAGTTTCAGTATTTTCAATTTGTCTAGACCTAGCAATTGTAGCATCTAGAAAGGATCCCAATGAACCACTATCATCAAGCACAGCGGAAATATTATCAATATTATGAGAGTTTTCAGATTCAGCATAAGTACCAGCAAGGGAAGCTTGCGGCGGTGAAACAAGTTGACTTATCACAGATGGTGAATCAAGAGTAGCAGAGGTACTCAGAGTTGTACCTTTTCTTGTAGTGGATGGTAATATGGCGACTTTAGGATCGCGAGATTTACCCATGATGGAGAATTTGCAGCGAACAATATCAATCCAAGTGAACTTCCAAATAAAGCTATGCTCCCCGGCAACGGCGCCAGAAAATAGTCTTGATGACCCACAAGTATAGGGGATCGCAACAGTCTTCGCGGGAAGTAAAACCCAATTTATTGATTCGACACAAGGGGAGACAAAGAATACTTGAAACCCTTAACAGCGGAGTTGTCAATTCAGCTGCACCTGGAAACAGACTTGCTCGCAAGAGTTTATCAGTAGTAACAGTTTATAGCAGTAGCAGTAGTGGAGTAACAGCAGCAGAGTAACAAAGACAGCAGTAGTGATTATAGTAAACAGCAGGATTAAAATACTGTAGGCACAGGGATGGATGACGGGTGTTGCATGGATGAGAGAAACTCATGTAACAATCAAAGTAGGGCATTTGCAGATAATAAAAAAACGGTGTCCAAGTACTAAGCAATTCATAGGCATGTGTTCCGTATATAGTCGTACGTGCTCGCAATGAGAAACTTGCACAACATCTTTTGTCCTACCAGCCGGTGGCAGCCGGGCCTCTAGGGAATCTACTGGAAATTAAGGTACTCCTTTTAATAGAGTACCGGAGCACAGGATTAACACTCCGTGAACACATGTGATCCTCACATCACTGCCATCCCCTCCGGTTGTCCCGATTTCTGTCACTTCGGGGCCTCGGGCTCCGGACAGCGACATGTGTATACAACTTGCAGGTAAGATCATAAAACAATGCATATCATCATGAAAAAATAACATGTTCAGATCTGAGATCATGGCACTCGGGCCCTAGGGACAAGCATTAAGCATAACAAGTTGCAACAATATCATGAAAGTACCAATTACGGACACTAGGCACTATGCCCTAACAATCTTATGCTATTACATGACCAATCTCATCAATCCCTACCATCCCCTTCAGCCTACAGCTGGGGAATTACTCACACATGGATGGGGCAAACATTGCTGGTTGATGGAGAGGCGTCGGTGGTGATGATGGCGATGATCTCCTCCAATTCCCCGTCCCGGCAGAGTGCCAGAACGGAGTTTCTGGTCCCGAGATGGAGTTTCGCGACGGTGGCGGCGTACTGGGAGGTTTCTGGCGACTTCGACTTGTCCTCTCGCGTTTTTAGATCGAAACCCTTAAGTAGTCCAGAGGAGGGCGTCGGAGGCCAGCCGAGGAGGCCACATGCTAGGGCGGCGCGCCCCCCTCCTTGGCCGCGCCGGCCTAGTGTGTGGGGACCTCGGGCCTCCACCAGGCTTGCCCTTCTGGCTCCGTAAATATTTTGGAAAAATAATACCTTCGACATAAATTCCGGGGATTTTCCTGAAAGTTGAATTTCTGCACAAAAACGAGACACCAGAGCAATTCTGCTGAAAACAGCGTTAGTCCGTGTTAGTTGTATCCAAAATACACAAATTAGAGGCAAAACAATAGCAAAAGTGTTCGGGAAAGTAGATACGTTTTGGACGTATCACGGCGGCGTCTCAAGAACTTTTCTCGTATTTTGGCTCTCGGTACTAGGGTTTTCCGATACGAAGGAATATATAGGCGAAGAGGCAGCGTCGGGGGAGCCAGGGGGTGGGCTCCCCATACCTGGGCGCACCAGGGGGTTGGGCCGCGCCGCCCTATGGGGTCGCCCCCTGCTGGCCGCCTCCGACTCTTCTTCGATGTTCTGGAATCCTCCGTGGAAAATAGGGCCATGAGCTTTTGTTTCGTCCAATTCCGAGAATGTTTCCTGTGTATGATTTCTGAAACCAAAAATAGCAGAAAACAGGAACTGGCGCTTCGGCATCTTGTTAATAGGTTAGTACCAGAAAATGCATCAAAATGATACAATGTATGAATAAAACATGTAGGTGTTGTCATAAAACTAGCATGGAACATAAGAAATTATAGATACGTTTGAGACGTATCAGTGTTCCGAAGAAGATCATCTTTGATGGTGGAAGCTTGTTTACCTCAAAATTTTGGGAAAGTCTTCAAAATTCCATGGGAACAAATCTTTCCTTTAGCACAGCCTATCATCCTCAAACCGGTGGTCAAACCGAGAGGGTGAATCAAATCCTTGAAGACATGCTCAGGGCCTGTGTTATATCCTTTGGCAAGAATTGGGAAAAGTGCCTCCCATTTGCTGAATTCTCCTATAACAACAGTTTCCAATCTAGCTTGGGCATGGCACCTTTTGAAGCTCTTTATGGACAGAAATGTCGAACCCCTCTGAATTGGTCAGAAACCGGTGAAAGATAGTTCTTTGGACAGGACATGATCAAGGAAGCAGAAGATCAAGTTGGCATTATCCGAGAACGTTTGAAACCTGCTCAGTCTCGTCAAAAGAGCAATTATGATCGTCATCATCAAGAAGTTCGCTATGAAGTTGGCGACCAAGCTTATCTTCGAGCCACTCCTTTAAGAGGTGTCCATTGTTTCGGTATAAAAGGCAAACTAGCTGCTCGCTATGTTGGTCCTTTCCGCGTCCTTGCTAAACGAGGTGCACTCGCCAACAAGTTGGAACTCCCTCCAACTTTTCCTGGAGTTCATGATGTCTTTCATGTCTCCCAACTCAAACGTTGCTTCAAAGATCCCATTCGTGGTGTTGACATGAAACACTTGATCTCCAAGAGGATCTGACCCATCGAGAGTATCCTGTCTGTATCCTTGATGAAGCCGAGCGTAAAACTCGGCGTCAAACCATCAAGTTCCTAAAAGTTCAGTGGTCTCATCACTCTGAGTCAGAAGCAACCTGGGAACGAGAGGATCATCTCCGATCTGAGTACCCTGCCTTCTTTTCTAAGGCTTATGAATCTCGGGGACGAGATTCTTGTAAGTGGGGTAGAGTTGTAACAGACCAACTTTGCTAATCAAATAATGTTGCTGGTTTGTTCATAAGCATGCATGCATTTGCATTTAATTTGAGAAATCTTGCACTAAAATGTGTTGAAACAATGTTGCAAATGTTGTAGTTTTGTTTTAAGAAAATTTTGTGGAAAAAGCCCCTCAAAATTTTGGGTCAAAATACCCTAAAAATGCCAAAATCCTTCACTGTTTTAAAATTCCAGAAAAATCCCTGAAACCTAGGCGGGGTTTCGCAAAAACCCCCTTGCCTTCTTCTCCACGCACGCATGCAGGCAGCTGCCTGGCGCTGCCGCGGCCGTCGATGGCGCCGGCGGCCCGGATGCCTCCCGCCGCCCCCGACGGCTTATAAAGCGCCACCGCGCCATGGGAGAACCCCCATTTCACCACCGCCCCTCCTCCCCTCTCCTTCTCTGCAAGCCGGAGGAAACCCTAGCCCCCGGCCAACTCGTCGTCGCCGTCATTCTGCGCCTCCCCGCGCCCAGCTGAAGCCACCACAAGCTCCGCCGCGACGCCCTTGTTCTCCTATAACAAACGGCGCCAGCGGAGGAGCTCCCAATCGTCCCAATCGACGCGAGCCCGAGCTCGCCGGCCGCCGCCGTCCTCGCCATTTCCAGCCACCTCCCGGCTCGCCGTCGCCTCCACACGAACCAGGGTGAGCTTCTGGTGCTCCTGCACCCCGCCGCGCCCTTTCTCCCCTCCCAAACGCCGTCGCGTCGCCCGCCCGCACCCAGCCGCCGCGCTGCTCAACACCGGTGTCGCTCCGGCGACAATTGGCGAGCGGCGCCACCACCAAAAGGTCGCATGCGTCGCCCCAGTCTTTCCCCCCTCGCGCGCCTCAATCGCAGGCCGAATCGGCCTATTGGAGTTGGACCAGAGCTCCCAGTGAGCTCATGGCCGCGCTGACGTCTGATGTCTACTCACGCTTCTTTTCCTGTAGACAGTGTTGGGCCTCCAAGAGCAGAGGTTTGTAGAACAACAGCAAGTTTTCCCTTAAGTGGATCACCCAAGGTTTATCGAACTCAGGGAGGAAGAGGTCAAAGATATCCCTCTCAAGCAACCCTTCGATCACAATGCAAGAAGTCTCTTGTGTCCCCAACACACCCAATACACTTGTCAGATGTATAGGTGCACTAGTTCGGCGAAGAGATAGTGAAATACAAGTTGTATGAATGTATATGAGAAGTAATTGCAATCTGAAATATAAATTGCAGCAAGCGACCATGTAGCAGAACAGTAAACAAACGGAGATTCGATGTTTGGAAACAAGGCCTAGGGATCCTACTTTCACTAGTGGACACTCTCAACATTGATCACATAATAAAACCACTCTACACTCTCTTGTTGGATGATGAACACCACTAATTCTGTAGGGCTACAAGAGCACCTCAATGCCGGAGTTAACAAGCTCCACAACATTCGATGTTCATATTTAAATAACCCTTAGAGTGCATGATAGACCAACGCAATTATACCGAGTACTAACATAGCATGTACACCTTCACCGACAGACTATGAAAGGGGGAATAGATTGCATCAATATCATCACAGTAATAGTTAACTTCATAATCTACAAGAGATCACAATCATAGCATATACCAAGTACTTCACGATGCACACACTGTCAACATTACATCATGGAGGAGGAATAGTATACTTTAATAACATCACTAGAGTAGCACATAGATGATATTCAACTAGATCACAAAGAGAGAGATGAACCACATAGCTACAGCAGAGCCCTCAGCCCCGGGGGTGAATTACTCCCTCCACATCATGGAGACATCGATGGCGGTGAAGATGGCGGTGGAGACGGCTTCCGGGGGCAATTCCCCGTCCCAGCAGGGTGCCGGAACAGAGACTTCTGTCCCCCGAATTGGAGTTTCGCGATGGCGGCGGCTCTGGAAGGTTTTCTCGGGTTTCGTCAATCGGTGTCGAAGATTTAGGTCAGGAGGCAACTTATAGGCGAAGAGGCGGAGTCGGAGGGCTGACGGGGCCTCCTCACACTAGGGGGGCGCGCCCCCCCTGGGCCGCGCTGCCCACACGTGTGGGGCCCCCAGGGCTCCCCTCTGGTCCCCCTTTGACTTTCTGGAAGCTTCCGGGAAATATAAGATGTTGGGCATTGATTTCGTCTGATTCCGAGACTATTTCCTTTGTAGGATTTCTGAAACCAAAAACAGCAGAAAACAGCAACTGGCACTTCGGCTTCTCGTCAATATGTTAGTTCCGGAAAACGCATAAAATCATCATAAAGTGTGAACAAAACATGTAGGTATTGTCATAAAACAAGCATGGAACATCAGAAATTATAGATACGTTGGAGACGTATCAGCATCCCCAAGCTTAGTTCCTACTCGTCCTCGAGTAGGTAAACGATAAAAGAATAATTTCTGAAGTGACATGCTACCAACATGATCTTAATCATACTATTGTAAAGCATATGAGATGAATGCAGCGATTCAAGACAATGGTAAAGATAATGAGTAAACAACTGAATCATATAGCAAAGACTTTTCATGAATAGTACTTTCAAGACAAGCACCAATAAGTCTTGCATAAGAGTGAACTCATGAAGCAATAGATTCATAGTAAAGGCATTGAAGCAACACAAAGGAAGATTAAGTTTCAGCGGTTGCTTTCAACTTGTAACATGTATATCTCATGGATATTGTCAACATAAAGTAATATAATAAGTGCAATATGCAAGTATGTAGGAATCAATGCACAGTTAACACAAGTGTTTGCTTCTTAAGATGGAGAGAAGTGGGTAAACTGACTCAACATAAAAGTAGAAGAAAGGCCCTTCGCAGAGGGAAGCATTGATTTCTATATTTGTGCTAGAGCTTTTATTTTGAAAAGAAGAAACAATTTTGTCAACGGTAGTAATAAAGCATTTGTATTATGTAAATTATATCCTACAAGTTGCAAGCCTCATGCATAGATTGCCAATAGTGCCCGCACCATGTCCTAGTTAGCTCGGATTAACATGGATTATCATCGCAATACATATGTTTTAACCAAGTGTCGCAAAGGGGTACCTCTATGCCGCCTGTACAAAGGTCTAAGGAGAAAGCTCGCATTGGATTTCTCGCTTTTGATTATTCTCAACTTAGACATCCATACCGGGACAACATAGACAACATATAATGGACTCCTCTTTAATGCATAAGCATTCAGCAACAAATAATATTCTCATAAGAGATTGAGGATAGTTGTCCAAAACTGAAACTTTCACCATGGATCATGGCTTTAGTTAGCGACCCAATGCTCTTCTCTTACAATATGCATACTCAAACCATTCAACTCATGATAAATCACCCTTACTTCAGACAAGACGAACATGCATAGCAACTCACATGATATTCAACAAAAGGTAGTTGATGGCGTCCCCAGGAACATGGTTATCGCTCAACAAGCAACTTATAAGAGATAAAATACATAAGTACATATTCAATACCACAATAGTTTTTAGGCTATTTGTCCCATGAGCTATATATTGCAAAGGCGAAGAATGGAAATTTAAAGGTAGCACTCAAGCAATTTACTTTGGAATGGTGGAGAAATACCATGTAGTAGGTAGGTATGGTGGACACAAATGGCATAGTGTTTGGCTCAAGGATTTGGATGCACGAGAAGTATTCCGTCTCAATACAAGGCTTAGGCTAGCAAGGCTATTTGAAAGAAACACAAGTATGAACCGGTACAGCAAAACTCACATAAAAACATATTGCAAGCATTATAAGACTCTACACTGTCTTCCTTGTTGTTCAAACACCTTTACCAGAAAATATCTAGACCTTAGAGAGACCAATCATGCAAACCAAATTTTAACCAGCTCTATGTAGTTCTTCATTAATAGGTGCAAAGCATATGATGCAAGAGCTTAAACATGATCTATATGAGCACAACAATTGCCAAGTATCAAGTTATTCAAGACATCATACCAATTACCACATGTAGCATTTTCTGTTTCCAACCATATAAAAATTAACGAAGCAGTTTCAACCTTCGCCATGAACACTAAAGGTAAAGCTAAGAACACATGTGTTCATATGAACCAGCGGAGCGTGTCTCTCTCCCACACAAGCATTTATTCAAAAAAAACAAAAAAAAACAAACAGACGCTCCAAGTAAAGCACATAAGATGTGACGGAATAAAAATATAGTTTCACTAGAGGTGACCTGATAATTTGTCGATGAAGAAGGGGATGCCTTGGGCATCCCCAAGCTTAGACGCTTGAGTCTTCTTGAAATATGCAGGGATGAACCACGGGGGCATCCCCAAGCTTAGAGCTTTCACTCTTCTTGATCATATTGTATCATCCTCCTCTATTGACCCTTGAAAACTTCCTCCACACCAAACTCAAAACAAACTCATTAGAGGGTTAGTGCATAATCAAAAACTCACATGTTCAGAAGTGACACAATCATTCTTAACACTTTTGGACATTGCCCAAAGCTTCTGAAAGTTAATGGAACAAAGAAATCCATCCAACATAGCAAAAGAGGCAATGCGAAATAAAAGGCAGAATCTGTCAAAACGCAACGAGTCAGTAAAGACGAATTTTTTAGAGGCACCAGAATTGCTCGAGATGAAAATGCTCAAATTGAATGAAAGTTGCGTACATATCCGAGGATCACGCACGTAAATTGGAAGATTTTTCTGAGTTACCTACGGAGAACCACTGCCCAAATTCGTGACGGACGAAATCTGTTTCGCGCGATAGAATCCAAATCTAGTATCAACCTTACTATCAAAGACTTTACTCGGCACAACAATGCAATAAAATAAAGATAAGGAGAGGTTGCTACAGTAGTAACAACTTCCAAGACACAAATATAAAGCAAAAGTACTGTAGTAAAATAAACACATGGGTTATCTCCCAAGAAGTTCTTTCTTTATAGCCATTAAGATGGGCTCAGCAGTTTTAATGATGCACTCGCAAGAAATAGTATTTGAAGCAAAAGAGAGCATCAAGAGGCAAATTCAAAACAAATTTAAGTCTAACCCACTTCCTATGCAAAGGAATCTTGTACACAAATGAATTCATGAAGAACAAAGTGACAAGCATAGAAAGACAGCACAAGCGCAACTTCAAGATTCTCAACATAAAGAGGGGAAACTTAATATTATTAAGATGCGTATAACCATGTTTCCCTCTCTCATAATAACTTTCAGTAGCATCATTGATGAAATCCACAATATACCCATCACTTAAACATTCTTATCATGGTTCATATGCATAGAAGTATCATTAATTTTGGCATAAGAAGAGTTCTTCTCATTAATAGTAATTGGAGCAAGATTATTATCAAGAATTTGAACATGGTAAACAAGTTGCATATTAAGGGAATTGTTTTTGGCAATCCAATCATAACTATGACAAGTTTCATAGGGATAGTTATAACCTATATCATAGCATTCTTTATAATAATTATCAACGATTGGAGGCATAGTGTCATCATAAGAAATAGAATAGTTATCTTTCACAGTATGTTCATCTGTGACCATACCATCATTATTACTAGAAGGAGATGTATCAAACATATAATGATCAGTAGCAAAAGGATTCTCAAACACCTCATCCCCAAGCTTAGAGCTTTCTATATTATGGGAGGAAGCATGGATAGTACTGATACTATGGCAATTATTAACATCATCATTTTCAGAATTAGTTTCCCAGAGATTTGCAATATCAAAAGTAGTGTGCTCTTTCAAATCATGATCACTAATGTATGTAAAGGGCATAGGAAGATCATTGTATTCAGATTCATTATCATAATAATCATTAGGAGCAACATACTTACGGTTACCTATCGTTATCTCTTTCTCTTTATTCCCCTTCTTCTTCTTCTTCTTCTTCGTTCCCTTCTTCTTCTTCTTCTTCTTCTTCTTCTTCTCTTCCTTCTCCTCGTTCCCTTCTTTAGGAGGAAGAGGCTTGAAGGGAGGCTTCTCCACATAACCTGATTTATTTCCAGAAACAATATAAGAAACTTGGGAGGATTCCCCCTTTTCATTAATAAGTTCAAAACACACAGCGGTCCTATCATATTTTGGCAAGGTGTCATCTTCTAAAATATTTTGTATGTAAGTATTTGTATGGCAATTATCAATGCAATAAGAAAAACACCCATGCAGGACATCATCAATATCAAGATCACTCATATGTAACAAAGAGATTTTTCTTGATAACTCTTCACACCACAAAAATAAAGTAAGTTCATCATGCTGATTAGGAGTAATTTCATCATCACAATACAAATTTGCAGCACTCATGGGGTTCAAATTATCATTGGAGGAGCAATGAAAATTAAAATGACCCACTCTATGGCAAAGTTCACAAATAAAAGGATAGAGGGCACAAACTTTTTTACCAAGATCATCTAGAGCCCTAAAATACTTTCTAGTTTTTTCATTAATATGATGGATACAATATTCATCTTTGATTTGATTAATTCCACAAGGTCTATGCATTCCACAAAAATTCACATGCTTATAGGAAATAGTATTCTTCGGAGTTTGAGCATGTTTATTGCAATCATTAACAACAATTTCATCCTTCATGCAAGCCTCTTTAAAAGGTTCATGATACTTATAAAAATTCTTCCTAGGCAATTCAAAATGAGAGGCAAAAGCTTTATAAAGATTTGCAGCAACTTGAGAGTCAAGACCATAGGTAGAACTCATATTTCGAAATTTACCAGTATCCATAAAAGTTTCAATGCATTCATAATCATAATTTATACCTGACTCTTTACCTTTGTCGTTCTCCCAATCTTCAGCATTCTCCTCAATCCGGTAAAGAAGATCCCACCTAGCTTCAACCTCCTTGCTTGTGAAAGATCCCTCCGAACAGGCATCTAGATAGTCCTTGTGATGTCCTGAAAGCCTCGCATAAAAATTGTTAACAATAACATTACGGGGGAGCTCATGAATGGGACATTTGAGCATTAGTGACTTCAATCTCCCCCATGCTTGAGAAATACTGTCTCCATCACGAGGATAAAAGTTATAAATGTAATTCCTATCAATATGCACTTCATGAGGAGGATAAAATTTAGAATAAAAGAGAGATACAATTTCCTCCCAACCAAGAGAATGACTATTCTTCAGCAATTTATACCAATGCGCCGCTTTACCAGACAACAAAATAGAGAATAGTTTCTTCCTCACTTCATCCATAGAGATACCTGCACACTTGAATAACCCACATAATTCATGCAAAAACAGTAAATGATCTCCAGGATGGACAGTTCCATCCCCTTCATAGCGGTTATCCATAACACGTTCAATAATTTTCATGTGTATCTCGAAAGCAGTACTTGCAGTTGGTGGATTTAAAATATCACAAGCATCATTAGAGTTATCGCATATGGGAGATAAAGTATTATCAGAGTAAATTTTCTCCCCTAAAGATGGGAAGCTAAAAAGATCATAAAAACTAGCTTCCCCAAGCTTAGACTTCTCCATAGCATTAGCAGTGATTGCGTTCATACTAATAACATTGCTACTAGCATGCAAATGAGGTTCTATAGGTTCTTTAATTTTCGCATCACACAATTCATGTCTTAACTTAGGAAATAAATTAAAAAGCTCATATTGTTTTCCATTATGCCTTACTAGTGTAAAACAAGAAACAAAAAGATGCAATTGCAGGATCTAAAGGAAATAGCTTCGAGCACTTACAACGGCACCGGAAAATAGCTTAGTAGCCGAGATCCGGAGTGTGAGTACCTTTTACCTTTCCTCCCCGGCAACGGCACCAGAAAATAGCTTGATGTCTACTCACGCTTCTTTTCCTGTAGACAGTGTTGAGCCTCCAAGAGCAGAGGTTTGTAGAACAGCAGCAAGCTTTCCCTTAAGTGGATCACCCAAAAGTTTATCGAACTCTGGGAGGAAGAGGTCAAAGATATCCCTCTCAAGCAACCCTGCGATCAGAATGCAAGAAGTCTCTTGTGTGCCCAACACACCCAATACACTTGTCAGATGTATAGGTGCACTAGTTCGGCGAAGAGATAGTGAAATACAAGTTGTATGAATGTATATGAGAAGTAATTGCAATCTGAAATATAAATTGCAGCAAGCGAACATGTAGCAGAACAGTAAACAAACGGAGATTCGATGTTTGGAAACAAGGCCTAGGGATCCTACTTTCACTAGTGGACACTCTCAACATTGATCACATAATAAAACCACTCTACACTCTCTTGTTGGATGATGAACACCACTAATTCTGTAGGGCTACAAGAGCACCTCAATGCCGGAGTTAACAAGCTCCACAACATTCGATGTTCATATTTAAATAACCTTAGAGTGCATGATAGACCAACGCAATTATACCGAGTACTAACATAGCATGCACACCTTCACCGACAGACTATGAAAGGGGGAATAGATTGCATCAATATCATCACAGTAATAGTTAACTTCATAATCTACAAGAGATCACAATCATAGCATATACCAAGTACTTCATGATGCACACACTGTCAACATTACATCATGGAGGAGGAATAGTCTACTTTAATAACATCACTAGAGTAGCACATAGATGATATTCAACTAGATCACAAAGAGAGAGATGAACCACATAGCTACAGCAGAGCCCTCAGCCCCGGGGGTGAATTACTCCCTCCTCATCATGGAGACAGCGATGGCGGTGAAGATGGCGGTGGAGACGGCTTCCGGGGGCAATTCCCCGTCCCGGCAGGGAGCCGGAACAGAGATTCTGTCCCCCGAATTGGAGTTTCGCGATGGCGGCGGCTCTAGAAGGTTTTCTCGGGTTTCGTCAATCGGTGTCGAAGATTTAGGTCAGGAGGCAACTTATAGGCGAAGAGGCGGGGTCGGAGGGCTGACGGGGCCTCCTCACACTAGGGGGCGCGCCCCCCTGGGCCACGCCGCCCACACGTGTGGGGCCCCCAGGGCTCCCCTCTGGTTCCCCTTTGACTTTCTGGAAGCTTCCGGGAAATATAAGATGTTGGGCGTTGATTTCGTCCAATTCCGAGAATATTTCCTTTGTAGGATTTCTGAGACCAAAAACAGCAGAAAACAGCAACTGGCACTTCGGCATCTCGTCAATAGGTTCGTTCCGGAAAACGCATAAAATCATCATAAAGTGTGAACAAAACATGTAGGTATTGTCATAAAACAAGCATGGAACATCAGAAATTATAGATACGTTGGAGACGTATCAACATCATGCTGACATCAGCGTGACACCATAATTCCTTTTTGTTATTTTTGTTAGTTTCCGTAATTGTTTAATAATTCATATAATTTTAGAAAAATACAAAGTTATATATCAAATTGATCAGGAAAACATTTCCTATTTGTTTATCAATGTTTCATACATTTTTGAACCCATTAAATTTGGAGCTTAGTAGAAAACCCTAATACACCCCTCTCATATGTCGGGGTCCAATGCCGGACCCCTTTAATCTGATGAAGCACCTAGGGTTTACCAAATTCCTTTAACATGACATATCATCCATATTGTATGCGCATTGCATTATGCCATGTATTGAATTTTTATTTCCCTTTCCGGTGTTTGGTTCTTCGCGATAGGATCTGAACCGGAGTCCGACGTCAACACCACCGAAGAACATTACTCATCAGCTGGGGGACAAGGCAAGCCCTAGCCTGGTTCATCTAAGTTTTACAAATGCTTTTACTCTGGTTCCTTCATATTGCATGCGATTCAACTGTCTTTTATCGATAGGTAGAATTATCCTATCTATTGCATGTTTCTCCCTTGTAGCCTCAAATCCATGATCCACTGCTCCTAGCATAACTAGGTTTGGCATGTGTGCATCGCTAGAGCCTTTATCTCTTTATGCTTAGCCATGCTTAGTTCGTTACGCTGCTACTCCGGTCTTCGGATTGGAGCCTTACAATGAAATGAAACTAGCATGACAGGTTGACGTGGTAAGTGTAGAGATGTTGTTAAACATGATTAAAGGCTCAGACGAGAGGCCACATTGGGATGTGGTGGGTTGTTTCATTTCTGCTGACCCTAGGAATCGAGTTCTCGCCTCTTGAACCAAGACTGAGCGTACAACCACGCGAGGCCCTATTATGGTACCCTCTCGACTCGCTAACTTGCCTAGTAGACTCCATGAGTCACATAGTTTGCGCGTTACCTGATCATATGCATTGCATTTTGCTTGGGGGTAAAGGTAAATAACAGGTAGGTAAGCGTGGTCTAGGTGGCTGGAGGTTGCGGCCTCTGGGGAAACCCACCTCGGCACACATCGTTAAGGACTGACTTCGGGACTTGACCCGTTACGGCGGAACAATCCTTAGCGTGTGACTCATGGTCTCGGCGACAGCAAGGTAAAGTTCGTGGTCAACCACCCTCTGCCGGCTTTCCAAGGAAGAGAGCTTATATGTTGGCACTAAGAGTCGGTTGGCACGTGTGGGTAAAGTTGTGCACCCCTGCAGGGTTATGAATCTTTTCGAAAAGCCATGTCCACGGTTATGGACGACTTGGGAACGGACGTGGAGATCATAGAGAACTTTAACCTAATTGTAAAACTTGGCAACCATTGTGTGTTTATGGATACCTTCTCCGAGTGTTGAGGGGGTGATCCGAGGATAGTGGTTCGAGATGATGAAGATTGGTGGATACCATATGATGATCAGTAGAGATTGAGTTGTCGCTCTCTTATCCCCTTTTAAAGGTTCTGAGTAGTCGAGCTTCTCTTCTCTCTTGTCTTATAAAAGAAAACTGGCTTTACGCAAAAGAAGATCTACAGAAAGCCCGCATACCCGCTTTGCTAAAAGGTTGTACTAAGTCTTGCTGAGTCCCTGTACTCAGCTTTGCATGCTTTTGTTTCAGATGAAGTTGCTGCAGCCGAAGGTGGTTTCTACGTTAATATCGACGGTTAGTTTGGGGTTCCCAGGCAGCAGCCTGCGACTTATGGGCTGGGACGTCGCTTTATGTTATGGCTTCTTAAGCCCTTTGCTATCTTGTTATTTAGAATAACATATTTTGCTTCCGTTGCTTGTTGAATGTTGGGTCAGTGACCTCTACGTGTAATAATTTGTATCTTACTCTGCTAGTAATATATTATTTTGAGTCATAGAGTCATTGATGTGTTACCGATTTGATCACTGTAGTCTCTCGAGCTCGAGGTTAGGCTTATGTCAGACGAAGATCTGGTATTTGTCTAACCCTGATCCAGGGGGTGCCATCTTCCTTCCATCTCCACCCTAGTGGGGTATCCCTTGTAGTTGTTGCCGCTGAAGCGGTGCACCTATCGCTGACAGTCCTCCCAGTCGTCGTAGACTCCAGGAACCCTCCCCTTGTACACGACATATGTCGTCGACATCTCTATGCACAAGACAAATAAAACGTTAGTACCATTGCAATTAACAAGTGCCAACTCAAATAAGAGACAAGTTGTGTGAACTAAATAGCATGTGCCTCATACTTTGTTGGTCGAAATAAATATTAACATACATGGATGGTGTAATATCCCAGGTAATGGGGTTACAAAAATAGAGGAAACAGATGTGTGCATTGCATTCATGCATAGAAAATCTGGGGAATTTTCACGTTTTAAAGTAAAACAGTCACAGTAACTGAAGTTTCACTTGATCTTGGTGGAATTGAAGTAGCTCATAAAGTCAAGCGCTATAAACCTCAATGTGACTTTGTTAAGACCATGTTTTGGGTAGAGTTAGTTTGATCTAAGGGGTTAGATAAAATGGAACTAATAATCAACACAACAACACTTTACTCAATGATCAATTACTTTATCTTATAAAAGATTATAATATGGTAATCCTTGTCATAACATATGAACACCAATTCAATTGCAAATCAAGTAATAATAAAATGGAGAAGCCATTCTTGACTTATCTTCTCCATGTCTTAAACTAATCCATGCACTTATCATAAAACCTATGATATACATTCTACCTTAATCTTGGAAACAAGACAAGGAGATTGCTGGCGTGTAGTTGACGTTTGTCTCTCCGTTCAGCACGCCACCGTTGGGAACCCCAAGTGGAAGGTGTGATGCGTACAGCAGTAAGTTTCCCTCAGTAAGAAACCAAGGTTTATCGAACCAGTAGGAGCCAAGAAGCACGTTGAAGGTTGATGGTGGCGGAGTGTAGTGTGGCGCAACACCAGGGATTCCGGCGCCAACGTGGAACCTGCACAACACAACCAAATTACTTTTCCCCAACGTGACGAGTGAGGTTGTCAATCTCACCGGCTTGCTCGTAACAAAGGATTAGATGTATAGTGTGGATGATGATGTTTGCAGAGAACAGTAGAACGAGTATTGCAGTAGATTGTATTCGATGTAAAAGAATGGACCGGGGTCCACAGTTCACTAGAGGTGTCTCTCCGTAAGATAAATAGCATGTTGGGTGAACAAATTATAGTTGGGCAATTGACAAATAAAGAGGGCATGACCATGCACATACATGTTATGATGAGTATTGTGAAATTCAATTGGGCATTACGACAAAGTACATAGACCGCTATCCAGCATGCATCTATGCCTAAAAAGTCCACCTTCAGGTTATCATCCGAACCCCCTCCAGTATTAAGTTGCAAACAACAGACAATTGCATTAAGTATGGTGTGTAATGTAATCAACAAATACATCCTTAGACATAGCATTGATGTTTTATCCCTAGTGGCAACATCACATCCACAACCTTAGGGGTTGCTGTCACTCCCCCAGATTTAATGGAGACATGAACCCACTATTGAGCATAAATACTCCCTCTTGGAGTTACAAGTATCAACTTGGCCAGAGCCTCTACTAGCAACGGAGAGCATGCAAGATCATAAACAACACATAGATAATAGATTGATAATCAACATAGCATAGTATTCCATATTCATCGGATCCCAACAAACGCAATATGTAGCATTACAAATAGATGATCTTGATCATGTTAGGCAGTTCACAAGATCCAACAATGATAGCACAATTAGGAGAAGACAACCATCTAGCTACTGCTACGGACCCATAGTCCAGGGGTGAACTACTCACACATCACTCCGGAGGCGACCATGGCGGTGAAGAGTCCTCCGGGAGATGATTCCCCTCTCCGGCAGGGTGCCGGAGGCGATCTCCTGAATCCCCCGAGATGGGATTGGCGGCGGCGGCGTCTCTGGAAGGTTTTCCGTATCGTGGCTCTCGGTCCTAGGGTATTCGCGAAGAAGACTCTAAGTAGGCGGAAGGGCGGAGTCGGAGGGCTGACGGGGGCCCCACACACTAGGGCCGCGCGGGCCCCTCCTGGGCCGCGCCGCCCTACTGTGGCGGCGCCTCGTCGCCCCACTTCGGTTCCCTTTCGGTGTTCTGGAAGCTTCGTGGAAAAATAGGCCCCTGGGCGTTGATTTCGTCCAATTTCGAGAATATTTCCTTACTAGGATTTCTGAAACCAAAAACAGCAGAAAATAGCAACTGGCTCTTCGGCATCTCGTTAATAGGTTAGTACTGGAAAATGCATAAATATGACATAAAGTATGTATAAAACATGTGTGTATCATCATAAAACAAGCATGGAACATAAGAAATTATCGATACGTTGGAGACGTATCAGAGATCCAACTAAGGAATATAATTCTTCTCTATTCCAAATTATTTTACATCAAACCTAGAGAGGTGAGAGTCCTATTTTGTTTAGGGAAGCAATAACAAACCTTGAGCTAAACCTTGGATATACATCCAAGTATTCAGATCATCATCTTTAAGAGGAACCCTAGGATATTGTTCAAGGCATTTCCTAGAGAGAGAACCCATCTATGATAAACATAGATATTGATGATCGCATCCATCTCTATGGAGCCTAACCTTAGGTTAGTATTAAAAGTCCTTCCCAAATGAGAGAGACCATTCATACTAATCCTAGCTCTGTCTACTTAAGAATAAAGGACAACCTTTGAACGAAAGTATTAGGTTGTAAACCATTTCCCTCGGAGTGGAGAGATAACCTAATATCACATGGAATAATACCATATCCATGAATTGATAAAGTAAGGAGGAGATTCATTCAATCAAGATAACCAAGTGGAGTTTTAGACTAGATACCTATTGAGATATTGTGAACACACCATAAACCCTAGAATAATTATTCCTATGAGAGAGAGCTCAAGCTATGGTGCTACACTCCAGTTAGTTGAGGCAACACTTGAATTTGAGGGAGAGAACTATCCATATACCCAGATGAGTATATCAACATTGCTTAAGTAAAACCCTAACAGAATATCTCAGGTATTCTCCTGGGATATAAATTATTGAAGCAACCATAGTAGTTCCATCCAAGAAAGTAAAATAGAAGTGTTATATTTAGTTGATCAAGACAATACTTAATCTTGGGAGTGAGAAACCTAATTCTTGAGAAATACCTTAGGAAGCCAAACCTTGATCATTATAAATTGAGTAATGATCATAAACCCTAAGAACTTGAGGTAAAGATATTAAGAACAAGTTGATCATGCCTAATCCATGATCATGCTCTTGAGGTATGTGAGGATAAGTTAAATCCTAATAGGATTAGTAGATGTTATTCACCACATGAAATCATAGGGAGGTAACTAGTAAGCAACCCTAGGCTTATATCCCAACCTTAACTTGTGAACCACTTGGTGATTATAAATAGAATCTTATCACATCTAAATTCCACCTACTCCTCAATAAAAGAACATAAGAAAAGCTTAGAGTAAATTCTATACTTTATATGGTGAGAAACCATTCATCCATATAACCAAAGTTAACTATAAAAAGAACCATAACCACCTTAGTTACTTTAATGATAAATTGAGGATAGTAATGAAAGTCAATTGGTAGAAGATAAAACCACTTCTCAAGTCCTTAATAACTAGAGGAGAACCTCAACTATTAAGAAGTAACCATCTTATAATGGACAGGGAGACTAAACCCTAGTTGGTGCATCACTTGGGTGATCATAACCATAAACCTAGTTCACATTTGAGTTCCAAACCATATGCCATTAGGTGAATATCATTAGAACCTTATAATTGCTCACAAACTAAATCTTAGGCTTCAATTATTGAACCTAAGATTAGCCTAGTGCTAAATACTATATTTAAAACCATGTGTAGTACTCAACCATTTATCATTATAACCAAGACCAAACCCTGATAAGAGTAATATCTACTCTAGATTATTCAAGGTGTTATTAAATATAACCCTAGTACTACCTTTGGGGAAATGGTTATAATAAAAACTACAAGACCTTAACAAGCAAGTGCTCACATAAAATTATATGCATAGAGTTAAATCCTCAGCTTATGAGATCAAACCCTACTAATAACTTATAACACACTCATAGTAGAAATACCCAACTCTACTAATATCAAATAGATATAATTCACAAGAAAACCAAAATGAGAGTATCAATTCATGTCTATTTAACATTTTGAATAAGAATCACAAGTGTGCAATAGAATCTCATATAAAATGCTTGTTCAAGTAGAATAATAACATAATAGTCAGGATATTAAATCTTGATAAAATTAACAATTGAGAAACCTGAAAAAATTAACAGAATTCAAATATGAAATTCAAATAGAAACTAAAAACAAAATTGTAAACCAGAAAATAAAATAGAAATAGAAAACAAAACAGAAAATAGAGAAAGGAGGAGCTTACCTGCTAGCCCAGCAGCAAACCACACAGCAACCCAAAAGAAAGCCCATGAGCCAGCCCCGCACCGGCCCAGCCCAGCAGGAAACGATCCATACCGTTTCGTGTAAATGGAAGGCAAACGCCTTCTTCTTCCTCTCCGGGGGCGACACCGCGCAGGAGCACCTGGCCACATCCTCGTCGAGGATTAGGACGCCGTCGGACGCCCTTCACTATGCCAGAGGCCAATACAAGTATCTCCACGTCCGGAACTATTCCCTTGGCGCCAAGATTTGCGCCCAAAGACATCGCCAACATGGCCGCAGTATCCTTGTCGCCGGCGACGAATTGTCGTCAATGCCGAGCTCTCCTGGAGCTATAAAACCATCCCAAAAACCGTAGTGAAACCCTAATCATCCACCACCCCTTCAATTTTTCTCTAGCCTTCCCTATCTCTCACGGCTGCTCGGAGCATCTGATCGGTGTCAAGAACAACCCGTCGGAGGAGGCCACCCCAGGGTCCGAGAGGTAGTCCTTGAGAAGCGCACGAGTTCGCTGATCGTACTGGTCGGAGGAATCGAGAAGAAGCTTCCCCAATTGAGCAAATTTTGGCATTCCCTTTTGCGGTGGCTCGCCGGAATCCGCGACCGCGTCGTCGACTCCGACAACCCTGCGCTTCACCGAGCATACCCACGTGCTTATGGTAAGCTAGCGCTTCTCCTGAGCTTAAAATTGCATCCGAGCACCTTCTGTAGCCTCGATTTGGTTGTTGGCCGGAGTTCACCACCGCGGAGACGCTCGCCGGAGCTATCTCCGGTGACCATTGGCTGGGGGCGCCGACTCCATATTGATCAGCGTGCAGAGCCGCGTCTAGATAGTCTCTGTGTCTGTCCCCGCGCGGCCGGAATCGTCGTCGCCGGCGACAACTGCCCGCCGGTCACCGTGTCCTTTACCACGTCGATGATTTTGACCCAGTCAACTGGCAACGAGGCAGTTGATGTGGCCAGGGCCCACCTATCAGTGACTGAGAGTAGAATAGCCCGGGTAGGTTTAGTAATTCCCTGTTTTAATTTCAAATTCATAAATTGCTGCAACTTCAAATAATTATAGAAAATTCATTTTAACTCGGATAAATATAAATAAGATATCAAAATTCTTAGAAAAGTAAACTCTATCCAATAAAAAGATAATATGAAATTTTTATTTTTAATAAAAATTCAATTATTTAATACTTGTTAATTAAGCATTTTCCTTTAATTCTTAATACAATTGAAATTCGGAAATTACGAAAACTTTTCAAATTAAATAAAAACCAGTAAATAAAGAAAGAAAATATTAAAAGTAATTATCTTTATTTGTTATTTTGTTAAATCATTATTAGAGAGATTTAAAACCTGATTAATAATTACCCTAATTACTAATTGTTTAAAAAGAATAAAATGCCAAATTCAATATTATTTTATTTACAAGTTACTAATAACTTCAACTTTAAATTGAAGTTATTAATCATAGGTCTATATGGTAAATAGAAAACCCTAATTCCATAGTGAATGATATTACAACCCATCATTTCATGTGAAACCTAAAACCCTAATTCAATTAGGAACCCTAGCTCCATTATTACATGTGAACCCTAAATTGCTTCTAACCTAAACCCTAGGTTAGAACATGTGATCATGATACTTTAATTTCATTCATAGCTCCATAGTAGAAACTAAACAATTGCCAAGTCTTCATAAAATAATAGAGACCCATCTCTAATACTTTGGTATTACATGTGTTCATGCTTAGCTGATCAAACAGGACCAACCCTAGTTCCTATCTTCTGAGACACCAACTTAGTTATCCATGCTTAGCATCACACCAATGTGATGAACCTCAGGAGCAACTATGCCAAATCTTGAGCATTACCTAACCATATTCCACTAAACCCTACTAGTGTTGGATACTGATCCACCATCCTATTTAGGAGCCAATTATTCCTTACTTAATAGAACCAACAGTAAAACCTAAACCACCTCAACCCTACTTGATATACTTCTTATTACTTAAGAAGTATGTTCTCCAAAAGTTATTCTTTTGAAGTAAATAAAGAATCATCATCAACCCTGCTTATAAGGATCTATAAACCCTAGCTAGCTATCACCAATAAGATGAACCAATCCTGATAGCAACCTTGTATGAATAATTGCTTAGAATGCCCAGGCTTAATTCAACCTTACTAGCCCTAGGTGTTGATGAATCAAACGTTGTTGTGATCCATCTAATACATACTCTAGAAACTAGATGAAACCATAGTCAACCATAGAACCCCACCAACCTAATTATCATACTTGTTAATTATTAAAGAACATGTTCTTCAAAAGTTATTCTTTTCAATTATATAATAAGTAATCATCAACCATGCATTATAGGACTTAAAATTGACAACTGCTCTTTACTTATTATACAACTACTATTCCTGGGTGTGTATAATTGTTACTATGCATTTTACCACCTGCTTATGATTCTAAAACAACACAACCCTGAATAAGAACCTTGTTTGTGAATCACTCTAAAAGTGCAACACACCCTAAACCAATCATTACAACTCACTAATCCTAAATCATCGGGGTTAGGTCACGCTTAGAGCGATTGCATCTCATACTTATGCATTATTGCATCCTTGCCAATCTTTTAAACATCGTCCTTACCGGACGATGATGCTTTCAGAATTTGGAGTTATTGCGTATCGAAGACCTTGCCTGCATAATCTTGCAGTCGAGAAAGGCAAGTTCATCGCTTGCTCATGTCATTTGAGTATTTTTACCAAATTACTTGCAAAGTACTATGTTTATCACTATTGCATAAAAAGCAAAACCACTATTTTCATAACTATGAATATGACTATGTGGTGGGCAATGGAACCATGGATTATGTTGATATGGTGGAGGTTCCATTGCAAGGTTTTATATCCATCTAGGATTAAACAACAAATGTCGTCCATTGATTCTTGTACCGTAATACCCGTGTTAACCATAAGATCTGGAGTGGGACGGAATAATCAATTGTGTTTTCACCTCTCGTTCATCAACGGATGCGCTTTACGTAGTACACTTGTAATCTAAGGGGGCAAGCGGTGAGGCTGGGGAGTCCTAAGTCCCCACGGCATTGTCCGTAGTACACTTGTCGCCCGAAGGAGCAAGCGGTGAGGCTGGGGAGTCCTAAGTCCCCACGGTATTGCGGTCTATGATGGGTTGCAGCTACCGGCGAAGGAGTTTGGTTCGATCCTAGACTGTCGTCGTGGTCGGGGTCCATCCTTAATTGGTATAAGAGGACCGGCGAGGACCCAGGGTCGGGGTATGCAACAAAGGGTGGGTGTTTGAGGTAGCGGAGGAACATGATTGGCTATGACCTTATACCGGGCCTCACACCAAAGGAAGTGTGGACGGGTCATTCCCGGTTGGCACCAAGGTTAACATCTCTTATGGGTAAAGCAACACACCTCTGCAGAGTGTAATGAATCGTGACCTGTCACTCCCTATTCCGGGATATGGAACTGCGAACGCTGCCGGAAAGGAGCTCCATGAAGTTCTTGTAACCGGTGAAGGCTGATGGACATAGTTCTTCTGAATAAAAGCAACCTTTTGAAGAAATGATTATGAAAACCTGCATTGGTATTAGACTTTCTGGTCTAATGCCGTAGCTAGTGCATTAAACACCTCTTTCCTATAATGAACTTGTTGAGTACGCTCGTACTCATCCCACTCTTAAATCCCCTGCTTAGATATGGAGGCATCGAAGGAGGATCTACAGTGCAACTCGAAGGCCGAGGAGTCAACAACTACTTCACGAGACAGGACCCTATCAGAGGAGTCAGATACCACATCCAACAAGGAGAAAACATAGTTTAGCCATAGAAGGGAACTAGTTTCCTAAACCTAGCTCCTATTTAGCTAGAATCTATTCATAGCCTCTATAGCTAGTTATATACTCTACAAATAGAGTTCGTGATAGGATTAGACTACGAGTCGTTCTTCTGGAGTTTAATTGCAGTTTACCTCATTGTAAAGTAGGAGGCTGTGTTGATCTTCTGTAATAGAGTCTGTATGTAATTCTATAGACATGCCTTGGACCCGCATATGTTTTTGTTGTACCACTATGAGCGATATAATACTAGTGGAACGGTGTTTCATTGGTGTTATATCAGACTTGCATACCACACCATGCAGTGGTATGCCGTGTCACCACAGTTGGTATCAGAGCAAATGCTTTGACCCTAGGATTAAAACCCTTTAAAGGAGACCTATAGGATTGGTAGTGTCTATAGGAAATTGTCTTAGCTAAACTAAATAGTTCTTATGACTTGAGATGGATATTCACTTGAGAATAATCCTGACACACTTGAGTCAACCTTTCCTATCTATCTTTCCTAAGTAAAGTTAGTTAGCTAATCCCAAACATGTAGGACACCATTAAGTCTTTAAAACAATAGATGAATAGCTCACAGTTGGTATAGAAAACATGGTAGTCCAAAGAGAGGATACAACCATAAGGAAGATATCCTATTGGAAGATGTGTACCAACACATGTTATGGTTAAGTAAGAATTATCCAGACCTGTAATAGGAGTAATATTAAGTGAGAAAGATAACAAGATATCCTATTAGAAGGTGTAAACCAATACAAGTAATAGGTAAGTAAATTATCCAAACATGTAAAAACAACTGATAGTAAGGAATGAATATAAGTTATATGAGGTAGTATAAACCATGATAAGTCAATCATGGGAGGAAAGAAAGAGGGATAGGAATAATATATGTCTACTTCCATGGTAGGGATAGTAATCATATAAGATTCACTTGAGAATCATTATGTGATGGAATAGAACATCTTAAACATTTAGGAGGAGAACAATAAGAAGCCAGACAATAGTGCAAGAACTGTGTTCCAAAAAAATATGGGAAGTGTGCCAAGCACATCATGACCATATGCTTATGGTAGAAACGCTTAGAAGTATATGAACTATATCCTAACAAATATGTATTCAGAGTAACCAAAGTAGAACTAGTGGTATCATACAAAATAGTCCTCAATAGCACTTATATATGGTATAATACTTTGTTAGTGCTTCCAAACAAAACTAGGTTAACTTTAACTATCCTAGACCACATTGTTTCAAGTTTATCTCATTGCAAATGTGCAATTATGGTAAAGGTTGAGACAAATAGTAGTCTGCCATATAATCATGCTAAGTATCATGATATAAACCTATCTTATGTGGTGTTATATACTACACATCAGAGCCTGATGTTTAGAGATGTCTTACTCCACTAGTATATTCAGGCTTATGATGGTGTGTATTATAAACACAAAACTGAATCATCTTGGATTGTATTGCATTTTCATTGTTTGACTAGATCCATACATGAAGTTTGACTTCGATATGCAAATGCATGTTGCGATATCAAGTCCTGACTTGATGCTGTAGATCTAGAGGGTAATAGTATTCGTGTGAGGAAGAGACGAAGTTTGGAAGATTCCGTAGACAAGATGAAGGTTCATCAGAGAAAGGAAGCAAAGTTGTGGGAAGTAACCACAATACTCCGAAGATAGTACCAATCAAAACCCATGCTTTGCCTCAACAGAGGAGTACTTTAGTACATAAGAAGCATGAAGGTGAGAAATATGATGACTATGGAGTAGTAGAAGTAGAACCATAGTCATTATGGAAGAGGGAATGCATGGGAATTCACTTAGGATACTATATTCATAGTGTCAGCTAGTGGTTTTCTTGCAACAATAAACCCTCGAAAAAGGAAGATGACTTATGAAACGATAGCAGATATAAGAAGACCACAATTGGTATTAGAAGACCATAGTTGTGGTATAGGATCAATACTGCGAGATAAAGTAGAAGATGTCTCGTCTAGTTGATCACAACCTATAATAGAATCCATTTTTAGATAACAAATAGCCACAATTGGTATCAAGTAGTCCACCATTGGATTATTTGTACCAAGAAGTTGTGAACAAATAAAATTTTGTCGGCCAAATAACCATATAGTCGAAGGATTCACATTGGATGTCCACAATTGAGTGGATACACCACATATATTCTTCGCAAGACCTTAGAAGAGTACAAACCTATAAGCTAGACCTAGACCAACAATCTAACCATAAGTCCAATGGTTGGAAGAAAAGGAGTTGAAAAACATAAGAAAACTCTAAGGGGTAGAGTAAAGATTGAGTTGGATTTACAATGACTCAATACTTTAAGCAAGATATAAGCAGAAGGTCTGAACTGAGAGGAAGTTCGATCTTATTTTCAAAAGATTGTTGAACAATACTCTCAGAAGGATGTCAGACCAAAAGCCGAGGTTTATACCTCGAGGAAGTAAGAGGTGGACTGTAACTTGAGAAAGTGAGTAATATTTACTCAGAAGTACGGAAGCTCAAGTAAGTCATTGATACGTCTCCGACGTATCGATAATTTCTTATGTTCCATGCCACATTACTGATGTTATCTACATGTTTTATGCACACTTTATGTCATATTCGTGCATTTTCTGGAACTAACCTATTAACAAGATGCCGAAGTGCCGATTGCTGTTTTCTCGCTGTTTTTGGTTTCGGAAATCCTAGTAACGAAATATTCTCGAATTGGACGAAATCAAAGCCCGGGGGCCTATTTTCTCACGAAGCTTCCAGAAGTCCGAAGGAGAGACGAAGAGGGGCCACGGAGGGGCCACACCCTAGGGCGGCGCGGCCCCCCCTTGGCCGCGCGGCCCTGTGGTGTGGGGCCCCCGTGCCGCCTCTTGACCTGCCCTTCCGCCTACAAATAGCCTCCGTTGCGAAACCCCCAGTACCGAGAGCCACGATACGGAAAACCTTCCAGAGATGCCGCCGCCGCCGATCCCATCTCGGGGGATCCAGGAGATCGCCTCCGGCACCCTGCCGGAGAGGGGAATCATCTCCCGGAGGACTCTACACCGCCATGGTCGCCTCCGGAGTGATGTGTGAGTAGTCTACCCCTGGACTATGGGTCCATAGCAGTAGCTAGATGGTTGTCTTCTCCCCATTGTGCTATCATTGTCGGATCTTGTGAGCTGCCTAACATGATCAAGATCATCTATCTCGTAATTCTATATGTTGCGTTTGTTGGGATCCGATGAATAGAGAATACTTGTTATGTTGATTATCAAAGTTATATCTATGTGTTGTTTATGATCTTGCATGCTCTCCGTTACTAGTAGATGCTCCGGCCAAGTAGATGCTTGTAACTCCAAGAGGGAGTACTTATGCTCGATAGTGGGTTCATGCCCGCATTGACACTCGGGACGATGACGATGAAAGTTCTAAGGTTGTGTTGTGTCTGTTGCCACTAGGGATAAAACATTAGTGCTATGTTCAAGGATGTAGTCACTAGTTACATTACGCGCCATACTTAATGCAATTGTCCGTTGTTAGCAACTTAATACTCGGAGGGGGTTCGGATGATAACCTCGAAGGTGGACTTTTTAGGCATAGATGCAGTTGGATGACGGTCTATGTACTTTGTCGTAATGCCCAATTAAATCTCACTATACTCATCATGATATGTATGTGCATGGTCATGCTCTCTTTATTTGTCAATTGCCCAACCGTAATTTGTTCACCCAACATGCTGTTTGTCTTATGGGAGAGACACCTCTAGTGAACTGTGGACCCCGGTCCAATTCTCTTTACTCGAAATACAATCTACCGCAATACTTGTTCTATCGTTTTCTCGCAAACAATCATCTTCCACACAATACGGTTAATCCTTTGTTACGAGCAAGCCGGTGAGATTGACAACCTCACTCGTTTCGTTGGGGCAAAGTACTTTGGTTGTGTTGTGCAGGTTCCACGTTGGCGCCGGAATCCCCGGTGTTGCGCCGCACTACATCCCGCCGCCATCAACCTTCAACGTGCTTCTTGGCTCCTCCTCGGTTCGATAAACCTTGGTTTCTTTTTGAGGGAAAACTTGCTGCTGTGCGCATCATACCTTCCTCTTGGGGTTGCCCAACGAACGTGTGAAATACACGCCATCAAGCATATTTTCTGGCGCCGTTGCCGGGGAGTTCAAGACACGCTGCAAGGGGAGTCTCCACTTCTCAATCTCTTTACTTTGTTTTTGTCTTGCTTAGTTTTATTTACTACTTTGTTTGCTGCACTAAATCAAAATACAAAAAAATTAGTTGCTAGTTTTACTTTATTTGCTATCTTGTTTGCTATATCAAAAACACAAAAAAATTAGTTTACTTGCATTTACTTTACTTTATTCATCATGTTTCCTTTTAATTTTACCACAAAAGACATACCGGTAGGACGTGGGTCTATAGTTGGGAGAAATAATATAGAAGAATTCTTCAACCATGTTAGTACTATTGAAAATTTTGAAGATAGACACTTGGTAGACCTTGCGCCTACTTATGAAATTGCTGCTGCACATTTAGTTCGCCTCGTTGGAAACTAAATTTGTTAATCTTAATCCTATAATCCAACACATGTTTTTCACACTTGGTGATATGGAAGAGGGGAAAAGAAAGATTTTGTATTAGAAACCCTTCTTAGAGAATTTGGTGGTCTAGCAAGAGAAGCTAGAAAGGTGTTTGCTAAATTTAATATGCTTGGTTCTCCTACTAATTTTGTTAGTCTCCTTGAAAAGATGGATATGGATAGAATAAGATACACTAATAATATTGATGATGGAGGGGAGATCAAAGCACCAATACCATGTAAGCTCCTAGCTATGAATGATGCACTAGAAAATAACTATGCTTGGCTTGTTCCTGAAAATTTGTTTGATGAGAGTAGCACGCCTAAGACTAATGAAAAGGGAGATGCTAAAACTTATGTATCTAATATACTATTCCTGGTTGAGAAAAGCCCACACCCCGCTGTAGAAGTACCACCCTTCGATAATACTTGATACACACTTTCGCGCCTAGCCGAAAGGCGTTAAAGAAAAGCGCTTATGGGAGACAACCCATGTTTTTACCTACAGTACTTTGTTTTTATTTTGTGTCTTGGAAGTTGTTTACTACTGTAGCAACCTCTCCTTATCTTAGTTTTGTGTTTTGTTGTGCCAAGTTAAGCCGTTGATAGAAAAGTAAGTACTAGATTTGGATTACCGCATGGTTCCAGATTTCTTTGCTGTCACGAATCTGGGTCTACCTCCCTGTAGGTAGCTCAGAAAATTAAGCCAATTTACGTGCATGATCCTCAGATATGTATGCAACTTTCATTCAATTTGAGAATTTTCATTTGAGCAAGTCTGGTGCCATTTTAAAATTCGTCAATACGAACTGTTCTGTTTTGACAGATTCTGCATTTTATTTCGTATTGCCTCTTTTGCTATGTTGGATGAATTTCTTTGACCACTAATGTCCAGTAGCATTATGCAATGTCCAGAAGTGTTAAGAATGATTGTGTCACCTCTGAATATGTTAATTTTTATTGTGCACTAACCCTCTAATGACTTGTTTCGAGTTTGGTGTGGAGGAAGTTTTCAAGGATCAAGAGAGGAGTATGATGCAACATGATCAAGGAGAGTGAAAGCTCTAAGCTTGGGGATGCCCCGGTGGTTCACCCCTGCATATTCTAAGAAGACTCAAGCGTCTAAGCTTGGGGATGCCCAAGGCATCCCCTTCTTCATCGACAACATTATTAGGTTCCTCCCCTGAAACTATATTTTTATTCCATCACATCTTATGTGCTTTTTCTTGGAGCGTCGGTTTGTTTTTGTTTTTGTTTTGTTTGAATAAAATGGATCCTAGCATTCACTTTATGGGAGAGAGACACGCTCCGCTGTAGCATATGGACAAGTATGTCCTTGGTTTCTACTCATAGTATTCATGGCGAAGTTTCTCCTTCGTTAAATTGTTATATGGTTGGAATTGGAAAATGATACATGTAGTAATTGCTATAAATGTCTTGGGTAATGTGATACTTGGCAATTGTTGTGCTCATGTTTAAGCTCTTGCATCATATGCTTTGCACCCATTAATGAAGAAATACATAGAGCATGCTAAAATTTGGTTTGCATATTTGGTTTCTCTAAGGTCTAGATAATTTCTAGTATTGAGTTTGAACAACAAGGAAGACGGTGTAGAGTCTTATAATGTTTTCAATATGTCTTTTATGTGCGTTTTGCTGCACCGGTTCATCCTTGTGTTTGTTTCAAATAAGCCTTGCTAGCCTAAACCTTGTATCGAGAGGGAATACTTCTCATGCATCCAAAATACTTGAGCCAACCACTATGCCATTTGTGTCCACCATACCTACCTACTACATGGTATTTTCCCGCCATTCCAAAGTAAATTGCTTGAGTGCTACCTTTAAAATTCCATCATTCACCTTTGCAATATATAGCTCATGGGACAAATAGCTTAAAAACTATTGTGGTATTGAATATGTAATTATGCACTTTATCTCTTATTAAGTTGCTTGTTGCGCGATAACCATGTTCACTTGGGGACGCCATCAATTATTCATTGTTGAATTTCATGTGAGTTGCTATGCATGTCCGTCTTGTCCGAAGTAAGAGAGATCTACCACCTTATGGTTAAGCATGCATATGTTAGAGAAGAACATTGGGCCGCTAACTAAAGCCATGATCCATGGTGGAAGTTTCAGTTTTGGACAACAATCCTCAAATCTCAAATGAGAAAATTATTAATTGTTGTTATATGCTTATGCATAAAAGAGGAGTCCATTATCTGTTGTCTATGTTGTCCCGGTATGGATGTCTAAGTTGAAGAATAATCAATAGCGAGAAATCCAATGCGAGCTTTCTCCTTAGACCTTTGTACAGGCGACATAGAGGTACCCCTTTGTGACACTTGGTAAAAACAATGCATTGTGATGATCCGGTAGTCCAAGCTAATTAGGACAAGGTGCGGGCACTATTAGTATACTATGCATGAGGCTTGCAACTTATAAGATATAATTTACATGATGCATATGCTTTATTACTACCGTTGACAAAATTGTTTCATGTTTTCAAAATCAAAGCTCTAGCACAAATATAGCAATCGATGCTTTTCCTCTATGGAGGACCATTCTTTTACTTTCAATGTTGAGTCAGTTCACCTATTTCTTTCCACCTCAAGAAGCAAACACTTGTGTGAACTGTGCATTGATTCCTACATACTTGCTTATTGCACTTATTATATTACTCTATGTTGACAATATCCATGAGATATACATGTTACAAGTTGAAAGCAACCGCTGAAACTTAATCTTCTTTTGTGTTGCTTCAATGCTTTTACTTTGAATTATTGCTTTATGAGTTAACTCTTATGCAAGACTTATTGATGCTTGTCTTGAAGTGCTATTCATGAAAAGTCCTTGCTTTATGATTCACTTGTTTACTCATGTCATATACATTGTTTTGATCGCTGCATTCACTACATATGCTTTACAAATAGTATGATCAAGATTATGATGGCATGTCACTCCGGAAATTATCCGTGTTATCGTTTTACCCGCTCGGGATGAGCAGAACTAAGCTTGGGGATGCTGATACGTCTCCGACGTATCGATAATTTCTTATGTTCCATGCCACATTATTGATGTTATCTACATGTTTTATGCACACTTTATGTCATATTCGTGCATTTTCCGGAACTAACCTATTAACAAGATGCCGAAGTGCCGATTCGTTGTTTTCTCGCTGTTTTTGGTTTCAAAAATCCTAGTAACGAAATATTCTCGGAATTGGACGAAATCAAAGCCCGGGGGCCTATTTTCTCACGAAGCTTCCGGAAGTCCGAAGGAGAGACGAAGAGGGGCCACGGAGGGGCCACACCCTAGGCGGCGCGGCCCCCCCTTGGCCGCGCGGCCCTGTGGTGTGGGGCCCCCGTGCCGCCTCTTGACCTGCCCTTCCGCCTACAAATAGCCTCCGTTGCGAAACCCCCGGTACCGAGAGCCACGATACGGAAAACCTTCCAGAGACGCCGCCGCCGCCGATCCCATCTCGGGGGATCCAGGAGATCGCCTCCGGCACCCTGCCGGAGAGGGGAATCATCTCCCGGAGGACTCTACACCGCCATGGTCGCCTCCGGAGTGATGTGTGAGTAGTCTACCCTTGGACTATGGGTCCATAGCAGTAGCTAGATGGTTGTCTTCTCCCCATTGTGCTATCATTGTCGGATCTTGTGAGCTGCCTAACATGATCAAGATCATCTATCCGTAATTCTATATGTTGCGTTTGTTGGGATCCGATGAATAGAGAATACTTGTTATGTTGATTATCAAAGTTATATCTATGTGTTGTTTATGATCTTGCATGCTCTCCGTTACTAGTAGATGCTCCGGCCAAGTAGATGCTTGTAACTCCAAGAGGGAGTACTTATGCTCGATAGTGGGTTCATGCCTGCATTGACACCGGGACAGTGACGAAAAGTTCTAAGGTTGTGTTGTGCTTGTTGCCACTAGGGATAAAACATTAGTGCTATGTTCAAGGATGTAGTCACTAGTTACATTATGCGCCATACTTAATGCAATTGTCCGTTGTTAGCAACTTAATACCGGAGGGGGTTCGGATGATAACCTCGAAGGTGGACTTTTTAGGCATAGATGCAGTTGGATGACGGTCTATGTACTTTGTCGTAATGCCCAATTAAATCTCACTATACTCATCATGATATGTATGTGCATGGTCATGCTCTCTTTATTTGTCAATTGCCCAACCGTAATTTGTTCACCCAACATGCTGTTTGTCTTATGGGAGAGACACCTCTAGTGAACTGTGGACCCCGGTCCAATTCTCTTTACTTGAAATACAATCTACTGCAATACTTGTTCTACTGTTTTCTCGCAAACAATCATCTTCCACACAATACGGTTAATCCTTTGTTACAGCAAGCCGGTGAGATTGACAACCTCACTCGTTTCGTTGGGGCAAAGTACTTTGGTTGTGTTGTGCAGGTTCCACGTTGGCGCCGGAATCCCGGTGTTGCGCCGCACTACATCCCGCCGCCATCAACCTTCAACGTGCTTCTTGGCTCCTCCTGGTTCGATAAACCTTGGTTTCTTTCTGAGGGAAAACTTGCTGCTGTGCGCATCATACCTTCCTCTTGGGGTTGCCCAACGAACGTGTGAAATACACGCCATCAGTCATGGATAAAGAAGTTGAATGAAGGTATTATCAGAGACCTAATAAAGCTCAAATAGGCCAAAGACCGAAGGAGTTAAACCATATCAAAACTAAATACTTATAGAATGATTCCTTTTATGGAACTTAAAGAACCAAAATAGTTATAAGTATCAACCATAAACCATGATTGGATGGACTAAATGAGTCTAATCCATTCTTAGGGAAATAAACCATCACGGCCATTTCCATGGTAACTACCTTACCAAGTACCATTATTGCACTTTTGGTAGTAAGGGAAAACAAAGACCTATTTATCAATTAGGAGTTTACTATCAAATTAGTCTTCAGTTAAGACTAGCAGCACCAGAAGGAGTCCCATCATTGAATCTTCAATGAGAAAGGAAACAAGATTATAATATTGAAAGAAATCATGGAATTGAAGTAAGAGGCCATGATTCAGAGACAAACCCTAATGGATTCCAGGAAGAATCTGGACAAGGGATATATTCAATGATATCTAGTAAGATCAATACAGAGTTCGAGAAAAGTCGTAGTCTGCACAAGTCAGATCCACACTCCGGAAACGTGAGAGAGTTCAAACTTCGAGGACGAAGTTTAGTTTAAGGTGTAGAGACTGTAATATCCAAGGTAATGGGGTTACAAAAATAGAGGAAACAGATGTGTGCATTGCATTCATGCATAGAAAATCTGGGGAATTTTCGCGTTTTAAAGTATAACAATCACTTTAACTGAAGTTTCACTTGATCTTGGTGGAATTGAAGTAGCTCATCAAGTCAAGCGCTATAAACCTCAATGTGACTTTATTAAGATCTTGTTTTGGGTAGAGTTAGTTTGATCTAAGGGGTTAGATCAAATGGAACTAATAATCAACACAACAACACTTTACTCAATGATCAATTACTTTATATTATAAAAGATTATAATATGGTAATCCTTGTCATAACATATGAACACCAATTCAATTGCAAATCAAGTAACAATAAAATGGAGAAGCCATTCTTGACTTATCTTCTCCATGTCTTAAACTAATCCATGCACTTATCATAAACCCTATGATAATCATTCTACCTTAATCTTGGAAACAAGACAAGGAGATCCAACTAAGAAATATAATTCTTCTCTATTCCAAATTATTTTACATCAAACCTAGAGAGGTGAGAGCCCTATTTTTTTTAGGGAAGTAATAACAAACCTTGAGCTAAACCTTGGATATACATCCAAGTATTCAGATCATCATCTTTAAGAGGAACCCTAGGATATTATTCAAGGCATTTCCTCGAGAGAGAACCCATCTATGATAAACATAGATATTGATGATCACATCAATCTCTATGGAGCCTAACCTTAGGTTAGTATTAAAAGTCCTTCCCAAATGAGAGAGACCATCTATTATATAATTAAAACAACAAACAACTAACGGTCTAGATTAGCTAGAAATAATCAAAGCAAAAAAGAACGGCATAGATTAAATTCGGCACGTCAGGCCTATGTCGATCTCAACCTGCGCATATCCAGTCCTTCACCCTCACGTTATATACACTTTCCTTATCCCTCACGTCTACAAAGCAAAGAAAATGTCCACGGCTTTAGCAATATATCAACAACAAACAACTCTCCATTTGAATTCGATCCTTAGCTCGATCAAATCTCGTCTTTCTCACCTGGATACATGCATCTGCAGCAGCGAAACAGATCAGCACGCAGATATGCATCTACAGCTGAGCACCTACATACACAGCTCCACACGCCTAAGAAGAAGCCATGCATCCCGCACACGCCCGGTGGAGGCGAAGCGACGGCACAACGGCGATCCGTACAGTACGAGCCCAAGCTGCTTGAACGGTTGACTAACCCAAGACTCCACATCAACGAAACCATATACGACATGCCGATATCGCACCAGTGGATCAAAAGAGGGATAGCATCTTCAACCTTTAGTAATATCCTCTCCAATATGTGCTTTGTTAGCTTTGATCATCGAGTGAATCTTCAAAGGGAAGCGTGCCATGTAACGGCACGATGCTCGTCTCCGATGAGTTTCGGCCGACGGCGAGCAAGGCCTCCGAGAATATAAAAAGGTCTACCATGAGCCAGCCGTGGCGATAAGCGGCGGCGGGCCGGCGCCGCAAGGCCAATCGTCGAGTGAATCTGCAAAGAGCTGTGTGTCATGTAACGACACAGTATAGTCTCCGATGAGTTCCGAGCGACCATAACAAGACGACAAGGTCAACCATGAGGAGGGCATGGCGATAAGGGACAGTGCGCTAGCGCCGAAAGGCCAAGTGGCTGTTAGGATCGATGGCGACTCAAGTTTGATGCCGTGCATGCATGTAGATTTTTGATGAAAAATATACGATCGCATATAATTTTCCCTCCCGAATGACGGTTCTTAAATTTCAGGCATGAGTTCACATCGCACTTTGCTTTCTCTCTGCGATCTGGCTACCACGATTTCGTAGGGTCGGTGAAGTTGGAGGCTTGGAGCCCAACGGCTCAAATTACATGCTCGGTCGGTAAGTACCGATTGTCATGTAGTTCGTGGGAGTTGATCAATGTTTGAATCAAACTGGTGATTACTTGGAGTTGAGACATGTATGGATGAATTCGATTTAGAGGCGAATAACTGGACGGGTGTCCATCTGAAATTCTGAACAGTGCACACCACCGACATCATGCGATGCAAAATTAGCCACAATGCGTTTTCCCGTGTCTTTTGATTATTTTTCTTCGGTCTTGAAGATGAAATTCCATGGAGAGTATGCGAGCTACACTGAGAAAAAAAACTGAAGTAGCCCAGGTATATTCTAATCATCTAGCTAGATATACTCCTGACACTGAATCAGTAGCGTGTGTAAGGTATGCATTGCATTGGTCTAGAAGAATAAGTCGGTATGGGTATTTATGAATTTTTTTTTGCCGGAAATTATGAATATAAGGAGTACTTAAGTAATCTTATGTGGCCAAGGATGCAACCAAAAACAAAACAGGCTGCTATAGGCATAAATCAAACTGATAAAAAGTTGCAACTAGATATGACAAATAATTAGATGGTTGGGCGAATAGATGATAGGATCAACATTAAAGTCTCCACATAGTGCAGCTTGGCAACGATTTGAATGTTTATCAATGTGTACCATATGTTGTGCCAACACTAAAACTCAACAACAAAGCCTTTTCCCAAATAGGTTGGGGTAGGATATATATGAAATCTAACATAAATGAAAATTTTACACGAGTAAATAAAATTAAAATGATGCAGATGTATGCATTGATTTATAAGTAATGATTGTAATGCCGGTGTATTTATATTTTGTCCCATACGTTTCGTGATACAGCCGGTAGAAGAAGATATATATGTAACAATACTTTTTAATAATAAATTTGAGAAGAATTATTAATTGGTGGATTGACAACGACGGATGAGAATGAGAAGGGAAAATGTCAAAATGCTATCAAAATTCTATCATGCTTTCATGACACTTAGCTATAATCAATTCTTAAATTTGAATTTATATTCAGATAAGAGTTTGCAACATAGAAAGATTGGAAGAAAAATAAAATACACATCATGCCTGCGTTTAGAAATACATGACATAATGAAAAGTCTGAAATTCAACTCTTTTTTCGTTTTCGTTAATGGAAAAATATGATTGCCCAACTAAAGTTAGTATAACTTTTTGTATGTATTTTATCAATAATTACCCGCTATTACATATTATTTAAGCGTATTAATATGAGTAGAACGTGAGAACATACTAAAATATCATAACCATGATATCAATCTAGCCGCGCAAATGCGCGGGCCAACCTGCTAGTTCATACTAATCCTAGCTCTGTGGGGAGATAACCTAATATCACATGGAATAATACTATATCCATGAATTGATAAAGTAAGGAGGAGATTGGAGATTAATTCAATCAAGATAACCAAGTGGAGTTTTAGACTAGATACCTATTGAGATATTGTGAACACACCATAAACCCTAGAATAATTATTCCTATGAGAGAGAGCTCAAGCTATGGTGCTACACTCAAGTTAGTTGAGGCAACACTTGAATTTGATGGAGAGAACTATCCATATACCCAGATGAGTATATCAACATTGCTTAATAAAACCCTAACAGAATATCTCAGGTATTCTCCTGGGATATAAATTATTGAAGCAACCATAGTAGTTCCATCCAAGAAAGTAAAATAGAAGTGTTATATTTAGTTGATCAAGACAATACTTAATCTTGGGAGTGAGAAACCTAATTCTTGAGAAATACCTTAGGAAGCCAAACCTTGATCATTATAAATTGAGTAATGATCATAAACCCTAAGAACTTGAGGTAAAGATATTAAGAACAAGTTGATCATGCCTAATCCATGATCATGCTCTTGAGGTATGTGAGGATCAGTAAATCCTAATAGGATTAGTAGATGTTATTCGCCACATGAAATCATAGGGAGGTAACTAGTAAGCAACCCTAGGCTTATATCCCAACCTTAACTTGTGAACCACTTGGTGATTATAAATAGGATCTTATCACATCTAAATTACACCTACTCCTCAATAAAAGAACATAAGAAAACCTTAGAGTAAATTCTGTACTTTATATGGTGAGAAACCATTCATCCATATAACCAAAGTTAACTATAAAAAGAACCATAACCACCTTAGTTACTTTAATGATAAAATGAGAATAGTAATGAAAGTCAATTGGTAGAAGATAAAACCACTTCTCAAGTCCTTAATAACTAGAGGAGAACCTCAACTATTAAGCAAGTAACCATCTTATAATGGATAGGGAGACTAAACCCTAGTTGGTGCATCACTTGGGTGATCATAACCATAAACCTAGTTCACATTTGAGTTCCAAACCATATGCCATTAGGTGAATATCATTAGAACCTTAGAATTGCTCACAAACTAAATCTTAGGCTTCAATTATTGAACCTAAGATTAGCCTAGTGCTAAATACTATATTTAAAACCATGTGTAGTACTCAACCATTTATCATTATAACCAAGACCAAACCCTGATAAGAGTAATATCTACTCTAGATTATTCAAGGTGTTATTAAATATAACCCTAGTACTACCTTTGGGGAAATGGTTATAATAAAAACTACAAGACCTTAACAAGCAAGTGCTCACATAAAATTATATGCATAGAGTTAAATCCTCAGTTATGAGATCAAACCCTACTAATAACTTATAACACACTCATAGTAGAAATACCCAACTCTACTAATATCAAATAGATATAATTCACAAGAAAACCAAAATGAGAGTATCAATTCTTGTCTATTTAACATTTTGAATAAGAATCACAAGTGTGCAATAGAATCTCATATAAAATGCTTGTTCAAGTAGAATAATAACATAATAGTCAGGATATTAAATCTTGATAAAATTAACAATTGAGAAACCTGCAAAAAAATAACAGAATTCAAATATGAAATTCAAATAGAAACTAAAAACAGAATTGTAAACCAGAAAATAAAATAGAAATAGAAAACAAAACAGAAAATAGAGAAAGGAGGAGCTTACCTGCTAGCCCAGCAGCAAACCACGCAGCAACCCAAAAGAAAGCCCACGAGCCAGCCCCGCACCGGCCCAGCCCAGCAGGAAACGGTCCATACCGTTTTGTGTAAATGGAAGGCAAACGCCTTCTTCTTCCTCTCCGGGGGCGACACCGCGTAGGAGCACCTGGCCACGTCCTCGTCGAGGATTAGGACGCCGTCGGATGCCCTTCACTATACCAGAGGCCAATATAAGTATCTCCACATCCGGAACTATTCCCTTGGCGCCAAGATTTGCGCCCAAAGACATTGCCAACACGGCCGTAGTATCCTGGTCGCCGGCGACAAATTGTCGTCAATGCCGAGCTCTCCTGGAGCTATAAAACCATCCCAAAAACCGTAGTGAAACCCTAATCATCCACCGCCCCTTCAATTTTTCTCTAGCCTTCCCTATCTCTCACGGCTCCTCGGAGCATCTGATCGGTGTCAAGAACAACACGTCGGAGGAGGCCACCCCAGGGACCGAGAGGTAGTCCTTGAGAAGCGCACGAGCTCGCTAATCGTACTGGTAGGAGGAATCGAGAAGAAGCTTCCCCAATCGAGCAAATTTCGGCATCCCTTTCGCGGTGGCTCGCCGGAATCCGCGACCGCGTCGTCGACTCCGACAACCCCGCGCTTCACTGAGCATACTGCTGTGCGTAGTTGACGTATGTCTTTCCGTTCAACACACGACCGTTGGGAACCCCAAGAGGAAGGTGTGATGCGTACAGCAGTAAGTTTCCCTCAGTAAGAAACCAAGGTTTATCGAACCAGTAGGAGCCAAGAAGCACGTTGAAGGTTGATGGCGGCGGAGTGTAGTGCGGCGCAACACCAGGGATTCCGGCGCCAACGTGGAACCTGCACAGCACAACCAAATTACTTTGCCCCAACGTGACGGTGAGGTTGTCAATCTCACCGGCTTGCTGTAACAAAGGATTAGATGTATAGTGTGGATGATGATGTTTGCAGAAAACGATAGAACGAGTATTGCGATAGATTGTATTCAATGTAAAAGAATGGACCGGGGTCCACAGTTCACTAGAGGTGTCTCTCCCATAAGATAAATAGCATGTTGGGTGAACAAATTACAGTTGGGCAATTGACAAATAAAGAGGGCATGACCATGCACATACATGTTATGATGAGTATTGTGGAATTCAATTGGGCATTACGACAAAGTACATAGACCGCTATCCAGCATGCATCTATGCCTAAAAAGTCCACCTTCAGGTTATCATCCGAACCCCCTCCAGGTATTAAGTTGCAAACAACAGACAATTGCATTAAGTATGGTGCGTAATGTAATCAACAAATACATCCTTAGACATAGCATTGATGTTTTATCCCTAGTGGCAATAGCACATCCACAACCTTAGAACTTTCTGTCACTGTCCCAGATTTAATGGAGGCATGAACCCACTATCGAGCATAAATACTCCCTCTTGGAGTTACAAGTAAAAACTTGGCCAGAGCCTCTACTAATAACGGAGAACATGCAAGATCATAAACAACACATAGATAATAGATTGATAATCAACATAGCATAGTATTCCATATTCATCGGATCCCAACAAACGCAACATGTAGCATTACAAATAGATGATCTTGATCATGTTAGGCAGCTCACAAGATCTAAAAATGATAGCACAATAAGGAGAAGACGACCATCTAGCTACTGCTATGGACCCATAGTCCAGGGGTGAACTACTCACACATCACTCCGGAGGCGACCATGGCGGTGAAGAGTCCTCCGGGAGATGATTCCCCTCTCCGGCAGGGTGCCGGAGGTGATCTCCTGAATCCCCCGAGATGGGATTGGCGGCGGCGGCGTCTCTGGAAGGTTTTCCGTATCGTGGCTCTCGGTATTGGAACTATTCTCGACGAAGGCTTATGTAGGCGGAAGGGTAGGTCAGGGGGCGCCACGAGGGGCCCACACGCTAGGGCCGCGCCGCCCTAGTGTGGCGTCGCCTCGTCGCCCCACTTCGTTTCCTCTCCGGACTTCTGGAAGCTTCGTGGAAAAATAAGATCCTGGGCGTTGATTTCGTCCAATTCCGAGAATATTTCCTTACTAGGATTTACGAAACCAAAAACAGCGAGAAAACAACAAGCGGCTCTTCGGCATCTTGTTAATAGGTTAGTGCCGCAAAATGCATAAATATGACATAAAGTATGTATAAAACATGTGTGTATCATCATAAAACAAGCATGGAACATAAGAAATTATCGATACGTTGGAGACGTATCACATACCCACATGCTTATGGTAAGCTAGCGCTTCTCCTGAGCTTAAAATTGCATCCGAGCACCTTCTGTAGCCTCGATTTGGTTGTTGGCCAGAGTTCACCGCCGCGGAGACGCTCGCCGGAGCTGTCTCCGGTGACCATTGGCTGGGGGCGCCGACTCCATATTGATCAGCCTGCAGAGCCGCGTCTAGATAGTCTCTCTGTCCGTCCCCGTGCGGCCGGAATCGTCGTCGCCGGCGACAACTGCCCGCCGGTCACCGTGTCCTTTACCACGTCGATGCTTTTGACCCAGTCAATCGCCAACGAGGCAGTTGACGTGGCCAGGGCCCACCTATCAGTGACTGAGAGTAGAATAGCCCGGGTAGGTTTAGTAATTCCCTGTTTTAATTTCAAATTCATAAATTGCTGCAACTTCAAATAATTATAGAAAATTCATTTTAACTCGGATAAATATAAATAAGATATCAAAATTCTTAGAAAAGTAAACTCTATCCAATAAAAATATAATATGAAATTTTTATTTTTAATAAAAATATAATATGAAATTTTTATTTTTAATAAAAATTCAATTATTTAATACTTGTTAATTAAGCATTTTCCTTTAATTCTTAATACAATTAAAATTCAGAAATTAGGAAAACTTTTCAAATTAAATAAAAACCAGTAAATAAACAAAGAAAACATTAAAAGTAATTATCTTTATTTGTTATTTTGTTAAATCATTATTAGAGAGATTTAAACCCTGATTAATAATTACCCTAATTATTAATTGTTTAAAAAGAATAAAATGCCAAATTCAATATTATTTTATTTACATGTTACTAATAACTTCAACTTTAAATTGAAGTTATTAATCATAGGACTATATGGTAAATAGCAAACCCTAATTCCATAGTGAATGATATTACAACCTATCATTTCATGTGAAACCTAAAACCATAATTCAATTAGGAACCCTAGCTCCATTATTACATGTGAACCCTAAATTGCTTCTAACCTAAACCCTAGGTTAGAACATGTGATCATGATACTTTAATTTCATTCATAGCTCCATAGTAGCAACTAAACAATTGCCAAGTCTTCATAAAATAATAGAGACCCATCTCTAATACTTTGGTATTACATGTGTTCATGCTTAGCTGATCAAACAAGACAAACCCTAGTTCCTATCTTCTGAGACACTAACTTAGTTATCCATGCTTAGCATCAGACCAATGTGATGAACCTCAGGAGCAACTATGCCAAATATTGAGCATTACCTAACCATATTCCACTAAACCCTACTAGTGTTGGATACTTATCCACCATCCTATTTAGGAGCCAACTATTCCTTACTTAATAGAACCAACAGTAAAACCTAAACCACCTCAACCCTAATTGATATACATACTTAAGAAGTATGTTCTTCAAAAGTTATTCTTTTGAAGTAAATAAAGAATCATCATCAACCCTGCTTATAAGGATCTATAAACCCTAGCTAGCTATCACCAATAAGATGAACCAATCCTGATAGCAACCTTCTATGAATAATTGCTTAGAATGCCCAGGCTTAATTCAACCTTACAAGCCCTAGGTGTCGATGAATCCAACGTTGTTGTGATCCATCTAATACATTCTCCAGAAACTAGATGAAACCATAGTCAACCATAGAACCCCACCAACCTAATTATCATACTTGTTCATTATTAAAGAATATGTTCTTCAAAAGTTATTCTTTTGAATTATATAATAAGTAATCATCAACCATGCATTATAGGACTTAAAATTGACAACTGCTCTTTACTTATTATACAACTACTATTCCTGGGTGTGTATAATTGTTACTATGCATTTTACTACATGCTTATGATTCTAAAACAACACAACCCTGAATAAGAACCTTGTTTGTGAATCACTCTAAAAGTGCAACACACCCTAAACCAATCATTACAACTCACTGATCCTAAATCATCGGGGTTAGGTCACGCTTAGAGCGATTGCATCTCATACTTATGCATTATTGCATCCTTGCCAATCTTTTAAACATCATCCTTACCGGATGATGATGCTATTTCAGAATTTGGAGTTATTGCGTATCGAAGACCTTGCCTGCATAATCTTGCAGTCAAGAAAGGCAAGTTCATCGCTTGCTCATGTCATTTGAGTATTTTTACCAAATTACTTGCAAAGTACTATGTTTATCACTATTGCATAAAAAGCAAAACCACTATTTTCATAACTATGAATATGACTATGTGGTGGGCAATGGAACCATGGATTGTGTTGATATGGTGGAGGTTCCATTGCAAGGGTTTATATCCATCTAGGATTAAACAACAAATGTCGTCCGATGATTCTTGTGCCGTAATACCCTTGTTAACCATAAGATCTGGAGTGGGACGGAATAGTCAATTGTGTTTCCACCTCTCGTTCATCAACGGATGCGCTTTACCGTAGTACACTTGTAATCCAAGGGGGCAAGCGGTGAGGCTGGGGAGTCCTAAGTTCCCACGGCATTGTCCGTAGTACACTTGTCGCCCGAAGGAGCAAGCGGTGAGGCTGGGGAGTCCTAAGTCCCAACGGTATTGCGGTCTATGATGGGTTGCAGCTACCAGCGAAGGAGTTTGGTTCGATCCCAGACTGTCGTCGTGGTCGGGGTCCATCCTTAATTGGTATAAGAGGACCGGCGAGGACCCAGGGTCGGGGTATGCAACAAAGGGTGGGTGTTCGAGGTAGCGGAGGAACATGATTGTCTATGACCTTATACCGGGCCTCACACCAAAGGAAGTGTGGACGGGTCATTCCCGGTTGGCACCAAGGTTAAGATCTCTTATGGGTAAAGCAACACACCTCTGCAGAGTGTAATGAATCGTGACCTTTCACTCCCTGTTCCGGGATATGGAACTGCGAACGCTGCTGGAAAGGAGCTCCATGAAGTTCTAGTAACCGGTGAAGGCTAACGGACATAGTTCTTCTGAATAAAAGCAACCTTTTGAAGAAATGATTATGAAAACTTGCATTGGTATTAGAATTTCTGGTCTAATGCCGTAGCTAGTGCATTAAACACCTCTTTCCTATAATGAACTTGTTGAGTACGCTCGTACTCATCCCACTCTTAAATCCCCTGCTTAGATATGGAGGCATCGAAGGAGGATCTACAGTGCAACTCGAAGGCCAAGGAGTCAACAACTACTTCACGAGACAGGACCCTGTCAGAGGAGTCAGATACCACATCCAACAAGGAAAAAACATAGTTTAGCCATAGAAGGGAACTAGTTTCCTAAACCTAGCTCCTATTTAGCTAGAATCTATTTATAGCCTCTATAGCTAGTTAAATACTCTACAAATAGAGTTTGTGATAGGATTAGACTACGAGTCGTTCTTCTGTACTTTAATTGCAGTTTTACCTCATTGTAAAGTAGGAGGCTGTGTTGATCTTCTGTAACAGAGTCTGTATGTAATTCTATAGACATGCCTTGGACCCACATATGTTTCTTTTGTACCACTCTGAGCTATATAATACTATTGGAACGGTGTTTCATTGTTATATCAGACTTGCATACTACACCATGCAGTGGTATGCCGGGTCACCACAGATGAGGTCAGCGAGGCTAGGTAGGATGCACAATATGTTGATACTTGTGGCCATCACACCAAGCCTCACTGGCTCCAAGTGACCAAACATTCTAATCATCGGCCAATGCAATTAAGAAGTGCCAACTCAAATAAAAGACAAGTAGTATGTTTTAAATATCGTGCCTCATACTTTGTTGGTCGAAACAAATATTAACATCCAGGGATGGAGTCAGTGAGGCTAGGTAGGATGCACAATAGATTGATATTTGTGGCCATCACACCAAGACTCACTTGCTCCACCCCCGAGTGTACGAGTGACCGAACATTCTAATCATCGGCAAACTCCAAATACGAGGCAATTAAGGGGTCGAGTAAATGCAAATAATGATTAAGGTAAACATACCATAATCTAGAAATATATAGCAAGTAAATGTAATTATAGATGCGGGTTCACATGCACATCCATACAACTAAATAAAAGCGACAAGTCGATCGGGCCGGAATATATATAAATTACACTATGGAAGTTCATGGACATATCGTTCAAGCTTAAGCAAAAGAGTTGCCGTCGTAGGATCAGGTCGTAGGCTTCTTAGGGGGGAATGGAAGGCAGCCCTTCAGCGTGTTGAATGGACTCTCATCACGCGACATCACCAAGCGGAGTTCTATCTCGTCATTAGGAGGTAGACCGTAGCCGTAGAAGAATGCACCAGACCTATTGTTAAAATCGTGCAAATCAACTGCTGGATGCGACCCCAGTTCTCTCTCAGCAGTCTATCAGGGACATCTGCCATGTTTGCAAACTTGTTTCTGAGACTCTCTGGCAGCAACATGTCATCTGCGTAATTTATGTACTCCTGCATCTGAAGGATGGCGTACCACGCGTCCATCCCATTGTCTTCTGCCGACTGCTTGAGGCAGGGGAAGTTGGTTGTGTGGGTTAAGACCAAGCCTCCTCGGCATTTCCTCTCTACTTTGAGGGGGCCTGCCTTGTTGGCAAAGCCGGTGAGAGCATCATTGAGAAGGGCCTTGATGTGGACGTAGTCTTTCTTCTTGTCCCTACCGGAGTCGAGATACATTGCATGCGAGTGTTGCGGGTGCACGACGATGAGGGTGCAGAACTTGTCTCTGCGGAAAACACACGGATTAACCTTTGCAACTGCAAATGGAGATATAGGATAGAACGGTAATGGGGACTAGCGAGTGATTACTTACTCGGGGAAGTAAGGAATGAGAATGCCGCTCTTTTTAATGTTCGCCAGCATGAAATCCTAGACCTACTTGATGGCAGTCGCCCGATCCCTAGCGTTGCAGATGATGCTCTCCCTCATATAGAAGGGGTCCATTATCGCGATGCCCGGCGTCCCCTCCTTAACGATCTGGGAAGACATGCTAAGAGCAACTAACCGAACCACTGTAAAGTGGAGCATTCTCATGCGAAAGACGTGGAAGATGTCATTGAACCTGACGAAGCACAAGTCCGCGGGGTACTTTTCGACGAAGTTCATGCCAGTTGGCACCCTCGCCACGAACAAAGGGTAACCATGTTCTTTTGCATTGAGAAGCTGCTTCTCCACATACTGGATAGTGTTATGCAAGCTCCTCATATCCGGGGTGAGTTTCTGGAGGACATGCTCCGGCATCGTCGGTTCACCAATCCAATGCTCAGGCCGCCAATTGGTTGGCAACTTGTCAAGGTGTCAGACCGTATCCTTGGATTTTGCGTCCTTCTTCGCTGGCCTCTTCCGCTTCTTGGGTTGTACTACTGGACCATCCATCGCCGTATTGGCCGTAGCACGGAGTGTGTTTGGGCTTAACATGTTTTGGCAGCGGCGGTGGCGGCCTCCTCATGCGTTTCCTCCTTAGCTGTTTCTTGAGAGTCGAACAGCTTCTTGGAGCACAGATATTTTGTGGTCGCCGCGCTCGGATCCACCGGGGCAACTTGTGAAGACGTAGGAATTTCACATTGGAAGTCGTCACGGTCGTACGCCTTGACATCTGGCGCCGCGGGCTGTTGCGGTGGGGCGTTGAACTCTGGCGCCACTGGCTGTTGTGGTGGGGCGCTGACCACCGACGCCGCTGGCTTTTGTGGTGGGGCGCTGACCACCGGCGCCACTGCCTGTGGCGCCGCAATGTGCTTTCCTTTGCTTGTCGTCGACCCCGAGTAGGTGTTGATCCTAATTAGGGTCTTCGTCCATAGCAGTACCCAACCCTTCAGTGAGGCCAGATTCAACGGGCTATCGTCATCGGCACCATGCGGTTGATTAGGAGGAAACAAATCCTGACAGCCCGGTAACGCCCGATCCACTTCAACCCGGTAAACGTCATCCTACAAATCTCGTGTGTGCCACTTCTTATCCACAGGGCGAAGGATGGACCCCCTCGCGACGTCTTGGAGTTCGTCGTTCACTTTCATCAGGAAGGTGCATGGCGTTGAGAGCGCCTGCGAGAACATGTGTACGACGTTAGAGAGAGGGCAAGGATGACGAAACTAATATATTAACTTGATGTACACTAGCTTAATTACCGTGAGAGCTTTGAGCTCGGCTAATGTCAACGGGCTGGCACATGCGGCGGCGGGCGTGCAAGTGACGGAGGGGCTGCTACCCGGCAGGGCCGGTGAATCCCTAGCACATGCGATATTGTCGGCGGCCGGAGGAGTCTCCATTATAACATCAGCATTGCCGGCGGCCGGCGGCGCCATCGAGTTGCTGCCGCCGAAGCTAACCACTTGCATTTGCGCGGGGGGGGGGGGCTTGTTTGCCACCCTCATACCACGCGATGACAGCGTTGAAATTAGCTGCGACTGAAGCGGCGATTTCAGCTGTGATATCAGATACGAGTGAAGCTTTGAGTTGCGGTACCAGTTGCAGTACCAAACCAGCTTGGACTTGGGCTAGGATTGAGTCCCTCATTTCCTCCGCCGCCCGCTGCTTCCTCTCATTGCGCGCATTTTTATCGGCCGCAGACGACAAGCCATAGTGACCATGCTTGTAGCCTGTACCGGCGCCAGTCACATGGCCTCTATGCGGCCTTCTCGTTGGTGAATGATCATTAATGATGTTTACCGCCCGTACGAGAGGCTTGTCCCAGGCTACCCTGCCCGTCGACGCTTGCGACGAGGAGCCTTCGTCACATTGAGAAAGTCTTTGTCTTTCTTCTTCCTGCGGAAGAAACGTGAACCATTTAGAAATGTTGCTACTATTATATGAACGATACTTGATCTAATTAAACCGGTAAATTTCTTGCCAGTTTTTTCTCCAACGCCAGGACCTTCTTGTCGTTCGTGAACCAAATTATGTCGGTTACCACCTTGGGGTCCGTGACAAGTTCCCCGGTTAGTTTCTTCTTATGGTAGCGGGACCTGATGAATCTTCTTTCAAGCGGGTCCTTGTACTTGAGCCAGGGGTTTGATACGTCTCCGACGTATCGATAATTTCTTATGTTCCATGCCACATTATTGATGTTATCTACATGTTTTATGCACACTTTATGTCATATTCGTGCATTTTCTGGAACTAACCTATTAACAAGATGCCGAAGTGCCAGTTCCGTTTTCTCGCTATTTTTGGTTTCGGAAATCCTAGTAATGAAATATTCTCGAATTGGACGAAATCAACGCCCGGGTTCCTATTTTGCCCGGAAGCATCCGGAACACCCAAGAGTCGCCAGAGTGGACCCACAGGGGGCCCAGACCATAGGCCGGCGCGGCCCAGGCCCTGGCCGCGCCGCCCTATAGTGTCGGCGCCCCTTCGACCTTCCGAGGCTGCCCTTCCGCCTATTTAAAGCCTTCGTCGCGAAAACCCTGATACGTTCGACGAAACCCACAGAAACCTTCCAGAGCCGCCGCCATCGCGAAGCCAAGATCTGGGGGACAGGAGTCTCTGTTCCGGCACGCCGCCGGACGGGGAAGTGCCCCGGAAGGCTTCTCCATCGACACCGCTGCCATCTTCACCGCCATCTTCATCACCGCTGCTGCTCCCATGAGGAGGGAGTAGTTCTCCATCGAGGCTCGGGGCTGTACCGGTAGCTATGTGGTTCATCTCTCTCATATGTGCTTCAATACAATAATCTCATGAGCTGCCTTACATGATTGAGATTCATATGAGTTTTGTATCACTATTCATCTATGTGCTACTCTAGTGATGTTATTAAAGTAGTTTTACTCCTCCTGCACGGTGTAATGGTGACAGTGTGTGCATCCGTGTTAGTACTTGGTTTATGCTATGATTATGATCTCTTGTAGATTATGAAGTTAACTATTGCTATAATGGTATTGATGTGATCTATTCCTCCTACATAGTGTGAAGGTGACAAGTGTGCATACTATGCTAGTACTTGGTTTAGTCTGTTGATCTTTCATGCACTCTAAGGTTATTTAAATATGAACATTGAATTGTGGAGCTTGTTAACTCCGGCATTGAGGGTTCGTGTAATCCTACGCAATGTGTTCATCATCCAACAAGAGTGTAGAGTATGCATTTATCTATTCTGTTATGTGATCAATGTTGAGAGTGTCCACTAGTGAAAGTGTAATCCCAAGGCCTTGTTCCCAAATACTGCTATCGCTGCTTGTTTACTGTTTTACTGCGTTACTACTGCTGCAATACTACCACCATCAACTACACGCCAGCAAGCTATTTTCTGGCACCGTTGCTACTACTTATTCATACCACCTGTATTTCACTATCTCTTCGCCGAACTAGTGCACCTATTAGGTGTGTTGGGGACACAAGAGACTTATTGCTTTGTGGTTGCGAGGGTTGCATGAGAGGGATATCTTTGACCTCTTCCTCCCCGAGTTCGATAAACCTTGGGTGATCCACTTAAGGGAAAACTTGCTGCTGTTCTACAAACCTCTCGCTCTTGGAGGCCCAACACTGTCTACGAGGAAAAGGAGGATGCGTAGACATCAAGCTATTTTCACGGCGCCGTTGCGGGGAGGAAAGGTAAAAGGTACTCACACTCCGGATCTCGGCTACTAAGCTATTTTCCGGTGCTGTAAGTACTCGAAGCTATTTCCTTTAGATCCTGCAATTGCAACTTTTTGTTTCTTGTTTACACTAGTTTGGCATAATGGACAAGAATGATCTTCTTATTCTATTTCCTGATTTAAAACATGGATTGTTTGATGCGAAAATTAAAAAACCTATGGAATCTTATTTGCATGCTTGGTAGTAATATTAGTATGAACTCTTTGAACACCATTGTTGATAATAATATAGAAAGTTCTAAGCTTGGGGAAGTCTGGTTTGCATGATATTTTTAGTCCCCCAAGCATTGAGGAGAAAATTTACTTTGATGATACTTTGCCTCCTATTTATGATGATGATAGTAGTCTTTTGTTACCACCTGTTATGGAGGAGAAATTTGATTATGATTACAATATGCCTCCTATATATGATAGCTACTTTGTTGAATTTGCTCCCACTATTACTAATAAAATTGATTATGCTTATGTGGAGAGTAATAATTTTATGCATGAGACTCATGATAAGAATGCTTTATGTGATAGTTATATTGTTGAGTTTGCTCATGACACTACTGAAAGTTATTATGAGAGAGGAAAATATGGTTGTAGAAATTTTCATGTTACTAAAATGCCTCTCTATGTGCTGAAATTTTTGAAGCTACACTTGTTTTATCTTCCTATGCTTGTTACTTTGCTCTTCATGAACTTGTTTATTTACAAGATTCCTATGCATAGGAAGCATGTTAGACTTAAATGTGTTATGGATTTGCCTCTTGATGCTCTCTTTTGCTTCGAATACTATTTCTTGCGAGTGCATCATTAAAACTGCTGAGCCCATCTTAATGGCTATAAAGAAAGAACTTCTTGGGAGATAACCCATGTGTTATTTTGCTACAGTACTTTGTTTTATATTTGTGTCTTGGAAGTTGTTTACTACTGTAGCAACCTCTCCTTATCTTAGTTTTGTGTTTTGTTGTGCCAAGTAAAGTCGTTGATAGAAAAGTTCATACTAGATTTGGATTACTGCGCAGTTACAGATTTCTTTGCTGTCACGAATCTGGGCTAAATTCTCTGTAGGTAACTCAGAAAATTAAGCCAACTTACGTGAGTGATCCTCAGATATGTACACAACTTTCATTCAATTTGAGAATTTTCATCTGAGCAAGTCTGGTGCCATTTTAAAATTTGTCAATACGAACTGTTCTGTTTTGACAGATTCTGCCTTTTATTTCGCATTGCCTCTTTTGCTATGTTGGATGAATTTCTTTGATCCATTAATGTCCAGTAGCTTTATGCAATATCCAGAAGTGTTAAGAATGATTATGTCACCTCTGAACATGTTAATTTTTATTGTGCACTAACCCTCTAATGAGTTGTTTCGAGTTTGGTGTGGAGGAAGTTTTCAAGGATCAAGAGAGGAGTATGATGCAACATGATCAAGGAGAGTGAAAGCTCTAAGCTTGGGGATGCCCCGGTGGTTCACCCCTGCATATTCTAAGAAGACTCAAGCGTCTAAGCTTGGGGATGCCCAAGGCATCCCCTTCTTCATCGACAACATTATCAGGTTCCTCCCCTGAAACTATATTTTTATTCCATCACATCTTATGTGCTTTGCTTGGAGCGTCTGTTTTGTTTTTGTTTTTGTTTGTGTTTGAATAAATTGGATTACATCATGCTTTTATGGGAGAGAGACACGCTCCGCTGTAGCATATGGACAAGTATGTCCTTAGTTTCTACTCATAGTATTCATGGCGAAGTTTCCTCTTCGTTAAATTGTTATATGGTTGGAATTGGAAAATGCTACATGTAGTAATTGCTATAATGTCTTGGGTAATGTGATACTTGGCAATTGTTGTGCTCATGTTTAAGCTCTTGCATCATATACTTTGCACCTATTAGTGAAGAAATACATAGAGCATGCTAAAATTTGGTTTGCATAATTGGTCTCTCTAAGGTATAGATAATTTCTAGTAAGGTGTTTGAACAACAAGGAAGACGATGTATAGTCTTATAATGCTTGTAATATGTCTTTTATGTGAGTTTTGCTGTACTAGTTCATACTTGTGTTTGCTTCAAACAACCTTGCTAGCCTAAACCTTGTATCGAGAGGGAATACTTCTCATGCATCCAAATCCTTGAGCCAAACAACACTATGCCATTTGTGTCCACCATACCTACCTACTACATGGTATTTCTCCGCCATTCCAAAGTAAATTGCTTGAGTGCTACCTTTAAACAATTCAAAATGTATCATCTCTGATTTGTGTCAATGTTTTATAGCTCATGAGGAAGTATGTGGTGTTTATCTTTCAATCTTGTTGGGCAACTTTCACCAATGGACTAGTGGCTTCATCCGCTTATCCAATAATTTTGCAAAAAGAGCTGGCAATGGGATTCCCAGTCCCAAATTAATTAACAAAAATAGACACTCCTCCATATGGTATGTGATTGTTGGACGGCACCCGAAGGATTTGGTTAGCCATGGCTTGTGTAAGCAAAGGTGGGGAGGAGTGTCATCGTAATAAAACTAAAATAAAAAGGCACTCCTTCATGGTATGAGATTGTTGGTAGGCACCCGAGGATTCGGTTAGCCATGGTTTGTGAAAGAAAGGTTGGAAGGAGTGCCACCCAAAAATAAAATAAAATGGGAGCCGCTCTTTGAAGGTTTGCCTGGCAAGGGGGTTAGAGTACCCGCTACCATTCGTTGACAACAACATACACCTCTCAAAACTTTATTTTTATGCTCTCTTTATGTTTTCAAAATAAAAGCTCTAGCACAAACATAGCAATCGATGCTTTCCTCTTTGAAGGACCTTTCTTTTACTTTTATGTTGAGTCAGTTCACCTATCTCTCTCCACCTCAAGAAGCAAACACTTGTGTGAACTGTGCATTGATTCCTACATACTTGCATATTGCACTTGTTATATTACTCTATGTTGACAATTATCCATGAGGTATACATGTTATAAGTTGAAAGCAACCGCTGAAACTTAATCTTCCATTGTGTTGCTTCAATGCCTTTACTTTGAATTATTGCTTTATGAGTTAACTTTTATGCAAGACTTATTGATGCTTGTCTTGAAGTACTATTCATGAAAAGTCTTTGCTATATGATTCACTTGTTTACTCATGTCATTTACATTGTTTTGATTGCTGCATTCATTACATATGCTTACAATAGTATGATCAAGTTTATGATGGCATGTCACTTCAGAAATTATCTTTGTTATCGTTTTACCTGCTCGGGACGAGCGTAACTAAGCTTGGGGATGCTGATACGTCTCCGACGTATCGATAATTTCTTATGTTCCATGCCACATTATTGATGTTATCTACATGTTTTATGCACACTTTATGTCATATTCGTGCATTTTCCGGAACTAACCTATTAACAAGATGCCGAAGTGCCGGTTCTCGTTTTCTCGCTGTTTTTGGTTTCAGAAATCCTAGTAACGAAATATTCTCGAATTGGACGAAATCAACGCCCGGGTTCCTATTTTGCCCGGAAGCATCCGGAACACCCGAGAGTCGCCGAGTGGACCCACGGGGGCCCAGACCATAGGCCGGCGCGGCCCAAGCCCTGGCCGCGCCGCCCTATAGTGTCGGCGCCCCTTCGACCTTCCGAGGCTGCCCTTCCGCCTATTTAAAGCCTCCGTCGCGAAAACCCTGATACGTTCGACGAAACCCACAGATACCTTCCAGAGCCGCCGCCATCGCGAAGCCAAGATCTGGGGGACAGGATTCTCTGTTCCGGCACGCCGCCGAACGGGGAAGTGCCCCGGAAGGCTTCTCCATCGACACCGCTGCCATCTTCACCGCCATCTTCATCACCGCCGTCTGCTCCCATGAGGAGGGAGTAGTTCTCCATCAAGGCTCGGGGCTGTACCGGTAGCTATGTGGTTCATCTCTCTCATATGTGCTTCAATACAATAATCTCATGAGCTGCCTTACATGATTGAGATTCATATGAGTTTTGTATCACTATTCATCTATGTGCTACTCTAGTGATGTTATTAAAGTAGTTTTACTCCTCCTGCACGGTGTAATGGTGACAGTGTGTGCATCCGTGTTAGTACTTGGTTTATGCTATGATTATGATCTCTTGTAGATTATGAAGTTAACTATTGCTATGATGGTATTGATGTGATCTATTCCTCCTACATAGTGTGAAGGTGACAGTGTGCATACTATGCTAGTACTTGGTTTAGTCTGTTGATCTTTCATGCACTCTAAGGTTATTTAAATATGAACATTGAATTGTGGAGCTTGTTAACTCCGGCATTGAGGGTTCATGTAATCCTACGCAATGTGTTCATCATCCAACAAGAGTGTAGAGTATGCATTTATCTATTCTGTTATGTGATCAATGTTGAGAGTGTCCACTAGTGAAAGTGTAATCCCTAGGCCTTGTTCCTAAATATCGCTATCGTCTGCTTGTTTACTTGTTTTACTACGTTACTACTCGCTGCAATACTACCACCATCAACTACACGCCAGCAAGCTATTTTCTGGCACCGTTGCTACTACTTATTCATACCACCTGTATTTCACTATCTCTTCGCCGAACTAGTGCACCTATTAGGTGTGTTGGGGACACAAGAGACTTCTTGCTTTGTGGTTGCGGGGTTGCATGAGAGGGATATCTTTGACCTCTTCCTCCCTGAGTTCGATAAACCTTGGGTGATCCACTTAAGGGAAAACTTGCTTCTGTTCTACAAACCTCTGCTCTTGGAGGCCCAACACTGTCTACAGGAAAAGGAGGGGGCGTAGACATCAGGGTTCTCAATGCTGGCATTTATATACGCCTCATCCTCCTTCGCCCAATAGGGCTCCTTTCCCTCGTACCCACGGCTCCCAAGGTTGTGGTTGCCGATGTTAAGCTCCCGCATTTCCTTCCCCCACAACTTGCGATTCTTGGTCGCTTCTAGCTCTTCATTGGCCACAAAAGCATCAAAGTCCGCCTGGGAGACATGCGGAAAGGCAGAGTGGACCTCTTCGAAACCTTTGCCGTCAGCAATCAACTTCCGCACCATGTACTTATAGTCGCTGAGGTGTTTGGTGAACTTCAGGAGGGCTTGTGAGTTCACAATGTTCTTGGTTTCATGAGTGGAGGCGTAGTCGCCTAGGAACATGTATCGTGAGTGCAACCTCGCAATGAGCTGGGCTCGCAAATGGGCTTTGTTCTCAGCTCGGAGGTCCTTCTCGTTGAGATTAACGACCTCTCGGAGGATACATACTAGTTGGTTGTCGTACCCCTTGGCAACATCCTTAGGCTCACAGATGGACCGGAAAACCACTGGCGGGGTCCACCTCTTTGATTGTGTCTCTGCTGGTGGACCAACAGATGGACCATCACGTCAAAGAATGCAGGCAGGAAGTTCATCTCAAGCTCACATAGGATCACCACGATCTCTTCCTGGAGCCTTGCGAGTTTCTTCACGCTTATCGACTTCCGAGTTATGACGTCGAAGAAGTTACAGAGCCCAGTCAGCGTTGCACGGACATGGTCATCCATTATACCTCAGATTGCAACCGGAAGAATCTGCGTCATCATCACGTGACAGTCACGAGACTTCATGCCGCTAAAGTTCCGTTTCTTGGGGTCCATGTATCTGCTTATTAGCCCGGAGTAACTGAAGGGCACTTTGACTCCTAGAAGGCAATTGAAAAATTGATCGACCTCAAACGGACTAAAAGTGAAGCAGGAGGGGGGCAGTAATAGTCTGGCTGCTTAATCCTTTTGCGCTCCTGACCGTCATCCGTCTCGTCCTCCTACTATCCGTCTTGGGTCGACGGGATCTGAAGCTCTTCCCTGATGCCCATAACTTTTAGGTCGTGTCTTCCTTTCGGCCCATCTTTGGTCCGGTCCGGCATGTTGAGAAGAGTGCCAAGCAAGCTCTCGCACACGTTCTTTGTAATATGCATGACATCAAGGCAGTGAGGTGTATCGAGAAGTTTCCAGTACGACAAGTCCCAAAACACGGACCTCCTTTTCCATACACCAATGAGCGGCGTCGTTTCCTTTTTCTTCTTCTCTCCAGACTTTTGACGAATCTTTCCTGACGGAGGGCACTCCTTCCAACCTTTCAGTAATGTATCGATCTTTTCGCCGCTCTTCTTACTTGGAGGTCCTTGGGGTTCATTTGTACCATCGAACAGATCTCCACGCTTTCTCCATGGGTCAGTCTTGTGTAGCCACCTTCGATACCCCATGTAAACTATTTTCGAAGAGACGGGATCCTTACCAAGCTGCAAAAACATCGTCTCTTCCATGCACCTGACACATGCCTTGTGTCCATGGCACACCTGGCACGAAATATAACCGTATCTGAGGTAGTCCTGCACCGTCATGATCAACGCGACTCTCAAAGGGAAATATTCTTCCGCGACGGCGTCCCATGTATCTACCCCTTCCTCCGCCCATAATGTTTCAAGCTCCTCCTTTAATAGTTCGAGATACATGTTGATATCGTTTCCTGGCTGTGTCGGCCCTTGAATTAGCATACTCATCTGTATGTACTTCCTCTTCATGCACAGCCAGGGCGGGAGGTACCACACAACTTTTCGAGGAGCTTTCCTCTTCCCTTTCTTGTACCGTTCAGTATCACACACAGGACATTTGGTCTTGTCCACGTGCTCTTTGCGATACATGATATAGTCGTTGATGCAGGCGTGATACTTTTCGTGGGGTAAGTCGAGAGGGAACGTGATTCTCTTGGCCTCGGCTAGACTACCAGGACACGTGTTCCCGTGTTGCGGTCAAAACCCACCGGCGGGCAGCGACGGGCAACACAGTAGAGCCGGGAACAACTTAGGGCTGCGGCTGGCCCTGGTCCCTCCGAGCGACGGCCCGCAAAGCCTCTGGTACACATGTCCGATGCTGATGCAAGGGCGTGCCACCTGACCTATACCTGGTCAGGAAGGTGATGGAGATGCCTCGCTTAGTTTCCTGCATGGCATACACGTAAACATTAAATACGAGCCTCGATTGGCTCTCAGGTTATCCCGTGAATCGGCTCAAGGAGCCGATCCACCCATGATTCGTACGAGGTGCACGAATATATGGTGGTCCTGCTTGATCAAGATAAAGCTAATGCGATCTACGACGATTTAGGGTTTTCACCGCATAATCGGATCATCCTACTCACGATTGGGCCTCGCGGCCACGCACGGTGATCGTAAGCTCGATCCTAGATAGGGCCTAAAAACCAACACGAGGTTGATCCCCGAACATCCTGTCTAGGACTAGCAAACGACACCCTACGTGCCTGGATCCTCCAACCCTTTGTAAGGCCTAACTATTGCAGATATTAAACTAATCCTTGAAGAACAAGGAGCAACCGTAACGGATCGGATCTACTAAATAATGATCAAGCGGGGTGCCGCCCCTACACCTAAGATAGGTGTAAGGGCGGCTAGATATGCAAGGGTTGCACTACGACAGCATATGATACGAAGAACAATGCTAACCCTAACACATCTATGATAACTACGTTGCTCGCCATCAAAACGGCTTCAGTACGAGCAACGCATGAACAACATAAAGCTTCTGCTGCCTAGATCGCAAGATGCGATCTAGGCAGCATGATGCTTACCGGTAGAAACCCTCGAGACAAAGGAGTTGGCGATGCACCGAGATTGATTGGTTGGTTGAACGTTGGTTGTTGTTTATTCCATAAACCCTAGATACATATTTATAGTCCAGGGGACTTTCTAATTCAGAGCGTGCACCTAACCGTGCACGGGTCAAACTCTATCTTCTAATCTAAGATGCGATCTACTATATTAAGATACAAGGGCAAACTAGCCCAAACTTTGCGCATAAGGCCGATTCATGTATATTCTTCCATGTATAATCTTTAAGTCCATCTTGATCGCGGCCTACTTCTGACCCGGTCAAATCCTGGTGATAACACATGCCCCCCTGGTTTTGGTAATGATAATTTCAAAACCACTCTGTTTTCCTTTCGAAGGGTCATGTCGTGACAGAGCAGAACCATTGCAGTATTCTTCATCATGACGCCCTGTCTTCTCAGCTTCTCTGCAAAATTCGATAGCTTTAGCATCATCTCCTCGGAAACTGCAATAGCATTAAATCTCCACCAGGTTCCTCATTATTTAACCGTGCCGATTGGGTAGCCCACTTCATCTCCTTCCTCTGTTCCAGCTATCGGCACCAAAAAACCCTCTTCCCCTGTAGCAATGTCTTCCTCTTCCTCAGTCTCCTCCGGCCTTTCCCTCCAGTCCCCATCCTCGAGCGAGCCGGAGTGGAACTCCGATCATGCGCCAGAAGGCGACCTGCCTCTGACCGACGGGGAAGAGGACCTCAAGTTCCTCGTCGAAGGGGAGCTGATAAGCGCAAGCGAAGACGACCTCCATCCCTGGGTGAAACCCACCTCCTCCGACGGGAAGGGGGAAGAAGCAGAGGAAGAAGAAGAAAAAGAGGGGGGCGGCCCCTCCTCCCTCGCTAAGCTTCTGCCGGCAAAGCGATTCCGCACTTGGGCGGACAGCGAAGACGATGATGATGACGAGGAGGAAGAGGAGGAGGATGAATCTTCCTCCTCCATCGGGTACCCGCCGACAAAGCGCTTCCGCTCTTGGGCGGACAGCGAGGATGATGATGATGACGAGGAAGACGAAGCTCCGGCCGAGGGCTGGGGCAGCAGCGACGAGGAGTTTCCTGGGAGCAGCGCCGATGACCTCGACGACGGCGACGGTGAGGACAGCGACGACTAGTAGAGTAGGACTAGTAGTAGCAGTGCACTAGGCACCAAATCCCTCTTTTGAGAGCCATCGGCTCTTTCCTGTAAAGCCGCTCCTTTGAATTAATGAAAATTGTTCTTCCAATTCTTCTTTCAATTAATCCAATTTCAATCCTTCCGCTTGCCATACCAAGACCGATAGCAACGCATCGGATTCTTTTTCCTTAGACGCCAATGAAGCCAGACTCAGATATCGATTAGACCGTCAGTCAAGCACTTCTCAAATTCAGACTGCGATTTGACCTTTGACCATAAATTTTCGCAATCGCATAGCCGATGACTATTCATCGGCTATTTTGAGAATCCAGTCCCTTTCCTTTTCTTGCAGCAGCAGGACGGTCCAAAACCTGTAAAAGCCGACAGCCTCCTTTTCTGGCTTCTCTCCGTAACTTTAGCAGTCTTCTTCTGCAACACCTTACTGCTTTCAGAGAAGACCACGATGCAAGGTCAGCCGATGCAACTCCAATCGGCTCCCCAAACAGAGCATCTATCAAGTTAGCTGCCCCCCGAGCCTTAATCAAGGTGAGGACACCGGCGAGGATGCAAGGATGCACAGGTCATTGATCAGCTTTCTTCCACTGGACGCCGATGTTGTAGATGAAACACCAAACTGAGAACCATCTTGGCGAAAATCTGGGCCTTGAGCTCATAGCCGGTAGGTCTTGTGTAACTGTACTAGAGTCGATGGCTGCGCATCGGCTTCGCTTCTTAATTCTAAAGTCGATGCCCTTGCATCGGCTGTGTCATAAAAAAAAATTTACTGGCCGATTTTTTCTAATCGGCCCCCAATGTTTCATTGTATACATGTTTATCTGCACATGTTCATCTGCGCATGTTCATCTGATGATTAGATGCCCCCCGAGCCGAATCTGCCAGGTAACTGCAGATATCGGCTCTGTAGTTTAGCCAAGACATTGTATTTGCACGTCGACTCCGGTAGGACCAAGGTTGATTTAGCTCATCAGCCGTCGTAAAACCGCTGCCAAGTAAATCGACGTTGCATGTAAGCCGAACATGTGGTGAAGATAATTTTGGCCGATTGCTGGAATCGGCCTCCATATTGATTGAAGTGCTCAGTGAAGGTTCTGTAATGCCCCTTCATAGATTTTTGGGAGCCGATCCCAAGGATCGGCCTCGCCATACTTGCTCATTGGTTTATTCTTGCTACTCGGTCAGGCCGGTGGACAAGACCATCCCAACCTCATCCTTTGTCATGTCGATGCACTCGCTGTCGTCCACCTTAAGTGCATCGTTTAATCCTGGAGCGCTAACCTCCGACGGAAGGATGAACACCACGTTTGTGCCAGCCGATGTTTCATCATCAGCTTTCCTTTGCTTGGGGCGCCACTCCATTTTCCGTGGACGACCCCCTTCGTCCAGGGTTCGCTGAACTTTCGCAGCCAAATCAGGTCGCGCCTTCCTTAGCGTATGCAGGTATAACCTTTCGGCTTCCTCCAAGCCGCGCAAGCGCTGGACCCTGCGCTTTTGGGAACGGCTGAGTCTGTCCAGGCACCACCTTGGACGGTGGTACCTGTCTTCTTCTTCTTCTTCTTCTCCCTCGTCTTCTGAATCCTCGAGATCCTTCAGCCGAGGGGACTCAGCGCGTTTGCCTTGTGGTGGGAGAGGCCCTAAGCGTTGGAACACGGACACGTTGGCTGCCCCCTTCTTCTTCTGGTTGCATTCCGGGCAATTGCCGATTGTAGGCAATCGGCTCATTCCTGAATCCCAGCAGTGTCTGAAGAAGGGACAGTCCCAGTGCCTGTCCTTGTTGTCTCGCTCCCTTGACTTTTCCTTGGCACGGTGCTCGTACTCCTCCTCATCGCGATCATGCCGACGATGTCTTCTGGCTTCTCTGACCAGACGATCTCTTTCATCATCATCGCTGGATCGTCGGCGTTGGCCATACTGACTCACATACTTGTTGAGGAGGTGGTCAGAGAGGGGTCGCTGATATCTTATGTTCTTCACTTCTCCCTCTGTGACGTAGCGCTTGCCATCATGACGAAGCCGATCGCGTGAAGCGGCCTCCTCTGTGTCCTTGCTACGAGAGCAGCTGCCCTCGTCTCCATCCTTGCCAGCCGTGGTGTCCAAGTCCTACCATGTTGATGCCGAACGAGGATCCCGGCTGGCAACCTTCGGGTAAGTGCACTCCACCATGTTAACGGCGGGGAAGGGGTGGGTGTCGACCTTCATGGCGTACTGGTTGAAAATCAGACGTCCTTCTTCTATCGCCATTTGGATCTCGCCGACGCCACACCCTGCAGTCGTTGGTGGCATGGGAGAGCGAGTTATGCCATTTGCAGTATGGCTTTCCGTTCAGCTCCTGTACCGTGGGGAATTTGAGACCTTCAGGTATCTTCAACTGCTTCTCCTTGAGCAAGAGGTCGAAGATTTGCTCAGTTTTGGTCACGTCAAAATCAAATCCCCTGGGCGGGCCTGGTGGCTTTACCCACTTGCAGGACACGGGGGTTGCCCCCCGAGTCCATTCAGCCACTGCTACCTATTGATCTCCCGCAGCAACTTCGTCTTCCTCTGCCTCGACCAGGACTACTGCACGCTTGAATTTGTCCTGGTACAAGTCCGGGTGGCGCTGTTCATATGCCGACAGTTTCTGAACCATGTGCGCCAGTGAGGGGTAGTCTGCTTGGGAGGCCATGTCCTTGAGCGGCGCTGCAAGGCCCGCTATCGCCAACTCGACCGCTTCCTTTTCAGTCACACGAACCGAATAACATCGGTTCCTAAGATTCCCGAAGCGCTGGATGTATTCTCGTCACGGTTTCTCCACGCTTCGACGTGTTTGTGCTAGATCGGCAAGGCCGGACTCGGAAGCCTCCGAGTGGTACCGCATATGGAACTGTTCTTCCAACCGCTTCCAAGTCCGGATCAAGTCTCGGTGGCAACGAGGTGTACCACCCGAAAGCCGATCCCGTGAGGGACTGTGAGAAGAACCTCACGCGTAGTGGATCCGACACTGAGGCCGTTCCTAGCTGTGCCAAATATCGGCTCACGTGCTCGATGGAGCTGGAACCATCTGATCCACTGAATTTGGAGAAATCAGGGAGCCGATATTTAGGTGGTAGCGGGATCAACTCGTACTCGTCGGGGTACGGCTTGGAATAGCCGATTGTCCTCCTTTTCGGCACCATGCCGAACTGGTCTCTCGGCATGGTACCGATCTGATCCGCTGTGCCTGGCTCGTAGGAGTTGAACTCGAAGATTCGCCGGGGTGGCGTACTTAGCCAGCCATGCTTGCTTTTCCAGCTCCGAGCCAACCGCAGGAGCTGAGCTCCGGAGGTTCGTCGGGGTGGCGTACTTAGTTAGCCACGTCTGCTTCTCAAGATCTGTCGCTGACGTTCCTCCTGTTTTCCCAGAAGTCCCTGATGTTATGGCCTGGTTTGTGAGCGCCCAGTTACCGCAATCTGGCACATACGTGCACATGTACCCGTGAGGGATCTCCTTAGGCGCCTCATGCAAGAACTGGCAGTCACTAGGGTCACCACCGATCTTGTAGATGACGAATGCCGGTGAATTCGGCACTTCTGGTGCTGCCAACGCAAATGGCAGCGGTGGACGGGACTGGAGTGGCAACTCTCCTTGATGTGTCCCGAGAGCTGGTCCTGACGGCGAGTATTGGTGCCTCATGATCTCCTGGATCACCCGAAGAGCGACACGCTCCAACGTGTTTACCAGGTTCTCAGAGTGGCGGTGTAGCGAGTGAGCCACCAAGTAGTTGATCTCCTCGCCGCAGGGACTCGGTGCGTTCTTCCGACGGGGCGAGAGGTCTATCCCATCGAGTGCACCATCGAGCGAGAACCCCTTCCACCCGATGCCATGTGAACGGGTTCCGTGAAAAGAGCCGATGAGGTCGGCTTCGAGGATTGCTTTGACCTCGTCATACTTCTTCTTGAGCTCGTCGGTCAGATCCTCGTACGTGACTGGCGTGCCGTCCGCCATCTCAGATGTAGATGGCAATGTGGTTGATGTAGACGATTGTCCCACCGGGCGTGCCAGAATGTGTTGCGGTCAAAACCCACCGGCGGGCAGCGACGGGCAACACAGTAGAGCCGGGAACAACTTAGGGCTGCGGCTGGCCCTGGTCCCTCCGAGCGACGGCCCGCAAAGCCTCCGGTACACACATCCGATGCCGATGCAAGGGCGTGCCACCCGACCTATACCCGGTCGGAAGGTGATGGAGATGCCTCGCTTAGTTTCCTGCATGGCATACACGTAAACATTAAATACGAGCCTCGATCGGCTCTCAGGTTATCTCGTGAATCGGCTCAAGGAGCCGATCCACCCATGATTCGTACGAGGTGCACGAATATATGGTGGTCCTGCTTGATCAAGATAAAGCTAATGCGATCTACGATGATTTAGGGTTTTCACCGCATAATCGGATCATCCTACTCACGATTGGGCCTCGCGGCCACGCACGGTGATCGTAAGCCGATCCTAGATAGGGCCTAAAAACCAACACGAGGTTGATCCCCGGAACATCCTCGTCTAGGACTAGCAAACGACACCCTACGTGCCGCTGGATCCTCCAACCCTTTATAAGGCCTAACTATTGCAGATATTAAACTAATCCTTGAAGAACAAGGAGCAACCGTAACGGATCGGATCTACTAAATAATGATCAAGCGGGGTGCCGCCCCTACACCTAAGATAGGTGTAAGGGCGGCTAGATATGCAAGGGTTGCACTACGACAGCATATGATACGAAGAACAATGCTAACCCTAACACATCTATGATAACTACGTTGCTCGCCATCAAAACGGCTTCAGTACGAGCAACGCATGAACAACATAAAGCTTCTGCTGCCTAGATCGCAAGATGCGATCTAGGCAGCATGATGCTTACCGGTAGAAACCCTCGAGACAAAGGAGTTGGCGATGCGCCGAGATTGATTGGTTGGTTGAACGTTGGTTGTTGTTTATTCCATAAACCCTAGATACATATTTATAGTCCAGGGGACTTTCTAATTCAGGCGTGCACCTAACCGTGCACGGGTCAAACTCTATCTTCTAATCTAAGATGCGATCTACTATATTAAGATACAAGGGCAAACTAGCCCAAACTTTGCGCATAAGGCCGATTCATGTATATTCTTCCATGTATAATCTTTAAGTCCATCTTGATCGCGGCCTACTTCTGACCCGGTCAAATCCTGGTGATAACATCCCGACAGGAAGGAGATCTTTCACGTATTCTAGAATTTCATCGACGCTTGTGTCCGTCCATCCGTGTTTCACCTTCATCTACAGCACATCGAGCGCTACTCTCAAGCGGGACTCCCCCAACCCACGACCTGAGTCGTACAACGGAGTATTCGAGTCTATCTCTAGTTGCTCAAGCTTTGATTTCCGCTTGGCGCCTTTCGTCTTTTCGAGAAGCAGATCTTGAAGATGAGGGTCCCGCACGACTGAAGCTAGCGGCACCTCTTCGTCGTCGTCAAGGTTATTGTCGTCGTCAAGGTTATCATCTTGTGCGACAAATTCTTCATCGTCATCAATATCATGATGCCCTCCTTCTTGCCGGCCATTATCACCTGCTGCCGTCGCCCCATTGACCCCCGCGCCATCATCACTCATCCATTGAGTGTGTCCATGCATGAAACCATTAGTGAGCAGGTGCCCCTGCAATTTGCCTGAATAGGGGTCAAACCATTTCCCTCGTTTGCATCTTCGGCACGGACACAATACCTCCGTGCGGTTATTTTCATACATGTTGATGACGCGTGTTTCAGATATCTCATCACGACGCTTTCACTCATCTCGATAACCATTATCGCCTGCACGGTAAGATTATATAATTGATTAGAACCATGCATCCATCGGTAGTTTTCATGGAAAATTTCGGCATGACCTTCCTACACGGTAGGACATAGGAGCGCCAGAAATGTGCCGAAGCGGAAACTTAACGAATCAACATTTCGGCGCAATGTTGGCAACTCATTTTCAACGCCAACACACAAGCACAAACACAACATACATATATATATATATATATATATATATATATATATATATATATATATATATATATATATGCATGATACACGAGCTTTGCTTCAAATGTCCAATATACGTCGATTTCATTCCTCAGTTTGTTCATTAATCACCCATTTGTTTGATATATTCATCAACGAGATCGAGACGTCGCGTCGCGACCACGACGTATGGAAGCCGACTTTCTAGATCTAGATGTAGATTGAGTGGTCAATGCGGGATAGTAGATCTAGACCTACATAGGGGATGTGGGAGATGCATGTAGGAAGGGAAGATTTGCTAAAAAAATATAATTTTATATGATCAAATTGGCTAAATTGGGGGGTAGAAATGGGGAAAAAATGAGCTGGGTTGGGAGAAGGCTCGGGTTTGTGTGGATGAGTGAAGTAATGGTAGTGGGGAGTGGTAGGTGTGCAGAAATAAGATCCCAGGTTACTGCCGGTGCACCAGGACCTGGGTGCACCGGCAGTATATAGCCGTTCCGGCTAAAATTGGTGCGGGCCAGCCCCAGCAAGTATTGCCGGTGCATCGGTCCAAGGATGCGCCGGCCACTGGCGCACCCCTGGGACGGTGCGCCGGCAATACTTTCTGGGTCTGGCTCGAACGAGCGAAGGCACGGCCTCAGTTTGTCGCCGGCGCAGCGTCTTGGCTGGTGCGCCGGCAGTGTGCTGTCATCGCCAGCGCGGCGAAAAAGTGGTGCGCCGGCACCACTTGCCATCGGCGCAGCGGAATAGTGGTGCGCCGGCAACGTTTTGTCCATCTATAGCCCTTTTTCTAATAGTGGTATGCTTTTTTGGTGGTAGGTGTTCGCCGCACATTACATGGAAAGGCCTTTCCGTGGTGCCACGGGGTGTTTAATAGACCCGATCTATACTACTCCCTCTGTTCCATTCTATAGTGCCTATTATTTTTTGGCACGGAAATTAGCGCAAGAGTATTTTTTACACAAGACACCTAGCAGAACGATTTGAGATCAACGTAAAATTTGGTAAATCCATATCTTCCTAACTTACCATAACAATTTTGGGAGCTGAACGATTTGGGAGCTGAACGGGGAGGGGTAATTGAAAAAAGCTAAACTACAACCTTATATTCTGAAACAAATGCTAAAAATCTATAGGCACTATAGAAAGGAACGGAGGGAGTATTTTATACTACATGGTGGGACTATGTCCTATGGCTGCATGGAAATAAATGCCTGAGATCTTAGTATAGTGCTAGTACGCAGATCGCGCCATCAAAATCTTTTTCCACATTAATTAGTATTTTTTGTGAAAGGCATTAATTAGTAAATCGTACTATGAGTATAATTGCAGTATCTAGCACAATAAAGTATTACCATATTTTTATGATCGTGCACGCATAAATGCAATTTATAGCTCTCTCCTGAACGAGTACTAATCAATTCAGGATAGGCTCGTAATATCTTATAAATATTGTGGCATGCACACTAGAAATGATACTTCCATATTTCCACCATGAAAGAAAAGATACCGATTAGAATGACCATTCTCTTGTTATTTCTTATTCTAGCCATCGGAGGAAAAGAACTTACATGTTTGAAACAACGGGAAGATACTAGCAGGGCCCTCATGAATCATCAAGTTAATAAGACAATTCTGGTATGTACATGTATCCTTATTTCTGGTGATTATTAATTCGAGGAAACATTAAAATAGGTTGAAGGCGGAGATGTATATGATTGCATTGGTGTGAATGTGCAACCAGCATTTAACAACCCATTACTGAAAGACCACAAAATTCAGGTAAATTATTATCATGAAGATATGATTACTTTCATGTTGTGGCTACATAAATATGTATGAGTATAGTATCATTGTGTTTTGCTCCTTAAACAGATGGAACCAAGTTCTATCCCACTGATCACATATGTAGAATCTCCGTCGATGCATTCCATGCCACAGACACAATTGCCTATCATTGACTGCCCGATAGGAACAATTCCAATATTGCGTAAAAATAGAATGGACAACATAGCAGTGAAAACTATTGACGTGGTGATCAGCAAGGACTTTCAAAAAGAGGTAAGTATTTTTTTTATATAGGTTTGGACTTATCTATATTAATTTAGGGAGATTATAATTTTATTTGTGAGGGAGCTACTGATCGCACAACAGGTATAGATCATTGTTTGCTCCCAACTACATTGTAGGATAGTATTGTATGCAAATTCATCCTTGAGATGAAGTACTTGGTCAAAGCACAAATAAGTATGTGGAACCGTGAATTTTGTAAACTAGAGCCTTAGAGGTCTTTTCACACTCTCACTATATTGTTTCCACTAATGCGGACGAAAAATAGCATTTTGTCTTTCTACCAAGTCCCGAACACTTTTTTCTAATTGTTTGGTCTATATACTGACCATAATGTATGACATGAATTGATATTTATTAAATATTCTTCATGTTACCTTATTATAGTGTATAACTATTTGTATTTTCACATAAAAGAAGCAATTCTTTTGGATAGGGTGCAGGAATCAAATATAAGGATGAGTTATATGGAACACGGGCCAAAATAAATGTTTATGCTCCAAAGGTGGAGACGGATAGTAAGGATATCAGTGCATCAAGTATACAAATGAATGGGGGGCCAAACCCAGGCTTTCGAGATGGGATAGGTGCCGGTTCTTTCGTATATCCAAGCTATAGTGGTGACAACTTTGCTAGATTTCATGTTTACTGGGTAAGCCATAACCTATTATTTGGATGCACATTTTCTTACGAACCATAAATTATTCATAATCATATTATCTCTTACTGACATTGAATACATTAGGTAAAGGATGATGGCTTACCAACAACTATTTGCATCGATCATGATTGCCCTGGTTTCGTGCAAGTTAGCCGAAGTGTTGGCCTCGGAGGAAGAATAAAACCAATATCTGTCTATAAAGGAACACAATATGTGATAGATGTTCTAATATTTAAGGTATTCTTATTTCTAATATTCAACAAATTACAATTATTATATTATTATATCAAATACACAAGTTTTCTTTTTTGATGCAAACTTGACATTTCAAATGGCATTTTTTAGTGAATTAGGACATGCCACTGGATAATGTAAACATGTGTCCCGCTTTCTATTCATTATTTGAAGATATATATGAGTCAAAACCATGTCTCCCGCTTTCTATTCATTATCTTTTACACAAAAACTGGCATAATGGTACCACATCACGCATATTTGATTGTCTATGCTTTTCAATTTTGGTTAAACATCTACCATACAACCTTGATTTATTTTAGGATCGAAAGACTAAAAACTGGTGGGTGGCTTATGGTGAACAAAATACACCAATTGGATATTGGCCAAGCTCAATTTTCCAATACATGAAGGACAAGTGTGATTTCGCATTTTGGGGTGGATATGTTCAAGGTCCAACAGCATCGACAAACTCTCCACAATTGGGAAGTGGTCATTTTGCTTCAGAAGGCTTTGGAAAAGCATCTTTTATAAAAAATATCCAAATTGTAGATAAGAACAATAGGCTTGCTACTCCAAATGTTCATAGATCCTTTCCAGGCAGTACCAATTCTTCCAAATATACTTCATCTAATTATGAAGTCAATAATTATGGTATGCATATGTACTACTGTGGACCCGGTGATTTAGTGTGAGAATATATAGAGCGAATTTCAATAAAGTGTTTTTAGGGATAACATTTTGGTTACTTTGTTCTAACCTTACATAGTTGTCGAGTTGATGGAAATTGCACTTTAAAAATAGATGACAATCCTCTGAGTCTAGGACATTGTATCCTTGAAATACCACAGGGACATTTTAATACACTACTCAAAAACAGCAGAAGGTGCAAAAAGCTAAGCTTCACACTCAGGCAGCTAATTTGTCTTAAATCTGGATACTAGCACGCATGGAGCTCGACGGATTTACACCTTTGGGCGTTGGCGGGAATACATCAGTGGAATCAATAAAGCAACTTATTGTGTTGTGTTTTAGGCTGGATGTAGCACATGAGCTGGGGAACAGAAGTGCTTAACTCCGGGGACAGGACGATGAAGTTGTGGAGCAGGAGGACCCCTTCATGTAGAGGCGAGGGTGGGGTCGAAGGGTAGAAGTGGAGCCCCGAAGGTGGATGAGCTCGAGGCGGATATATTTAGCATCTGACCATCGGCACTACCGCGCCTTCGGATCTCGGAATAGTGGATGTTGGAGCTGCACTTCGCAGCTCCCTCTCATCTCTCTCACAAACTCTACAGACACACGCATATGTGAAAGAACACAGAGGAACACATACACACACTCACCAAGGAGGGAAAACCAGGGCTCTGCCGAGAGGCAGTTTCTCCTTGGTGTCACACGGTTGCTACATTAATTGTTTTCTTGCCCGTAGGCCACACATTTTCCATTCATTTGCTCGGCTTATATAGCCATTACAAGCACTAGTAGAAAAATAGGCTTCCGTCCACCCCCATTAGTCCCGAAACTATTCGAACCGCGACTAAATGGGGCTTTAGTCGCGGTTCGGGAGGCAACCCGCGACTAATGCTCTATCTGGGACGAAAGGGTACCCCATCCGGCGGAAAAACCTTTAGTCGCGGTTGGGGACACCAACCGTCAAGGTTGGGGACACCAACCGTGACTAAAGGGTACCCCTTTAGTCGCGGTTGGTGTCCCCAACCGGGACTAAAGGTTTTTCCGAGTTTTTTTACTCCCACGCACCCTGCACCCCCCCCCCCCTCCCGTGGATCGCCTTTTTTTGGTTCGTAAAATACAAAAGAAAATGATAGAAAATTCAAAAAAAAATTGTTTTCAGATTCTTGTATGTTATGCAACCTACTATTCGGAGAAATTAAGAAATTCGAATTTTCACTTTTTTTGCAAAAAATGTTTAAAAAATGGTAAAACCGCAATAACTTTTGCATACGACGTCGGAAAAAAACGTATAATATATCAAAAAAATCCTCGGAAAAAGTTACATCCGAATTTTTAGATTCTCAAAATTCCAAATGAAAATACGAAAGCAGGAAGATTTTAGTTTTTGCTATAAATTTTGGATTTTATTATTTTTTATTTTTTTAAAAAAATAAAATTACTAATTGTATCATGCATAAAGATTACTATTATTACTTTTACCCTTTTAGATTTTCAAATTTTTAGGTTTGGCAAAAAAATTAGAAAAATATAAAAAATTAGAAAAATTAAAAAATTAAAAAAATAATAAAAATTAAAAAGTTAATGTTTAGAGTGTGGATTTTGTACACGCAGCAATGAGTGAGGAAGTAATCTGTACCGTACAGAATATGAGGTTGCTTTGAGATCCGGAGAAAAGAAGAGGAGGAATTCAGTTGTGTGCACTTCTTAGTCCTGTCTTTTCCCGGCCTTTGCTCCGCCCGACACGGAGATTCCTTCCCAGACCAGACAAAGGGAGTGACTGCCGCGGTCACTGCTGCCCATCTCCCCTCAAAATTTCTCACTCCAAAGTCCTCCGTCGCCGGCGGCGGCGCGCCTGCTCCGTCTCCCGTCATCTCCGCTTCGCGGCCCCTTAATCTGGCCGATGCGGCTGGTCCGCCGGCGTGGCTGCTCCATCTCCCGTCCTTGTCCGTGACACATTCAAGGCGGAGGGTGACGTCGGAGCGGTTCTGCCACGTGCCGTTGCCGTTCCTCAAGGCTGGGGCGGAGAACACGGTGGTGCTGTGTGATGAGGCCGGCGGTGACCCGTCGAGAGTGGACTTCCACACCGTCGTCGTCGGCCGGCGTGTGCGGAGGTCGGCGACGAGGAGGCGCTGGCGTGCAGCCACTGCAGGACAATCTCGAGGGCAAGTGCGGCGCGTACGATGGTGGGTGCGAGTCCATGGCGGCACTGGCGGCGTTTGAGCGCGGCCTGCGTCGGCAAGGAGTCGCGCACGGTGTGGTACACCGAGGACTTCCGCGCCGCCGCCTCAGTCCACCACGCCGGCCCGCCCCATCGGAGGCCAGCGCCGTCCTGGAGCTCGTGCCTGGAGGTGGCCGTCCTGGAGCTTGCATTTACCCGCGTTGCTGTCCGTATGGGAACGTGTTGTGCTCGTACCGCAGCGCGTCTTGCTGCGGCCCAAAGACGTAGACGCGGAAGCGCGGCGACGCGAACTTGGAGCAGCTCCTCGTCGCAGGTGACAGACACCATCGGCTCCAGTCCGTGGACACCATTGCTGCCGAAACTGCTGCTGACGCTTGTTGAGGATGCGGTCGCCGAAGCTGCAGAGCATCTTGAAGTGGATGCTTCCGCCACCACCACCGCCTCCAGTGCTGTTGACGCTTCTCAAGGAAAGGTGCACGTCGTTGTCGGACTCTGCGGGCCGCCACCGGCATCATGTGTCCCATCTCTGGCACGAGCCAGCTGCGTACATATATACGCGCCGCTAAGGAGGCAGCAGCACAGGGCGACGGCGCCGTGGCGGCAGCCGGCAGCTCACCACATTGTAATGTTGATTCTTGGACTAACGATTTGATCGAGGGCGATGGTGAACTGATGTTTTTCTCTTCTACTAGAGCTCGTCCATTCGCTTGCTCTTATTAATTGTTTGTGAGAGGCCATTGTGTTTGCTAGTGCACACCAGCGGATAGCAGCTAGCAAGCACAACTCAAGTGAGCAGCGCGTCGACGCCGGACATCACGCGGCTCATCTTCAGCGTCTCCGCGTCCACGTTGTTCGCCAGCCCTAGCGAGAGCGAGCTCGTCCGGGGGATGGCGTCGTCAATCGTCACCGGCGCGCTCAAGCAGGTGGACGACCTGGCCTCTCCCAGTGACCACGCCGGAGACCACGGCTGGAGTCGGTGAGCCGATGGGGAGCTCGTCATTCGGGGACAGGGAGTCCAATGCACGACAGAGAGCTGCTCTCGATCTGGTCGCGGCGGAGCCGGACTGCCAGAGCACCTACCGTTGACGCCATAGCAGAGGAGGCGCATGTCGACGGGGCTCAGGCAGCGGGGCGAGCGGCCGGCGAGCTTGTGCGAGAGTGCCCGGCGGCGGCCGGGTAGAGCATGTCGACGGGGCTCAGGCAGCGGGGCGAGCCGCCGGCGAGCTTGTGCGAGAGTGCCCGGCGGCGGCCGGGTAGAGAGCATGAGGCAGAGGGGCCGGCAGCAGCGAGCTTGAGGCATGGCCGCCGACCACCACCACAAGCAGCTCGTCGCCGCCCCACCACCACCAGCTGCTCCGCTCCCTTCGTAGGAATGATTGGACCGGGTTTGTCGTTAGCTGGAGTATTGGTCTGATGGACGTGCGTGATTGGTGGCTTTACCTGGAGATAGAAAATGTTTCTCCTGTCCGCTCTTTTCTCCAAATCTTAAAGCACCACTAGCATATCAACGGTACAGATAGCACTCACACCCATCCTTGCGTGTACATATGTATTTATTTATTCAAGATTATTTGAAATTCAAAAAAAGAAAAAAATTTGACATCGACAAACATATGTTAATAGAATTGATATGATACTACTATCACATACATGCGCGTGAAGCAATTGGATGCGGGACGGGATGGAACTTGGAAGTTAAGCGTGCTAGTGCTAGAGTAGTGTGAGGATGGGTGACCGGTCGGGAAGTTTGACCACGAGTAAGTAATTTGACTAGAGATAAGTGTAGTTAGAGATAGAGACTAAGCTATGCAAATAACTGAAATAATAGAAATTCTGAAAAAAATAGAAAAAAAATAGAAAAAAAAACGAAGTGAAAAAAAATTAGAAACCCAAATGAATTAAAAAAAATTAACGAAATAGCCTTTAGTCCCTGTTGGGGACACCAACCGCGACTAAAGGTCCTTCGCCCAGGCGCACGCTAGCCGCCCACGTGGACGGGTCTTTAGTCGCGGTTCGTAAGCAACCGCGACTAAAGGAAAGGAGACTTTAGTCGCGCTTAATTAGTCGCGGTTGCGCAACCGCGACTAATGGCAGTTGCGCACCGCGACTAATGGCCTTTTTTCTACCAGTGAAGATAAGTACTACCGGCCACAAACATACTAACTAGCCATGGGGAGTGGTGTTTTGGAACATGGGAGCATATGCTTCCTATATTTTGAAATGTATCTTACACATATTTTAAATTTTAAAAAATATGAAACAAAAAATTCGCACGTACATCTTCACGAGCTACGCGCTTACAAAGTTGTTTCATAAAAAATGTACTTATCATGTGACGTGTGTAAAACAGACAAAATTCAGTGCTGAAAACGATGCTTTTCACAGGATAAGTTTTCTCTTTTTTACATAGGCCAAAAAAATATATTTTTTCATGAAACTTGACGCATACACATATAAAATACCGCGCCTTCTCTTTTCATAGGGTTCTGTTCGTCGGGGCAAAACTGTCTCCAAGTGAATTTTTCTAATTTTATTTTTTTAAAAAAAAAAATCACTCCATTTCTTTTCTATTTTTTCAGAATTTCTAGTATTTCAGTTATTTGCATAGTTTAGTCTATATCTCTAACTACACTTATCTCTAATCAAATTACTTACTCGTGGTCAAACTTTCCGTTCAGTCACCCATCCTCCCACTACTCTAGCACTAGCACGCTTAACTTCCGAGTTCCATTCCATCCCGCATCCAAATGCTTCACGCGCATGTATGTGATACTAGTATCATATCAATCCTATTAACATGTTGGTCGATATCACATTTCTTTATTGTTTGAATTTCAAATAATTTTTTAATAAACAAAATTAATGATGTAATAATAAACTTGAATAAATAAATAAACATTAACTTTTTAATTTATATTTTTTTAATTTTTTTATATTTTTTAAATATTTTTTTGCCAAACCTAAAACATAAAAAATTTGAAAATCTAAAAATTGGGTAAAAGTAATAGTAATCTTTATGCAGGATGCAATTATTAATTTTAATTTTTTAAAAAATAAAAATATAAAATCCGTAATTTGTAGCAAAAACTAAAATCTTCCTGCTTTCGTATTTTCATTTGGAATTTTGAGAATTTAAAATTTGGCTAACTAGGTAAATCCCGGTGAATTCGGATGTAATTCCCACGATGATTTTGATATATTATACGTTTTTTTCCGACATCGTATGCAAAAGTTAATGCGGTTTTACCATTTTCAAACTTTTTTTTGGAAAGAAAGTGAAAATTCTAATTTCTTAATTTCACCGAATAGTAGGTTGCATAACATACAAAAATCTGAAAACATTTTATTTTTTAAATTTTCTATCATTTTATTTTGTATTTTACAAAGCAAAAAAAGGCGATCCAGGGGAGAAGGGTGCGTGGAGAGTAAAAAACTAGAAAAAAACCTTTAATCCATGTTGGAGATATCAACCGGGACTAAAGGGTACCCTTTAGTCTCGGTCACCCTTTAGTCCCGGCCAACCGGGACTAAAGAGGCCTGCGCCGGCCGCAGCCCACCATAGCCCTTTAGTCCCGGTTGGTGTTACCAACCGAGACTAAAGGGTACCCTTTAGTCTCGGGCCGGAGCATTAGTTTCGGTTCGCCAGTAGAATCGGGACTAAAGACCCCATTAGTCCTGGATCAAAATGTTTTGGGACTAATGGGTTGGGATGGAAGGCCGTTTTTCTACTAGTGGTAACAGCAGTGGCCGATAAAGGACGAAGCAACGAACGGAAATCCAGTCAGCTAAGCAATTTCTTCTTTGTTTCCTTTGATTTAAATATTATTTGCAAAGTAAAAAATCGCATGCATCAGGCATGCATGATTCGCTTGCCTAACTTTTCTCTTGGGTGTGTCCCTCCCATGTAATCAACTTGCCTCCGTGTTCAAGGGCGATATGCGCGGTTAGATGATCCTTGTGCCGTACTACTTGACGATGTCGTCTTACAGCAAGGACACATATCGAATGCGTTCAAGTCATCGTGCTTCAGGCTAAACGCCGCCTGGTTCCGCAGCATTGGCTACATTTGCTCCGTCGACTGCGTTCATAGGACGACCAGCATCCACATCGACTCCACGCACCCGATAAAATGCTAAGTATTCGATCTTTTTCCAAGTGTCGATTATTATTTACCGGTGCCGCACGCCTTTACATCGTTATCGCAAATACACTCGATTATTAGGAAGTAAAACTCATCAGTAACCCTTTTTTTCATGCGTACTATTTTATTCATATATGCAATGACGGAAATTCAATTCGGCTCCCGGCTGCGTATGCTCCCTATATCAAAAAATTATATTTCGAGTTGTCGAAATTTTTTGACGAAAAATTCTACATGTACATATCCATAATATATGTGCATTCGTAAAGTTTCACGAAAAATTAATATTTTTTGTGGTCTATGTAAAAAATAGAAAATTTATCTTGTAAAAAGCATTATTTTTAGCACTGAGTTTTGTCTTTTTTACACATGTCACATGACAAGTCCATTTTTTATGAAACAACTTTGTGAACGTGTAGCACATGAAGATGTACGTGAGAATTTTTCATTTCAATTTTTTTGAAATACAAAATATGTGTGACTTGAATTTCAAAATAGAGGGAGCATATGCTCCCATGTTCCAAAACACCACTCCCTATGCAATGACCTAATCTTTTCTTTCTAAATAGCTGATCCCATTTTCCTAGCCTCACGTTATTGCCCGATAGACACAGCCGCGTTCCTCCACATAGCTGACCGACATGGGCTCCCGCTGTTTATGGCCTGTAAAACATGGGCCAAGGCAAAACATGGGCCGAGGCCAATCATCCACTCGCTTTGTTCTGGAGGCGATCGCTCGCTTGGTCTTTGTTACGTGGAAAAAAGCTCGGTTGCTGTTCTTCCCCATTAATGGCGCTCCTCCACCGCCGTCGACTGACCGATGCCCTCCTCACCACAAATACTCATGAAAACGCCCCATGATGCTCGGTATTCATGAGTCATCACTGCCCTAGAAATACACACAAGAAACTGCTAGATTTAACTCACCTGGATGCTGCCTCCGATTATGAAAAGCTACGATGCACGGATACTTCAGAAAACTCACGTATCCGTATCGGATACTACCAGATACACGGATACGTATCCGATACCTACGAATACCTATCACGTACATAGCAGCTAATTTTCCATTTTTTAAAAAAAGAAACTAAACTGTTACTTGAGAGCTAGGTGGAGACGCGACTAAGAGAGCGCTATAGTTGTGAAGCTTTTAGGCAAACAATATATAGGTAATCCTATTGGTAGTTTTTCTAGTAAAAAAATCAGTAATTTGTATATATATTATTAATAATTATATGTATACAAACGTATCCCCGTATCCGTGTTTTTGGAAAATCGACGTATCGGCGTATCACGGTATCCGTATCGGTATCCGTATCGCCGTATCCAGGCAACCTAGATGAAAAGCACCCGTGTTGCTATGGATTTCCAGTGCTCCCACCTGCTTGCGTACATCTCTGGCGCCAGTTTTTACTCTGGTGTCCGCTCCAGATTCTCTTTCCCCTTTTCTTACTCATGGCCACACAAATGTTCAATAGTTTTTTACGTTGCTCTTTCGCACGATAGCTGCTCGATGTTTTGCCTGACTCGATCTGATTCGATTTTCCTAGGATTTTGCATGCCGCTCACTCAAGTCCCCACTGATTTTAATTGGATCCAATTGTGAGAGGTTTGAATGTACCTAACGAGTCTACTTCGATTTTTTCCCCTCAGATGTCGTTTCATGCAAGCCAAGAAAGCCGAGGATTTGTTGCTGGGAGTAAAGGTGAGTACCAACTGGTGGGGGAGGAGGCAAGACCAACAAGACGTGCAAAGTTTGCAACTAGCCTGGCCGGGGATACTTTCCGGAGGCCGGAGGAACGTGCATACCAACATATTCAAAGTAATTATCAAAACACCGATCAGTTTTCCCTTTGTTTATTCAATGTTGTAAGTGGAGACGAAAGTAGAATCCCCCTGACGAATTTATCACTACCAGGCTATCAAATTCGATCATGCCTCTCCGATCCCAGCAGATGTGTTTTCTTCGTGATGAAATTTCCCTTTTCCGTTTTGATGAATTATGATAGGTTGTTGTACGGTGTCCTTTTGATATTCCTGGTACACACCTATGACACTTGGTATGGATTGATCTGTACAGGTTTTTGTAGTTGCAACAATTAAGCAGTAGGACTGGTTGCTACTCATCTTCCTCCAAACTCTACTGTGAATGATTACAAGAGCTTTCTCAACGATGCCTGAACAGGTCCACAGGTCCTTTCGCTCATCATCTCCTATCTGGAATTTTGGATAACTAAATTTCTATGGGATTTTACTTCTTTTTATGCGTTTTTGCAGGCATGCCCCTGTTACCCATCCAACCAAATTAGTTCACCATGTAAGTTATCCATATTCACACATGCCGGTTCTATGTTGTTTGTGTCTGGAGCGAGTGGCCCATAGTTTGATCAGATACTTATGATAGAGTTTGAGGTTGTTTGTACCAGGAGTACAATAAAGGTAATGAAAGCATTGAGGTATATTTCTACTTTTTCGTGGGTTAATTATGCCATATGAGACTAGCTGGAGCTAGCTTATGTCAGTGCTTCTCGATATCTGTTTGTTCACATCCTTTTATATTGTTTTTATCATGGTTTGTGACCCTATGCTAACGAATTTCCGTTGCATTTATATGAAAACAGTCGTAAGTTGAGTTCGTCTAGGCTAATCGCAGGTATACATTTGTCCAAACGAGAGATAGTCAAGAACTCAATCTGGTTGGTGATGTTTTCTGCTCAGTTTTGGAAAAAGGGGTTACTACGTGTTTGTCTTATTTATGTATTCAAGAACTATTGTCCCCCTTTCCCCTAAAAAATTTACCATTGTAATCAATGGATTATAATGTTAGTTGCACGGCATCAAATTGACGTGATTTTGTTTCCAGTTTTAATCATGCCTTCATGATTTTACAGCTGCTTACCCCGGTCTACATTTTGATCTCCACAGAGGCTTTATCTGCAGTATCCAAGTCATCCTTCACTGGTCCATATTTTGTTCGTTGATTCAGAGGAAGTTCGCTTTTACATTAGTGTAGAGAGACGACATAAAAAATAGCTTTCTTCTCTTTGTCAATGAAAGTAGCAAGTCTCTTGCCGTCTTTTGAAAAGAAAAAAATCTGAAAAGTATGTTAGCCATGGTACCATGCTTCGATGCAGAGCTCTCAACCTATCCTTTCAAACCATTTTACTGCAATGTCACATAATGAGGTAATTCCATGGTAAGCGAGTGTTGGTTATCCAAAAGGCGTGAAGGTTAATGTATTCTCTTTTCATAGCTCTGAACAAGTACAGTTTCGTCGGAGAACATGCTCTGATTTTTATCGCATTGTTGCCAAAGGAATCGTTGCCAATTTGGTGTTATGTTTATTTTTTTAGGCTGAAACTTATAATGTTTACTAAACAAAATACCGCAGCAACACGCGGGGCATCATCTAGTTGATATAGCATTCAAATACTTATTATCAAATGTGTAATATTTTTTTTCTTTTCTTTCCTCATTAGAATATTTCAACAATAATTTGTCTTGGATGATTATTTCTTACTATAATTTATCTTCGTAAATTTGTTTTCTACTATACGAGAATTTGTTGGTTACGGTAGGCAAGACCATTTACTTTAACTTCAATCATGATATTGGAAAATTTGTGCACCTATGCGATAAGGCCAAGCACTATTATGCGTGAGCTCTGGATATATCTTCCCGGCTCAATGACTTTATTCGCCTTAGTGGATTTATTTTCTTCGGTTTAGTGGGTTTATCTTCTTCGGCTCTGGATATATCTTCTCCGACTCAATGGATTTGTTTTCTTTGGCTCAGTGGATTTATCTTCTTCGTCTTACCGGATTTTTCTTCTTCGGATTCATCTTACAAGGTTATCATTGGTTTCCTCTAGTATAATACTACCCGAAGCATTTCCGGGTTAGTGAATTTATCATCTATGGTTATTACTAGATTTATTTTCTTCGGATTAGTGAATTTATTTTATTCGGGTTCATCTATATGAACATTACTGGTTTACTCTTATACAATACTACCCGAGGCGTTTCGGGGTTGATGGATTCATCTTCTATGGTTATTACTGGATTTATTTCTTCGGGACAATGGATTCACCCTCTAAGATATCAGCGGATTCATATGCTTCATATTTAATGGCGTAATCTTCAATATGGATTCATCTCAAATATTTCATCTTGGATTCATCTTCAATGACTTTATCTCTCATGGCGTAATCTGCAATGGCTTAATATTCAAATGGCTTCAACTTCAATGGGGTCGACAATTCCATCGAATTCTTTAGTGGAAGTCGAAAACAGGTTTCATATCCATGGAGCCAACACTCGGGGGCTCGACAACGAATTCGTCCCTGAGCATTGCTACAATATAATATCCTAGGTGGCCACTACTTTGGCGCAATGTTTTCGGCAATACTCGGGGGCTCGACAATGGCTTCGCCCCGGGTCGCAACTGCGACACTATATCTAAAAAACAATCATGACATCACCCCAGCAGTGCTCGAGGGCTCGGCTATCTATTCATCAACAATTTGGTGGCATCCACTTTCTCTATTCGGTGTTTTCTACTTCAACTCGATTTTTTCTGCACCCGAAGACTTCATCGACCCAGCTGCACGACCTACCTCCGTCGACTTCATCGTACCCAATAAGTTAAGTGTTCTTTTAATTTACACAAAGTTGATTGTCATTTACTTTCACCGCACCCGACACTCAGGGGCTGCGCGGTATAAATTCACTTTATATATCATCGAATCCGAGCGTCTGACACCGCATGCGAAAAAGAGAGTCAATGAAAAGATATAAAAAGTTTGTTTATTTATGCAGGAGGAATCAAATTCATGTTGGAGATATGCCCAAGAGGCAATAATAAAAGTGGTTATTATATATCTTTGTGTTTATGATAAATGTTTATATACCATGCTATAATTGTATTAACCGAAACATTGATACATGTGTGTTATGTAAACAACAATGAGTCCCTAGTAAGCCTCTTCTATAACTAGCTTGTTGATTAATAGATGATCATAGTTTCATGATCATGAACATTGGATGTTATTAATAACAAGGTTATGTCATTATATGAATGATGTAATGGACACACCCAATTAAGCATAGCATAAGATCACGTCATTAAGTAATTTGCTATAAGCTTTCGATACATAGTTACCTAGTCCTTTCGACCATGAGATCATGTAAATCACTTATACCGGAAAGGTACTTTGATTACATAAAACACCACTGCGTAAATGGGTGGTTATAAAGGTGGGATTAAGTATCCGGAAAGTATGAGTTGAGGCATATGGATCAACAGTGGGATTTGTCCATCCCGATGATGGATAGATATACTCTGGGCCTTCTCGGTGGAATTGTAGGATAACGTTGCATAGAAAACAAAAAATTTCCTATCGCGAACACGCAATCCAAGCCAAGATGCAATCTAGAAGATGGTAGCAACGAGGGGATGATCAAGACTAACCCTTGAAGAGATTCCAAAGCCTATAAGAGTAGGCTCTTATTGCTGCGGTAGATGATCACTTGCCGCTTGCAAAAGCGCGTAGAAGATCTTGATCACGATCGCTTCCGGTGCCACGAACGGGCAGCACCTCCGTACTCGGTCACACGTTCGGTTGTTGATGAAGACGACGTCCACCTCCCCGTTCCAGCGGGCAGTGGAAGTAGTAGCTCCTCTTGAATCCGACAGCACGACGGCGTGGTGTCGGTGGTGGTGGAGAAATCCGGCGGAGCTTCGCTTAAGCGTGCGGGATATGGTGGAGGAGAGAGACCGCTAGGGTTTGGGGAGAGGGGCGCCGCTAGGGCACCCTTGAGGGGTGCGGCCATGGTGGTGGCTTGAGTGGCCGGCCAGCCCCTCTCTCCCCTCTTTATATAGGTGGAGGCCCCAAGGTTTAGGTCAAAGAGTCCGAATAAGACCCCAACAAAACCTTCCAAGTGTCCAAACCTAGGGGAGTGGGACTCCCCCCTTTCCTTGGTGGGGTGGCCGGCCACCATGGTGGGGAGTCCACTTGGGACTCCTCCTCCCTTAGGTTGGCCGGCCAAGGTGGGTGGAGTCCCTCTGGGACTCCACCTTCTCTCCTTATTTCTCCCGGACTTTTCTAGAACCTTCCGTAGAACCTGCCGGATCATTTTAATTCACATAAAATGACATCCTATATATGAATCTTATTCTCCGGACCATTCCGGAACTCCTCGTGATGTCCGGGATCTCATCCGGGACTCCGAACAAATATTCGAACTCCATTCCTTATTCAAGTTCTACCATTTCAACATCCAACTTTAAGTGTGTCACCCTACGGTTCGTGAACTATGCGGACATGGTTGAGTACTCACTCCGACCAATAACCAATAGCGGGATCTGGAGATCCATAATGGCTCCCACATATTCAACGATGACTTTAGTGATCGAATGAACCATTCACATAAAATACCAATTCCCTTTGTCACGCGATATTTTACTTGTCCGAGGTTTGATCTTCGGTATCACTCTATACCTTGTTCAACCTCGTCTCCTGACAAGTACTCTTTACTCGTACCGTGGTATGTGGTCTCTTATGAACTCATTCATATGCTTGCAAGACATTAGACGACATTCCACCGAGAGGGCCCGGAGTATATCTATCCGTCATCGGGATGGACAAATCCCACTGTTGATCCATATGCCTCAACTCATACTTTCCGGATACTTAATCCCACCTTTATAACCACCCATTTACGCAGGTGGCGTTTGGTGTAATCAAAGTACCTTTCCGGTATAAGTGATTTACATGATCTCATGGTCATAAGGACTAGGTAACTATGTATCGAAAGCTTATAGCAAAATAACTTAATGACGAGATCTTATGCTACGCTTAATTGGGTGTGTCCATTACATCATTCATATAATGATATAACCTTGTTATTAATAACATCCAATGTTCATGATTATGAAACTAATCATCCATTAATCAACAAGCTAGTTTAAGAGGTATACTAGGGACTTCTTGTTTGTCTACATATCACACATGTACTAATGTTTCGGTTAATACAATTATAGCATGATATGTAAACATTTATCATAAACATAAAGATATAAATAATAACCACTTTATTATTGCCTCTAGGGCATATCTCCTTCAGTCTCCCACTTGCACTAGAGTCAATAATCTAGTTTACATTTGTAAAGATATAACACCTTGGCCTTCCGGTGTTTTATCATGTATTGCTCACGGGAGAGGTTTTTAGTCAATGGATCTGACACGCTCAGAAACGTATGCATTTTGTAATTCATTTGCGTCTCAACGCATCACTCATTTCCAAATGAGTCGGCATTAAATATGTTTGATCTTCTGGTGGAACCTTAATTCCGCTGTCTGAAATATGTCACTAATATTGTCACACACAATATAGCTTCAAAATTCTGACTCGTCGGAACTACACCAAGTTCTCAAAGAACCTCTTGACTTTAACATCTTTTGTCATTTGTCAAAACAATGACATATCCTGCCTTCTTTTGTAGAATCCGTCACAATATTTAGAACTCTTCTAAATCTAGCATAGACAACTTCTAGCTCATTGTGCTACTTTTTAAAACAATACTTAGTCTAATTTGAGATTGAAATTTTATTTTATATGTGACAAAACAAATATTGATGTAATCACCTTACAGCGATTTGTTTGTCATTTCTCCATACAAAACTATATATATATATCCTTGGTTCTTCTAAAGTACTCAAGGATATTCTTACTGTCGTCCAATGATCATCTCATGAATCATTCCGGTATATGCTCATAACATTTTAGAGCACAAGATATCTGATTTTGTACATATTATTCGTGATCTAAAATCACTCATGTGTTTTTACTCATCGAGTGTCAGATACACTCAAGTCTTGTTTAAACCTTCACATGATAAGAACATTTTCTTAATATTTCTATATTGAACTATTTCAATATCCATTTTATGTACTTTGACTTAAACTTATTATGTGTTTCAATCTATCTTCATAGATCTTGACACTAAATATGTTTTAGTCCATATCCTTTCATTGATGTTAATTTCTCAATGAAACCTTTTTAATCAAGTATATAATTACATTATTTATAACCAACTATATGTCACCTACATAAAGTATTATAAATATGTCTTAGCGCTCCCACTTAATTTCTTGCAAATGCAAGCCTCTTCATCGTCTCTGATGAAATCAAAAACTCTTTGACTATTTCATCTGGTGAAGATTCAAACTCCGCGATGCTCACTTCATCCAATTGAAGTTCGTATACCTATCTAGTATTCTACGGACTAGCAAAACAATTGGTTGTATCTTGTATACATACTTCTGTTAAGTAGTGTATTTTGCCATCCTACTAGCATATCTCATAAAAGAAATATGTAGTGTTTACTAGAATAATCCACATAGACTATAAGCATTGCTACGGAAAATCTAATCTTATCGTAGTCAACTCTTTGAACTTTGTCGTAAACAATTTTTCGACAAGTCGAGCTTCTTTAAGGATATTCCATCCAAGTCCATCAATTTTATAGATCCATTTACTTTCAAAAAGTATTTATCTATCTTGGATTTCATGGCGTATGGCCATTTTAACGGAGTCAGGGCCCATCATAACTTCTTTGTTTGTAGTTGGTTTATCATTGTTCAAAATTAATCCTTTGTACACAAATCATTTATTTGATCACAAAGTAAACCATACCTACAAGGTTCAATATGTACTTCGATCTCCATGGCTAAAACACTTTGTAGTCATGGGAGCTATGATCGTCGTGGCCGCTTCCGAAACCAATTCTGATGCTGCGCTACTCTGATCATTATGCTCAGGTTCATAAACCTTATCAAATTATATTGTCCTCCCACTCAAATACTTCGCTAGAAACAATTTCTTGGAAATAAGAAACATTGACAAACACTTTTGTCTTTGTCTCCACAGTAAGAAGAATTCCCAATCAATTCTCTGGGATAACCAACAAAGACATTCATCCGATTTTGGTTGTTAACTTTTAGACCAAAATTTAAAGAAAGGACTATTAGGGTTTATACCCATGCCATAACTCGTATGGTGTCATTTCTACGGATCATGATGATGCTCTATTCAGTGTAAAAGCGGTAGTCACTAAAGCATAATCCACAAAAATATAATGGCGTCATAATATTTTATCTCATCATTAATCCAACAAGGTTTGGATACATCTCTTGGATACTATATCATCATTATGATTCTCCAAGAAATGTGAGTTGTAGAACAATTTCATGACTCTCTTAGATGTTCGCTAAAACTCGTAATTCAAATATTTTCACCATGATCCAATCATAGATATTTGACTTTTCTATTACGATGATTTCCACTTCATGCTGAAATTTATTTGAATCCATTCAAATGTTTCAAACTTCTTCCTTATCGAATATATCCACATATATATACTCAATTTATTGTTGAAAGTTTTCATGAAGTAGAAGAATCTCCCGCACACAACTATGCTCAGTGAACCATATACATCATTATGTATTTTTCAACTAAGTTTGTTGTCCGTTCAATTCTTGGCCTATGAACGGTATTTTAATCATTCTCTTTAGAAAAGATTTGCAAGCACCAAATGATTCAAAAAATCAAATGACTCCAAAAATCCATTTGCATGGAGTTCCTTCATGCGTTCCTTTCTAACATGACCTAAATAGCGGTTCCACAAATAAGTGGAATTCAAATCATTTGCCTTATGGCATTTTAGCGTCAGTTTTATGTATGTGTGTTTCACCATTAAGATTTATAATAACTTATCCATCGTACATGGAGTAATGTCATAATTTGAACAACTCATTGTTTTTCATTTGACCAGAGCAAAATAACAATTATTAAGTTCTTTATTATAAATTCTAAGGGCTAGATAGAATGCCAACGACGAACATAATAACACTTTATTTTGTTCCAGACGTGTATTCCTATCATATTCCTTGTCAGATCACTTAGGCCATTGTATTCTTGTATTGTGTTGTTTTGTATGACACTTCATACCAACCAATATAGTACTAATACCCAAGAATTTCATAGTGTGACCTAACTAGGAATACAACCATAACATGTATATCATTTATATACACCTGAGCTAGACTTTCTAGTCTTTTCTTTCTTTCTACCAAAATATCTTTTGCAGTTTCTCTTTTAGCTTTCCTCATTATTCAGAAAAACACTTCAACATTAATAACTTCTAGGTTTGTTGGTCAAACACCAATAACCTTGAGGTTCTTACTTTGAAGTTGATCATCATATGACAAGTGTTCCAGATTTCACTATTAGTAACTTTTTAATATGATGAACAATTTCACTCATAATTTTATCCATCATATCATGACGACTTTCCGAGACCATGTCTGTACATGCTAGGCTCGTAAAGTTTTAACCTTGGTATTTGCATGTGCAAATCTAGCTTGCACCCGTTGTATGCACACGTAGAATCTATCACACCCGATCATCACGTGATGCTTCGAAACGACGAGTCTTAGCAACGGTGCATATTAAGGATTGTCACTTCATGGATATGCGAATATTGTTAGTGCCCCAATAGTTGGAGGATTGTGACGCCTTGCGTCTTCAACCTTCGTACATTCCCATAAAACTTATGAGTTCATGTAGTCTCACCAAATTATATTCTATCATCTTGCAATAAGGTCTTAGATATCACATATATCTCATACCTTGATTATTTCTGAAAACTAAATTTTCAGCTCCTTACTTTTCAAACAAATTTGAACTTCAAGTTTCACGGAGACAAGATAACTTTAGGTACTAATTGAAACCATAGCTCTTTGAATCAACAATATGAAGTTTACTAAAAGTTTGCAATAGGACTTAATCAATTCTTGATTCTTTAACAATACGGTACCAATCCGTAAAGTTTGTTATCAGATTTTAACAGTATTTCTATCTCAATAACAAGACTAGCGCATGGTAGAAAACGGATGCCAATACTACAAAATTAATTCAAAATACTACTCAGACTATGTTTATGATAATTAGTTCATGTTTTAATCTAATTACTAATGAACTCCCACTTAATACAACATCCCTCATAGTTGTTAAGTGGTACACGATCCAAATCCACTACACCAAAACCGATCATCACGTGAGATGATGTAGCTTCAATGGTGAACATCAACATGTTGATCATATCATCCATATGACTCGTGTTCAACCTTTCGGTTTCCGTTGTCCCGAGGCCATGTCTGTACATGCTAGGCTCGTCAAGCAAACCCAAGTATTCCGCGTGTGCAACATGGCTTACACCCGTTGTATGTGAATCGTTGAATCTATCACATCCGATCATCACGAGATGCTTCAAAACGACGAACTGTTACAACGGTGCATACGAGGGGAGAACACTTTATTATCTTGATATTAATGTGAGGGATCATCTTATAATGCTACTGTCGCGATCTAAGCAAAATAAGATGCATAAAGGATTAACATCACATGCAGTTCATATGTGATATGATATGGCCCTTTTGTCTTTGTGCCTTTGATCTTCATCTCCAAAGCACGGACATAATCTCCATCATCTTTGGGCATGATCTCCATCATCGTCGGCGTAGCGTCAAGGTCCATGGCGTCGTCTTCATGGTTGTTCACCTCATGTAGCAACTATTACAACTAATTTGAAATACCTCTCAACATGAAATATAAAGACAACCATAAGGCTCCTGCCGGTTGCCACAATACAATAATGATCATCTCATACATATTCATCATCATATTATGGCCATATCACATCACCAAACCCTGCAAAAACAAGTTAGACGCCTCTAATTTGGTTTGCATATTTTACGTGGTTTAAGGTTTTCGAGAGAGATCTAATCTACCTACGAACATGAACCACAACGGTGATACTAATGTTGTCAATAGAAGAGTAAATTGAATCTTCACTATAGTAGGAGAGACAGACACCCGCAAAGCCTCTTATGCAATACAAGTTGCATGTCGAACGAGGAACAAGTCTCATGAACGCGGTCATGTAAAGTTAGTCCGAGCCGCTTCATCCCACTATGCCACAAAGATGCAAAGTACTCAAACTAAAGATAACAAGAGCATCAACGCCCACAAAACCATTGTGTTCTACTCGTGCAACCATCTATGCATAGACACGGCTCTGATACCACTGTAGGATAACGTTGCATAGAAAACAAAAATTTCCTATCGCGAACACGCAATCCAAGCCAAGATGCAATCTAGAAGACGGTAGCAACGAGGGGATGATCAAGACTAACCCTTGAAGAGATTCCAAAGCCTATAAGAGTAGGCTCTTATTGCTGCGGTAGACGATCACTTGCCGCTTGCAAAAGCGTGTAGAAGATCTTGATCACGATCGCTTCCGGCGCCACGAACGGGCAGCACCTCCGTACTCGGTCACACGTTCGGTTGTTGATGAAGACGACGTCCACCTCCCCGTTCCAGCGGGCAGCGGAAGTAGTAGCTCCTCTTGAATCCGACAGCACGACGGCGTGGTGTCGGTGGTGGTGGAGAAATCCGGCGGAGCTTCGCTTAAGCGTGCGGGATATGGTGGAGGAGAGAGACCGCTAGGGTTTGGGGAGAGGGGCGCCGGCTAGGGCACCCTTGAGGGGTGCGGCCATGGTGGTGGCTTGAGTGGCCGGCCAGCCCCTCTCTCCCCCTCTTTATATAGGTGGAGGCCCCAAGGTTTAGGTCAAAGAGTCCGAATAAGACCCCAACAAAACCTTCCAAGTGTCCAAACCTAGGGGAGTGGGACTCCCCCCTTTCCTTGGTGGGGTGGCCGGCCACCATGGTGGGGAGTCCACTTGGGACTCCTCCTCCCTTAGGTTGGCCGGCCAAGGTGGGTGGAGTCCCTCTGGGACTCCACCTTCTCTCCTTATTTCTTCCGGACTTTTCTAGAACCTTCTAGAACCTTCCGTATAACCTTCCGGATCATTTTAATTCACATAAAATGACATCCTATATATGAATCTTATTCTCCGGACCATTCCGGAACTCCTCGTGATGTCCGGGATCTCATCCGGGACTCCGAACAAATATTCGAACTCCATTCCTTATTCAAGTTCTACCATTTCAACATCCAACTTTAAGTGTGTCACCCTACGGTTCGTGAACTATGCGGACATGGTTGAGTACTCACTCCGACCAATAACCAATAGCGGGATCTGGAGATCCATAATGGCTCCCACATATTCAACGATGACTTTAGTGATCGAATGAACCATTCACATAAAATACCAATTCCCTTTCTCACGCGATATTTTACTTGTCCGAGGTTTGATCTTCGGTATCACTCTATACCTTGTTCAACCTCGTCTCCTGACAAGTACTCTTTACTCATACCATGGTATGTGGTCTCTTATGAACTCATTCATATGCTTGCAAGACATTAGACGACATTCCACCGAGAGGGCCCAGAGTATATCTATCCGTCATCGGGATGGACAAATCCCACTGTTGATCCATATGCCTCAACTCATACTTTCCGGATACTTAATCCCACCTTTATAACCACCCATTTACGCAGTGGCGTTTGGTGTAATCAAAGTACCTTTCCGGTATAAGTGATTTACATGATCTCATGGTCATAAGGACTAGGTAACTATGTATCGAAAGCTTATAGCAAAATAACTTAATGACGAGATCTTATGCTACGCTTAATTGGGTGTGTCCATTACATCATTCATATAATGATATAACCTTGTTATTAATAACATCCAATGTTCATGATTATGAAACTAATCATCCATTAATCAACAAGCTAGTTTAAGAGGCATACTAGGGACTTCTTGTTTGTCTACATATCACACATGTACTAATGTTTCGGTTAATACAATTATAGCATGATATGTAAACATTTATCATAAACATAAAGATATAAATAATAACCACTTTATTATTGCCTCTAGGGCATATCTCCTTCAGGAATGTCGTCTAAATAGCTTGCAAGCATATGAATGGTTCATGAGAGACCACATACCACAGTACGAGTAAAGAGTACTTGTCAGGAGACAAGGTTGAACAAGGTATAGAGATACCGATGATCAAACCTCGGTCAAGTAAAATATCGCGTGACAAAGGGAATCAGTATCGTATGTGAATGGTTCATTCGATCACTAAGTCATCGTTGAATGTGTGGGAGCCATTATGGATCTCTAGATCCCTCTATTGGTTATTGGTTGGAGAGAGGTCTCAACCATGTCTACATAGTTCGCGAACCGTAGGGTGACACACTTAAGGTTTGATGTTGTATTAGTAGATATTGAATATGGAATTGAGTTCTAAGTTTTGTTCGGAGTCTCGGATGGGATCCAGGACATCACGAGGAGTTCCGGAATGGTCCGGAGAATAAGATTCATATATAGGAAGTCATTTTATAAGTTTGAAAATGATCCGGTGCATTTATGGAAGGTTCTAGAAGGTTCTAGAAAAGTCCGGAAGAAATCACTATGGAAGGCGGAGTCCCGGAGGGACTCCACCAAGCTTGGCCGGCCAACCGTAGGGGGTGGAGTCCCAGGTGGACTCCACCTAAGGTGGCCGGCCACCCCCTCCCAAGGAAAGGTGGGAATCCCACCTCAAGTGGGAATCCCACCTTGGGTAGGTTTCATGTCATATGGAAGGTCTTGGTTTGGGGTCTTATTCGAAGACTTGTAGACCACCTATATAATGAGGGACAAAGGGAGGGGGCCGGCCACCTCAAGCCAAAGCCTTGGCCGCACCCCATAGTGGCCGGCCACCCCCTCTCCCAAACCCTAGCCGCCCCACCTCCTCCACCTCTCCCGCAAACGCTTAGCGAAGCTCCGCCGGAGATCTCCATCGACACCGCCACCACACCGTCGTGCTGCCGGGATTCAAGGAGGAGCTACTACTTCCGCTGCCCGCTGGAACGGGGAGAAGGACATCATCTTCATCAATTCCGAACGTGTGACCGAGTACGGAGGTGCTGCCCGATTGTGGCACCGTCAAGATCTTCTACACGCTTTTGAAAGCGGCAAGTGATCATCTTCTGCAACAACGAGAGCCTCCTCTCGTAGGCTTTGGAAATCTTCAAGGGTTAGTCTCGTTCATCCCCTCGTTGCTACCGTCTACTAGATTGCATCTTGGCTTGGATTGCGTTCTCGCGGTAGGAAATTTTTTGTTTTCTATGCTACGAATCCCTACAGTGGTATCAGAGCCGTGTCTATGCATAGATGGTTGCACGAGTAGAACACAATTGTTTTGTGGGTGTTGATGCTTTTGTTGTCTTTAGTTTGAGTACTTTGCATCTTTGTGGCATAGTGGGATGAAGCGGCTCGGGCTAACTTTACATGACCGCGTTCATGAGATTTGCTCCACGCTCGAGATGCAACTTGTATTGCATAAGTGGCTTTGCGGGTGTCCGTCTCTCCTACTATAGTGAAGATTCAATTTACTCTTATATTGACAACACTAGTATCACCGTTGTGGTTCATGTTCGTAGGTAGATTAGATCTCACTCGAAAACCCTAAACCACGTAAAATATGCAAACCAAATTAGAGACGTCTAACTTGTTTTTGCAGGATTTGGTGATGTGATATGGCCATAATGTGATGATGAATATGTATGAGATGGTCATTATTGTATTGTGGCAACCGGCAGGAGCCTTATGGTTGTCTTTAAATTTCATGTTGAGTAGTATTTCAAAGAAGTTGTAATAGTTGCTACATGGGAGAACAATCATGAAGACGGCGCCATTGACCTTGACGCTACGCCGACGATGATGGAGATCATGCCCGTTGATGATGGAGATCATGTCCGTGCTTTGGAGATGAAGATCAAAGGCGCAAAGAAAAAGGGGCCATATCATATCACATGTGAACTACATGTGAAGTTAATCCTTTTTATGCATCTTATTTTGCTTAGATCGCGACGGTAGCATTATAAGATGATCCCTCTCACTAAAATATCAAGATAATAAAGTGTTCATCCTTAGTAGCACCGTTACCAATACTTGTCGTTTCGAAACATCTCGTGATGATCGGGTATGATAGATTCAACAAGTGTATACAACGGGTGCAAGCCAGTTTTGCACACGCGGATACTAAGGTTGCCTTGACGAGCCTAGCATGTACAGACATGGTCTCGGAACACGTGATACCGAAAGGTAGAGCATGAATCATATGATTGATATGATGAACACATTGAGTGTTCGCCATTGAAGTTACATCTTGTCTCGTGATGATCGAACTTGGTGTGGTGGATTTGGTTCGTGTGATCACTAAGACAATTCGAGGGATATTGTTTTGAGCGGGAGTTCACCTAGTTTTTAATTTTGTTAAATTAAAATTTGAACTCAATTTTTCATAAACATAGTCTAAACTATTGCAAATATATGTTGTAGATTATGGCGTCCCCAATCAATTTTAACCAGTTCCTAGAGAAAGAAAAGCTTAAGAGCAACGGTAGCAACTTCACCGACTGGTTCCGTCATGTGAGGATTTTCCTCGCTGGTGGAAACATGCAATATGTGCTTGATACACCGCTAGGTGACCCTCCTGCAGAAACTGAAACCGATGAAGTAAAGAATGTTTACGCAACTCGGAAAACTCGGTACTCTCAAGTTCAGTGTGCCATCCTATGCGATCCGGAAGCCGATCTTCAAAAACGTTTTGAGAACCACGATCCTCATGAGTTGGTCAATGAGCTGAAAGCTATCTTTGAAACTCATGCGGCTGTGGAATGCTATGAAGCATCGAAACACTTCTTCAGCTGCATGATAGAAGAAGGCAGCTCCGTTAGTGAGCACATGCTCGCCATGACCGGGCATGCGAAGAAACTCAGTGACTTGGGAATAGTGATTCCTAACAGACTGGGGATTAATCGTGTCCTTCAATCACTCGCCACCTAGTTACAAGAACTTTGTGATGAACTACGATATGCGTGAACATGAACAAAGAGTTACCTGAACTCTTCGCCATGCTGAAATCTGCTGAGATTGAGATCAAGAAAGAGCACCAAGTATTGATGGTCAACAAGACCACCAGTTTCAAGAAACAGGGCAAGTCTAAAGGCAAATTCAAGAAGGGTGGCAAGAAAGCTGCCACGCCTCCTGTGAAACCTAAGAATGGCCCTAAGCCTGATGCTGAGTGCTATTACTGCAAGGAGAAAGGACACTGGAAGCGTAATTGCTCCAAGTATTTGGCTGATCTGAAGAGCGGCCTTGTCAAGAAGAAGAAAGAAGGTATATCTGATATACATGTTATAGATGTTTATCTTACTAGTTCTCGTACTAGTACCTAGGTATTTGATACTGGTTCGGTTGCTCATATTTGTAACTTGAAACAGGAACTAAGGAATAAACGAAGACTATTGAAGGATGAAGTGACGATGCGCGATGGAAATGGATCCAAGGTCAATGTGATCGCTGTCGGCACACTCCCTCTACATCTACCTTCGGGATTAGTTTTAAACCTCAATACTTGTTATTTTGTACTCGCGCTGGGTATGAACATTATATCTGGATCTTGTTTAATGCAAGACGGTTATTCATTCAAGTCTGAGAATAATGGTTGTTCTATTTTTATGAATAATATCTTTTATGGTCGAGCACCTGAGAAGAATGGTTTATTTCTATTAGATCTCGATAGTAGTGATACACATGTTCATAACGTTGATGCTAAAGGAATTAAATTGAATGATAATTCTACTTATATGTGGCACTGTCGTCTTGGTCATATTGGAGGGAAACGCATGAAGAAACTCCATACCGATGGATTACTTGAATCACTTGACTTTGAGTCACTTGATAGATGTGAAGCATGTCTGATGGGAAAATGACTAAGACTCCATTATCTGGTATTATGGAGAGAGCTACAGACTTATTGGAAATCATACATACCGATGTGTGCGGACCAATGAGTGTAGCCTCACGTGGTGGTTATCGTTATGTTCTAACTTTCACAGATGATCTGAGTAGATATGGGTATATCTATTTCATGAAACATAAATCCGAAACTTTCGAGAAGTTTAAGGAATTCCAAAGTGAAGTAGAAAATCAACGTAACAAGAAGATTAAATTTCTACGATCTAATCGTGGAGGTGAATATCTGAGTTATGAGTTTAGCTTGCATTTAAAGAAATGCAGAATACTTTCACAATTGACACCGCCGGGAACACCACAACGAAACGGTGTGTCCGAACGTCGTAATCGAACTCTCTTAGATATGGTTCATTCTATGATGTCTCTTACTGATTTGCCGTTATCATTTTGGAGTTATGCATTAGAGACAGCTGCATTCACTTTAAATAGGGCACCATCTAAATCCGTTGAAACGACACCGTATAAATTATGGTTTAATAAGAAACCTAAGCTATCGTTCCTTAAAGTTTGGGGCTGCGAAGCCTATGTAAAAAAGTTACAACCGGACAAGCTAGAACCCAAAGCGGAGAAATGCGTCTTCATAGGATACCCTAAGGAAACTATAGGGTACACTTTCTATCACAGATCCGAAGGCAAAATCTTTGTTGCTAAGAACGGAACCTTTCTTGAGAAAGAGTTTCTCACTAAAGAAGTGACTGGAAGGAAAGTAGAACTCGACGAGATTACTGAATCTTCTCTCGTTGATCAGAGTAGCGCAGTACCGGAAGTTATTCCTGTGACGCCTGCACCGGTAACAGAGGAAGCTAATGATAATGATTGAGATAGCTACTGAACCTCGCAGATCGACAAGGGAACGTGCCACTCCCGATTGGTATGATCCTTGTCTAAATGTCATGATTGTGGACAACAATGATGAAGACCCTGCGACGTATGAAGAAGCGATGATGAGCCCAAATTCCAACAAATGGCAAGAAGCCATGAAATCCGAAATGGGATCCATGTATGATAACAAAGTGTGGACTTTGGTAGACTTACCTGATAGCCGCAAGGCTGTCGAGAATAAATGGATCTTCAAAAGAAAAACAGATGCTGATGGTAATATTACTGTCTATAAAGCTCGACTTGTCGCAAAGGGTTTCCGACAAATTCAAGGTGTTGACTACGACGAGACTTTCTCACCTGTAGCGAAGCTAAAATCTTTGAGGATTTTGTTAGCAATAGCTGCATTTTTCAATTATGAGATTTGGCAGATGGATGTCAAAACGGCGTTCCTTAATGGAGACATTGAGGAAGAGTTGTATATGGTACAACCCAAAGGTTTTGTCGATCCTAAAAATGCTGACAAGGTGTGCAAACTTTAGCGTTTAATTTATGGACTGAAGCAAGCATCCAGAAGTTGGAGCCGACGCTTTGATAAGGTGATCAAAGACTTCGGGTTTATACAGTGTCATGGAGAGGCCTGTATTTACAAGAAAGTGAGTGGGAGCTCTGTAGCGTTCCTGATATTATATGTAGATGACATATTATTGATTGGGAATGATATAGAATTATTAAGCAGTGTAAAAGGTTATTTGAATAATAGTTTTTCAATGAAAGACCTTGGTGAAGCATCGTACATATTAGGCATCAAGATTTATAGAGATAGATCAAGACGCCTAATAGGGCTTTCACAGAGTACATACCTAGACAAGATTCTAAAGAAGTTTAGAATGGACGAAAGTAAGAAAGGGTTTTTACCTATGTTACCAGGTAAGGTCTTGAGTAAGACTCAAGGTCCAGCTACGGCACAAGAAAGAGAAAGGATGAATCAGATCCCCTATGCCTCGGCAGTAGGCTCTATCATGTATGTCATGCTATGTACTAGACCGGATATAGCACATGCTGTTAGTTTCACTAGCAGATATCAAAGTGATCCAGGAATGGAACACTGGACAGCGGTCAAGAATATCCTGAAGTACTTGAAAAGAACTAAGGATATGTTTCTTTGTTATGGAGGTGACCAAGAGCTCGTTGTAACCAGTTACACCGATGCAAGTTGGAACACTGATCCTGATGACTCTAAGTCTCAGTCTGGGTACGTATTTATATTGAATGGTGCTGTAGTAAGCTGGGCAAGCTCGAAGCAGTGCACGGTGGCGAAGTCTTCAATAGAATCGGAGTACATAGCGGCTTCAGAGGCTTCATCAGAATCGGTATGGATGAAGAGGTTCATTGTAGAGCTCGGTGTGTGATACGTCTCCAACGTATCTATAATTTCTGATGTTCCATGCTTGTTTTATGACAATACCTACATGTTTTGCTCACACTTTATAATGTTTTCATGCGTTTTCCGGAACTAACCTATTAACAAGATGACACAGTGCCAGTTCCTGTTTTCTGCTGTTTTTGGTTCCAGAAAGGCTGTTCGGGCAATATTCTCGGAATTCGACGAAACAAAGACCCAGTATCTTATTTTTCCCGGAAGACCCCAGAACACCGAAGGAGAGTCGGAGGCGGGCCAGGGGGCCACCACACGCCAGGGCCGCGCGGGCTCCACCCTGGCCGCGCCGGCCTATGGGGAGGAGGCCCCAGGCGCCCTCCTGCGCCGCCTCTTTGCCTATATAAACCCTTTCGACCTAAAAACGCGACACGAATTGACGAAACTCTAGAAAGACTCCAGGGGCGCCGCCGCCATCGCGAAACTCCAATTCGGGGGACAGAAGTCTCTGTTCCGGCACCCTGCCGGGACGGGGAAGTGCCCCCGGAAGCCATCTCCATCGACGCCACCGCCTCCATCATGCTCTGTGAGTAGTTCCCCCATGGACTACGGGTTCTAGCAGTAGCTAGTTGGTACTCTCTCTCCCATGTGGTTCAATACAATGATCGCATGAGCTGCCTTACATGATTGAGATCCATCTGATGTAATCGGTGTTGTGTTTGTTGGGATCCGATGGATGATACATTATGATTAGTCTATCTATAAAGTTTGTGAAGTTATTATTGCTGCAATCTTATTATGCTTAATGCTTGTCACTAGGGCCCGAGTGGCATGATCTTAGATTTAAGCTCTATAATTATTGCTTAGATTGTATCTACAAGTTGTTTGCACATATTGCTGTCCGGAACCCGAGACCCCAAAGTGACGAAATTGGGACAACCGGAGGGGAAGGCTGTGATATGAGGATCACATGTTTTCACCAAGTGTTAATGCTTTGCTCCGGTGCTCTATTAAAAGGAGTACCTTAATAGCCAGTAGATTCCCTTGAGGCCCGGCTGCCACCGACTGGTAGGACGAAAGATGTTGTGCAAGTTTCTCATTGCGAGCACGTACGACTATATATGGAAAACATGCCTACATAATTAGTAATCTTGATGTTCTGTCTTAATGCTATTTCAATCCTATCAATTGCCCAACTGTAATTTGTTCACCCACAATTTTCACTTGTTATTGGAGAGTTACCACTAGTGTAGATCGCTGGGAACCCCGGTCCATCTCTCATCATCATATACTTGTTCTATATGTCATTGGAAGTAGTATCAACTATTTTCTGGTGTCGTCGCCTTTGTGTTATTGCTACTGCTGCTGTGTTACTGTTACTATTGCTCTCATATTACTGCTGCTTTCACATCACCCCTGTTACTAGTGCTTTTCCAGGTGCAGTTGAATTGACAACTCAGTTGTTAAGGCTTATAAGTATTCTTTACCTCCCCTTGTGTCGAATCAATAAATTTGGGTTTTACTTCCCTCGAAGACTGTTGCGATCCCCTATACTTGTGGGTTATCAAGACTATTTTCTGGCGCCGTTGCCGGGGAGGCTTAGCTCTACTCATAAGTTCACCTGGGGAGTACACTCTACCTCTCTCTCTCTATTTTTATTTTGTTTTGATTTGCTTAGTTTACTTTTATCTAGTTTATTTGTGCTTAGTTTATTTCTGTCTAGTATTATTTTTCTTAGTTTACTTTTGCTTAGTTTGTTTTTGTCTTGTTTTACTTTTCTCATATACCCAAAAATCCATAAAAATTTGAAAAATCGAAAAATTAAAAACTGTTGTCATGGGAGAACCCACAACCTATTTGGAGCTTATAGAACTATATAATAATTATAGAAAATCAAGAGCGGGTGAAGTGATAAGTGCTGTGATAGAAAAATTGAATACAATTGCTAAAATCTTGCTTAAACGTCATGATATAAATTGTTGCTCTAAAGAGGATACTAAACATCTGAAATTTCAATGTTGCTTTAGTGAATAAGTTTTAATTAAGAACTATAATTGGAATAACTATATTCATCTTGGGTTCAAAGAAGTAGAACAATTTGTCATATTTATGGGAGCTTCTGAGATTGAATCCTCCATGGCTAAAAATTATGAAACTTGTGTTGTTTGTAAGGACCTTAAAGATTATGTCTCTTCTATCCTTAATTTTTGCGTAGAAAGTTACAGTGATAATTCTTATATCGTTGATTATAAAGAGAGACTCATTAATGCACAAGAATGCACTCACAATTTGCAGGAACCTGTGGAAGAAGAAATTGAGGAACCTGAAAGCTCATTGGATGAAAAAGAGGAGGAAATTGATGAACCTGAAAGCTCATTGGATGAAAAAGAAGAAGAGAGTGATGAACAAAAGGAGGAAGAATGGATTAGCTACCCATGCCAACCTTCTAATGAGAGTAACTCTTTATCTCTTACATTATTTGATTGCCCTCCATGCTTACCAAAGGAGGTTGAATGTTATGTTCCTGTGGATTCTCTTGAAATATTATCTATAAGTAAAACTTGTGAGAATAATTATGCTACTGATATCTATGATAATCCATGCTATTTTGATAAATCTTATGATAATGCTTTGTTTGTGCCTGATGTCGAAATGCACGGTACTAAAGAGTTTTGTGTAGCAAATGTTTATGATAAAGCTCTAGATGATGGTCCTATGATACTTGATAATATTAATTGTACTACTAATGAAAATGGGATTGGAGAGTTCTTGACTTTATGTAGGAGTCCCATATCTTTTGAGATTGATCAATCATCTTGTTATATTATTGATAAAAGTGGGTTTGAAAGTTTTGATCACACTATTTTTGAGCTTGATAAAAATTATGCATTTATGGATCATGAAAAACATGCTTTATGTGATAGTTATATTGTTGAGTTTGTTCATGAAGCTACTGAAAATTATTATGAGAGAGGAAAATATGGTTGTAGAAATTTGCATGGTACTAAAACACCTCTCTATATGCTGAAAATTTTGAAGTTACTCTTGTTTTATCTTCTTATGCTTGTCACTTTGTTCTTCATGAATTTATTTGTGTACAAGATTCCTATGCATAGGAAGAGGGTTAGACTTAAATATGTTATGGATTTGCTTTTTGATGCTCTCTTTTGCTTCAACTCTTATTTCTTGCGAGTGCATCATTAAAATTGTTGAGCCCATCTTAATGGCTATAAAGAAAGCACTTCTTGGGAGATAACCCATGTGTTTATTTTGCTACTGTTTTGTTGTGTTTTGGAAGTTGTTACTACTGTAGCAACCTCTCCTTATCTTTATTTTATTGCATTGTTGTGCCAAGTAAAGTCTCTAATCGAAGGTTGATACTAGATTTGGATTTCTGCGCAGAAACAGATTTCTATCTGTCACGAATTTGGGCAGGGTTCTCTGTAGGTAACTCAGAAAAATCTGCCAATTTACGTGCGTGTTCCCCAGATATGTACGCAACTTTCATTAGTTTTGAGTTTTCTGATTTGAGCAACGGAAGTACCTCTTAAAAATTCGTCTTTACTGGCTGTTCTGTTTTGTGCGATTCTGTCTCTGTTTTTTGCATTGTCTCTTGTGGACTTTAAGCAAGGCTTTCTTGACGTGGAGAGCTGTAGCTAATGTTTTATTGAGTTCTTGCAATGTGTCACTACAGGACTAAAGTGGATTAAAGTTTTTTTGAGTACTAACCCCTCTAATGAAGTTTATGAGAAGTTTGGTGCGAAGGAAGTTTTCAAGGGTCAAGAGAGGAGGATGATATATGATCAAGAAGAGTGAAAAGTCTAAGCTTGGGGATGCCCCCATGGTTCATCCCTCCATATTTCAAGAAGACTCAAGCGTCTAAGCTTGGGGATGCCCAAGGCATCCCCTTCTTCATCAACAATTTATCAGGTTTCTTCTATTGAAACTATATTTTTATTCAGTCACATCTTATGTGCTTTACTTGGAGCGTCTGTATGTTTTTATTTTTGTTTGTGTTTGAATAAATTTGGATCCTAGCAATCCTTGTATGGGAGAGAGACACGCTCCGCTTTTTCATATGAACACTTTTTCTTCGTTCAATGGTAAAAGTTGGAAGGTATTGCATTTATTGTTATTTGTTTGGAAACAGAAAATGCCTCATATTGTCTTTGATAATTTGATACTTGGCAATTGTTTTGAGCTCTCAAGTAGATCATGATTAAGTTCTTGCATCATGTAGTTTAAACCTATTAGTGGAGAACTACCGTAGAGCTTGTTGAAATTGGTTTGCATGATTGGTCTCTCTAAGGTCTAGATATTTTCTGGTAAAAGTGTTTGAGCAACAAGGAAGATAGTGTAGAGTATTATAATGCTTGAAATATGTTCTTATGTGAGTTTTGTTGTACCGGTTCATACTTGTGTTTGCTTCAAACAACCTTGCTAGCCAAAGCCTTGTACTGAGAGGGAATGCTTCTCGTGCATCCAAAACCTTGAGCCAAAACCTATGCCATGTGTGTCCACCATAACTACCTACTATGTGGTATTTTCTGCCATTCCAAGTAAATACTTCGTGTGCTACCTTTAAACAATTCAAAATGCTTCTCAATTTGTGTCAATGTTTTATAGCTCATGAGGAAGTATGTGGTGTTTTATCTTTCAATCTTGTTGGGCAGCTTTCACCAATGGACTAGTGGCTTCATCCGCTTATCCAATAATTTTGCAAAAAGAGCTGGCAACGGGGTTCCCAGCCCCAATTAATCAAACTTCATTAATAATTCTCTTCACATGTTTTGCTCTGATTCATCAGTAGCAACTTAATTTTGCAAATAGACACTCCTCCATGGTATATGAATGTTGGAAGGCACCCGAGGATTCGGTTAGCCATGGCTTGAGAAAGCAAAGGTGGGGAGGAGTGTCATCTAAATAAAACTAAAATAAATAGACACTCCTTCATGGTATGTGATTGTTGGAAGGCACCCGAGGATTCGGTTAGCCATGGCTTGTGAAAGCAAAGGTTGGAAGGACTGTCACCCAAAAATAAAAATAAATTAAACTAAAGTACATGTGAGAGATAATGTCCTTCATGGGAGCCGCTCTTCGAAAGTCTGTTTGGCAAGGGGGTTAGAGTGCCCACTACCATTCGTTGACAACAACAAACACCTCTCAAAACTTTACTTTTATGCTCTTTTTATGATTTCAAAACTTGAAAAGCTCTAGCACATGATTTTATCCCTGCTTCCCTCTGCGAATGTTCTTTCTTTTACTTTATGTTGAGTCAGTTTACCTACCTCCTTCCATCTTAGAAGCAAACACTTGTGTCAACTGTGCATTGATTCTTACATACTTGCTTATTGCACTTATTATTTTACTTTGTGTTGACAATTATCCATGAGATATGCATGTTGAAAGTTGAAAGCAATTGCTGAAACTTATATCTTCCTTTGTGTTGCTTCGATGCCTTTACTTTGAATTTATTGCTTTATGAGTTAACTCTTTTGCAAGACTTTTGATGCTTGTCTTGAAAGTACTATTCATGAAAAGTTTTGCTATATGTTATCTATTTGTTAGCAACTATAGATCATTGCCTTGAGTCACTGCATTCATCTCATATGCTTTACAATAGTATGATCAAGGTTATGTAAGTAGCATGTCACTACAGAAATTATTCTTTTTATCGTTTACCTACTCGAGGACGAGTAGAAACTAAGCTTGGGGATGCTGATACGTCTCCAACGTATCTATAATTTCTGATGTTCCATGCTTGTTTTATGACAATACCTACATGTTTTGCTCACACTTTATAATGTTTTTATGCGTTTTCCGGAACTAACCTATTAACAAGATGCCACAGTGCCAGTTCCCGTTTTCTGCTGTTTTTGGTTCCAGAAAGGCTGTTCGGGCAATATTCTCGGAATTCGACGAAACAAAGACCCAGTATCTTATTTTTCCCGGAAGACCCAGAACACCGAAGGAGAGTCGGAGGCGGGCCTGGGGGCCACCACACGCCAGGGCCGCGCGGGCTCCACCCTGGCCGCGCCGGCCTATGGGGAGGAGGCCCCAGTCGCCCTCCTGCACCGCCTCTTCGCCTATATAAGCCCTTTCGACCTAAAAACGCGACACGAATTAACGAAACTCCAGAAAGACTCCAGGGGCACCGCCGCCATCGCGAAACTCCAATTCGGGGGACAGAAGTCTCTGTTCCGGCACCCTGCCGGGATGGGGAAGTACCCCCAGAAGCCATCTCCATCGACGCCACCGCCTCCATCATGCTCCGTGAGTATTTCCCCCATGGACTACGGGTTCTAGAAGTAGCTAGTTGGTACTCTCTCTCCCATGTACTTCAATACAATGATCTCATGAGCTGCCTTACATGATTGAGATCCATCTGATGTAATCGGTGTTGTGTTTGTTGGGATCCGATGGATGATACATTATGATTAGTCTATCTATAAAGTTTATGAAGTTATTGTTGCAGCAATCTTGTTATGCTTAATGCTTGTCACTAGGGCCCGAGTGGCATGATCTTAGATTTAAGCTATATAATTATTGCTTAGATTGTATCTACAAGTTGTTTGCACATATTGCTGTCCGGAACCCGAGGCCCCAAAGTGACGAAATTGGGACAACCGGAGGGGAAGGCTGTGATATGAGGATCACATGTTTTCACCAAGTGTTAATGCTTTGCTCCGGTGCTCTATTAAAAGGAGTACCTTAATAGCCAGTAGATTCCCTTGAGGCCCGGCTGCCACCGGCTGGTAGGACAAAAGATGTTATGCAAGTTTCTCATTGCGAGCACGTACGACTATATATGGAAAACATGCCTACATAATTAATAATCTTGATGTTCTGTCTTAATGCTATTTCAATCCTATCAATTTCCCAACTGTAATTTGTTCACCCAACATTTTTCACTTGTTATTGGAGAGTTACCACTAGTGTAGATCGCTGGGAACCCCGGTCCATCCCTCATCATCATATACTCGTTCTATATGTCATTGGAAGTAGTATCAACTATTTTATGGTGCCATCACCTTTTGTGTTATTGCTACTGCTGCTGTGTTACTGTTACTATTGCTCTCAAATTACTGCTGCTTTCACATCACCCCTGTTACTAGTGCTTTTCCAGGTGCAGCTGAATTGACAACTCAGTTGTTAAGGCTTATAAGTATTTTTTACCTCCCATTGTGTCGAATCAATAAATTTGGGTTTTACTTCCCTTGAAGACTGTTGCGATCCCCTATACTTGTGGGTTATCAGTGTGGTTCCTAGTGCATTGGACCCACTAGTCATCTACTGTGACAACATGGGTTCCATCGCCAATGCACAAGAACCAAGGTCACACAAGAGGCTGAAGCATATCAAGCTGCGTTATCATTCGATTCGCGAGTACATCGAAGATGGAGAAGTAAAGATTTGCAAAGTACACATCGATATGAATGTAGCAGATCCGTTGACTAAAGCTCTCCCTAGGGCAAAGCATTACCAACACCAGAATGCCATGGGTGTTAGGTACCTTACAATGTAATCTAGATTATTGACTCTAGTGCAAGTGGGAGACTGTTGGAGATATGCCCAAGAGGCAATAATAAAAGTGGTATTATATATCTTTGTGTTTATGATAAATGTTTATATACCATGCTATAATTGTATTAACCGAAACCTTGATACATGTGTGTTATGTAAACAACAATGAGTCCCTAGTAAGCCTCTTGTATAACTAGCTTGTTGATTAATAGATGATCATAGTTTCATGATCATGAACATTGGATGTTATTAATAACAAGGTTATGTCATTATATGAATGATGTAATGGACACACCCAATTAAGCGTAGCATAAGATCACGTCATTAAGTAATTTGCTATAAGCTTTCGATACATAGTTACCAAGTCCTTTCGACCATGAGATCATGTAAATCACTTATACCGGAAAGGTACTTTGATTACATCAAACACCACTGCGTAAATGGGTGGTTATAAAGGTGGGATTAAGTATCCGAAAAGTATGAGTTGAGGCATATGGATCAACTGTGGGATTTGTCCATTCCGATGACGGATAGATATACTTTGGGCCCTCTCGGTGGAATGTCGTCTAAATAGCTTGCAAGCATATGAATGGTTCATGAGAGACCACATACCACAGTACGAGTAAAGAGTACTTGTCAGGAGACGAGGTTGAACAAGGTATAGAGATACCGATGATCAAACCTCGGACAAGTAAAATATCGCGTGACAAAGGGAATCGGTATCGTATGTGAATGGTTCATTCGATCACTAAGTCATCGTTGAATGTGTGGGAGCCATTATGGATCTCCAGATCCCTCTATTGGTTATTGGTTGGAGAGAGGTCTCAACCATGTCTACATAGTTCGCGAACCGTAGGGTGACACACTTAAGGTTTGATGTCGTATTAGTAGATATTGAATATGGAATGGAGTTCGAAGTTTTGTTCGGAGTCTCGGATGGGATCCAGGACATCACGAGGAGTTCCGAAATGGTCCGGAGAATAAGATTCATATATAGGAAGTCATTTTATAAGTTTGAAAATGATCCGGTGCATTTATGGAAGGTTCTAGAAGGTTCTAGAAAAGTCCGGAAGAAATCACTATGGAAGGCGAAGTCCCGGAGGGACTCCAACAAGCTTGGCCAGCCAACCCTAGGGGGTGGAGTCCCAGGTGGACTCCACCTAAGGTGGCCGGCCACCCCCTCCCAAGGAAAGGTGGGAATCCCACCTCAAGTGGGAATCCCACCTTGGGTAGGTTTCATGTCATATGGAAGGTTTTGGTTTGGGGTCTTATTCGAAGACTTGTAGACCAACTCTTGGGTGTGCCACCTATATAATGAGGGACAAAGGGAGGGGGCCGGCCACCTCAAGCCAAAGCCTTGGCCGCATCCCATAGTGGCCGGACACCCCCTCTCCCAAACCCTAGCCGCCGCACCTCCTCCACCTCTCCCGCAAACGCTTAGCAAAGCTCCGCCGGAGATCTCCATCGACACCGCCACCACGCCGTTGTGCTGCCGGGATTCAAGGAGGAGCTACTACTTCCGCTGCCCGCTGGAACGGGGAGAAGGATGTCGTCTTCATCAACACCGAACGTGTGACCGAGTACGGAGGTGCTGCCCGATTGTGGCACCGTCAAAATCTTCTACGCGCTTTTGAAAGCGGCAAGTGAACATATTCTGCAACAACGAGAGCCTCCTCTCGTAGGCTTTGGAAATCTTCAAGGGTTAGTCTCGTTCATCCCCTCGTTGCTACCGTCTACTAGATTGCATCTTGGCTTGGATTGCGTTCTCGCGGTACGAAATTTTTTTATTTTCTATGCTACGAATCCCTACAATTCAAAGTATACAAGTTGTTGAGCCTATGCTCAGATGCGCGCACCCGACCATAGCCTCGGGGGCACCCCCATTGGGAGCGCTGGTTGCGCACCTGATGAAATTGTCTTCAAGAGAGAACCCGACGAAATCTTCTTCAGGGAGGAACCCGATGAAATTGTCTTCAAGGATGAACCCGACGAAATCTTCTTCAGGGAGGAACCCGATAAAATTTTCTTCAAGAGAAAACCCGACGAAATTGTCTTCAAAAGGGAACCCAACGAAATTTTCCTCAAGGAGGACCCAAAGAAATATGCCTCAAGGAGGAACCCGAAGAATTTTCCTCAGAGGACCCGAAGAAATTTTCCTCAAGGAGGAACCCGAAGAAATTTTCCTCAAGGAGGAACCCGACGAAATTTTACTCAAGGAGAAACCCCAAAAAAAAATTCTTCAAGGTGGAACCCGGAGAAATTTTATTCTAGGAGGAACTCGACGAAATTTTCATCAAGGAGAAACCCAAAAAAAATGGTGAAAAAATCTTCCGGTTCATTGACTCGTCATTTATTCCGATCAAGGGCATCGGCGATGTACCTGACGACAATATAGAAGAACCCAATATATTCATCCATCCCATCACGCCGCAAAAAATATAGAAGAGCCCGAAAAATGGGTCATTACATCAGCCGAACAAGGCGCTAGACAACATAAAAAGGTCGTGACTCGTAAAAACTCAGAACACCGCGGTAAAAACTCTGAATGTCGTGACTCGTAAAAAGGTCACAAAGGTAAGACCCAAGGATCCGTCCTGTGTGGCATGGCATCGCACCCGAATGCGCTCTCCTACTTTATCCACATCAACAGATGTGAAGAAAAATCCCGGCGGATGCGCTGTGGACCCGATAATTTTGCTGGAATTCAGTTTCGGTAAGTCCTAAAGTGGCACATTCTGAATTACGCTAGTATCCCGAATTCGTGTCCAGAGACGCCAGTTTGAAGTAGGTTTATCTGGATTTGCCACTAGATCAATTAACTGGTACCTGATCCGTCAGATGAACCAGCCGCATTTACCAATATCCATTTACAATATATTTGACGAAAGAAAATATAGTGTCTCTTTGGTCTCGAAGAATTTGAACAAGAGAAAAAGCACGGAAATTTCATTCGATTATGTAAATATATAAAGGTTTGTAGACTCAACCTGACTATGTGACTCGAGTGGGGCTTACTCCCATCGGGAGTGCTGGATTTCATTAAGTCCTCCAACATGAGTTGACAAAAATATAGTCAAGTTCTTCATCGAGTAGTACAACTTGAGCCTATGCCCAAGTACAAGCACTTGCCCATAGACTCGGGGGCTACTCCCATCGGGAGCGCTGGCCGCGCACCCGATAGAAAAATAACTTCGAGAATCATTGACATCATCTACGCTACACATGATCTACGACATTGACCTGATGTATTTCCGGATTAGTGGCCTCGCTTTGTTTTTCTTCGACTTTAGAGATGATTATGATTGGAGTCTCTACGCAAGTCTTCGACTTCCCTATATACTCGGGGGCTACTATCATGGGCATAACCTTCGGGTACCCATTATTAGTATACCTGGCTCGGCCCAATATGTAGAAGGCCCAAGAAGGCAACGCAAAGAAGTACTCCACTAGGACTCTTGTAAAACCCTAGGCTGGTTGCATATATAAAGCTAGTCAGGGCACCCGAAAGAAGGGGGAGACAGATAGACAACAAAGCTCCGCTTACGGCGGGACCCTGTAAACATACATATGATCATATACTAGATTGCAAGCAGCCCGTAGGGATCCTCCCTTGAGGGGAACCGAAGCTAGGTATATGGTGTGCCCAATCTCGTTCCCGGAATCTCCATCGTCGCTCTTTCCCGAAACCCAAGTCTACAATACGTAGGCATTGGCGATGTGCTCCCTCGTCAGTTGCCGAAAGGATTTCGCCTGGAACTCCGGCGCATCTGCCACCACCACATCAACCCAAACAAGTAGGTACCATGTCGATCACCGCCATCGGAGGCGATTGTTTTGCATACCGCAAGAAGCACTAAATCCACCGTCTGCCTCCATCGGTGGATTCACCACAACTCATCTTGCCACAGAGGACATCTCAGCACCACCATTCAAATAAGATAAGTGTGAATTTGAAATAAATTAATAAATATTCAAATGGTTTCGTACAAAACGGTCGTAGTTTCAAAATTGTTCGAGGTGGATCACAAAATGTCTACGACGTCCAAAAAAAATGGTCATGGATTAAACAAAATGTTCACGTTTATAGAAACTTTTCACAGGATTCAAAAAATATTCATGAGTACAAAACACATTTAAAATTACAAAATAAATTTAAATTTTAAAATAAATAACACATTTTTGGTTTATTCTTGTTAACTTTTACGTTATTGTTTTTTGCATAAATATGTTTATTATATATATATATATATATTATTATTTATATTGGTCTGCTATTCTCGAACCGGTTCGAGAATAGCTATTCTCGAACCCTTTCTGAACTTCCCGCTACAAAGAAGTGAACTTCTCGGCGGAACACTAGAATTCTATGTCTCAACGGACAATGTTTTGAGGCTGATTTTTAAACCGTTTATCTAAATGATGCATATGATATACCGTTGTAAAGATATGGAAATATCACAACTTTCTCATTAAGAATTTTTTCCCAAATTCTTCATGGTTTAAAAATAATTTCAAATATACTAAAACTCTATTTCGCGGAATTCAGAGTTGTGGTACAGTTTTTTGACTTCTATTTTCGAAGTGTTTGTCGGATGGATGCATGCAATATACCATTGAAAAGGTAAGGAAAATGCGCATCTTTTCCATTCAGATGGGTTTCCCAAATTTTTCACGGTTTAAGAGCATATTTGAAAATACTCAAATCCGTTTTCCTGAACTTCTTCGAGTTAGTACTAGTTTTTGCTCTATTTTCAAACCATTAGCCGGATTGATGTGTGTGTGATATACCTTTAGAAACGTGTGGAGATTGCGCAAATTTTTCGTGTTGAACACTTTCCCAAATTATTAACAGTTTGAAAGTAATTTGATATATACTAAAAATAGTGATGGTTGCCGGCATGCCAACGGTTTGAAATTTACAAGTCTTCAGTAGTCGATTGAGGCGGGCCGACATGCTAGTGATATTAGGCTCATATTGGTGTCAATTACTCAAGGAGGAGCTCGATTTGGTTAATCGGAGCTCATATGGATGGATTTAATATGTAGGATTTCCGCCCTGCAAAAATATAGTATTTGAACATCATACTACATGCGTGAACTACGAGGATAGTGTTAGTGAACTTCCCGTCGCGAATTATGGTATATACGAAACTATGTATTTTTCGAACTCCTATGTGTTTTTTGCTTAGTCTTTCGAAGTGGAATTTTGAGATTGTAAATATTGTGAACTACGAGGATAGTGTTAGTGAACTTCCCGTCGCAATTTATGGTATATACGAAACTATGCATTTTTCGAACTCCTATGTGTTTTTTGCTTAGTATTTCGAAGTGGAATTTTCAGATTGTAAATATTTGTGAACTACGAGGATAGTGTTAGTGAACTTCCCGTCGCGAATTACGGTATATAACTCCTATGTGTTTTTTGCTTAGTCTTTCGAAGTGGAACTTTGAGATTGCAAATATTGCACAAACTTCTGAAAAGTTTACTGGGTGAATATAGGGCATCATGTGTGTTTTAGTGAATTTTTTTCATATATAGAAACATAACTTTCTCCATGGAAAGAATAAACTTCTCGGATAGGCTAAACGAACTCCCACGAAATAGAGTAGAATGTCCTTGTTAATAATGTGTGCTACTAGTTATTTCTACGAATCAGGTGCATAGAAACAGTTATTTCTACGAATCAGGTGCATAGAAACGAATCAAACTACCTAGCAAATAAAAGAGAACTTCCAGTACCAATTTTTTCCATCCCCGTTGCAGTGAACAGATGTAGTCCAGAGAGCAAACTTTCCTTTGAAAAATGTACTTTCTTTGTTTAATGCCAAAGCCAAACGATCGAACCTTCTGGTATTAAAGTTGTATACACATGCTTCTTCTTTTTTTTGCCAATGCACTGCAGATGTCTGCTGGCGTGCAGTTGACGTGGGAGTTAGAAATCTTTCTGGTGTAACTTTTCTTCAGGTCCCCGACAACGGCGCCGGAAAACAGTCTTGATACGCGTGAAGCACACGTCCGTTGGGAACCCCAAGAGGAAGGTGTGATGCGTACAGCAGCAATTTTTCCCTCAGTAAGAAACCAAGGTTATCGAACCAGTAGGAGTCAAGGAACACGTGAAGGTCGTTGGTGACGGAGTGTAGTGCGGCGCAACACCAGGGATTCCGGCGCCAACGTGGAACCTGCACAACACAATCAAAGTACTTTGCCCCAACTTAATAGTGAGGTTGTCAATCTCACCGGCTTGCTGTAAACAAAGGATTAAATGTATAGTGTGGAAGATGATGTTTGTTTGCGAAGAACAGTAAAGAACAGGTATTGCAGTAGATTGTATTTCAGATGTAAAAGAATAGACCGGGGTCCACAGTTCACTAGTGGTGTCTCTCCAATAAGATAAATAGCATGTTGGGTGAACAAATTACAGTTGGGAAATTGACAAATAGAGAGGGCATAACAATGCACATACATATCATGATGACTACTATGAGATTTAATCAGGGCATTACGACAAAGTACATAGACCGCTATCCAGTTATGCAAACCAAATTTTAACAAGCTCTATGTATTTCTTCATTAATAGGTGCAAAGTATATGATGCAAGAGCTTAAACATGAGCACAACAATTGCCAAGTATCACATTATCCAAGACATTTTACCAATTACTACATGTAGCATTTCCCGTTTCCAACCATATAACAATTAACAAAGCAGTTTCAACCTTCGCCATGAAAATTAAAGGCTAAGAACACATGTGTTCCTATGAACCAGCGGAGCGTGTCTCTCTCCCACACAAGCATTTATTCAGACAAAAAAAAACAAGAAACATACAGACGCTCCAAGTAAAGTACATAAGATGTGACCGAATAAAAATATAGTTTCAAGAGAAGGAACCTGATAATTTGTCGATGAAGAAGGGGATGCCTTGGGCATCCCCAAGCTTAGATGCTTGAGTCTTCTTGAAATATGCAGGGATGAACCACCGGGGCATCCCCAAGCTTAGACTTTTCACTCTTCTTAATCACATTGTATCATCCTCCTCTCTTGACCCTTGAAAACTTCCTTCACACCAAACTCGAAACAAACTCATTAGAGGGTTAGTGCATAATCAAAAACTCACATGTTCAGAGGTGACACAATCATTCTTAACACTTCTGGACATTGCTCAAGGCTACTGGAAGTTAATGGAACAAAGAAATCCATCCCACATAGCAAAAGAAGCAATGCGAAATAAAGGCAGAATCTGTCAAAACAGAACAGTCCGTAAAGACGAATTTTATTGAGGCACCAGACTTGCTTAAATGAAAATACTCAAATTGAATGAAAGTTGCGTACATATCTGAGGATCACTCACGTCAATTGGCATAATTTTCTGAGTTACCTACAGAGAATTAGGCCCAGATTCGTGACAGCAAAGAAATCTGTTTCTGCGCAGTAATCCAAATCTGGTATGAACCTTACTATCAACGACTTACTTGGCACAACAAAACACAAAACTAAGATAAGGAGAGGTTGCTACAGTAGTAAACAACTTCCAAGACTCAAATATAAAACAAAATTACTGTAGCAAAATAACACATGGGTTATCTCCCAAGAAGTTCTTTCTTTATAGCCATTAAGATGGGCTCAGCAGTTTTAATGATGCACTCGCAAGAAATAGTATTTGAAGCAAAAGAGAGCATCAAGAGGCAAATTCAAAACACATTTAAGTCTAACATGCTTCCTATGCATAGGAATCTTGTAAATAAACAAGTTCATGAAGAGCAAAGTGAATAGCATAGGAAGACAAAACAAGTGTAGCTTCAAAAATTTCAGCACATAGAGAGGTGTTTTAGTAACATGAAAATTTCTACAACCATATTTTCCTCTCTCATAATAACTTTCAGTAGCATCATGAGCAAACTCAACAATATAACTATCACATAAAGCATTCTTATCATGAGTCTCATGCATAAAATTATTACTCTCCACATAAGAATAATCAATTTTATTAGTAATAGTGGGAGCAAATTCAACAAAGTAGCTATCATCAAATATAGGAGGCATATTGTAATCATAATCAAATTTATCCTCCATAACAGGTGGTACCAAGAGGCTACTATCATTGTAATCATCATAAATAGGAGGTAAAGTATCATCAAAGTAAATTTTCTCCTCAATGCTTGGGGGACTAAAAAGATCATGCTCATCAAAACCAGCTTCCCCAAGCTTAGAATTTTCCATAGCATTAGCAACAATAGTGTTCAAAGCATTCATATTAATAACATTCCCATTAGCATGCATATAAAGTTCCATGGGTTTTTTAATTCTCTCTTCAAACACATCATGTCCTAATTCAAGATAAAGTTCATAAAGATCTCTCATATTTTTGTTGTTTTCAATTATGCCTAACTAGTGTAAACAAGAAACAAAAAGTTGCAATTGCAGGATCTAAAGGAAATAGCTTCGAGCACAAACACAATGGCGCCAGAAAAGTACTGTTACCTGGAACCGGAGTATGAGTGCCTTTTACCTTTCCTCCCGGCAACGGCGCCAGAAAAGTGCTTGATGTCTACGGGAGCTTCTATTCTTGTAGACGAGTGTTGGGCCTCCAAGAGCGAGAGGCTTGTAGAACAGCGAGCAAGTTTCCCTTAAGTGGATCACCCAAGGTTTATCGAACTCAGGGAGGAAGAGGTCAAAGATATGCCTCTCATGCAACCCTGCAACCACAAAGCAAGAAGTCTCTTGTGTCCCCAACACACCTAATAGGTGCACTAGTTCGGCGAAGAGATAGTGAAATACAGGTGGTATGAATAAGTATGAGCAGTAGCAACGGCACCAGAAAAGTGCTTGCTGACGTGTAGTTGATGGTGGTAATATTTCAGGCAGTAGAAACGCAGTAAAACAGTAAACAAGCAGCGATAGCAGTATTTAGGAACAAGGCCTAGGGATCATACTTTCACTAGTGGACACTCTCAACATTGATCACATAACAGAATAAATAGATAGATGCTAGACTCTACACTCTCTTGTTGGATGATGAACACCACTAACTGTGTAGGATTACACGAACCCTCAATGCCGGAGTTAACAAGCTCCACAATATTCAATGTTCATATTTAAATAACCTTAGAGTGCAAGATAGATCAACATAACCAAATAGATCACATCAATACCATCATAGTAATAGTTAACTTCATAATCTACAAGAGATCACAATCATAGCCTACGCCAAGTACTAACACGATGCACACTACTTGTCACCATTACACCGTGCGGGAGGAATAAACTACTTTAATAACATCACTAGAGTAGCACATAGATAAATTGTGATACAAAACACATTGCAATCATAAAGAGATAAATAAGCACTTCACTATGCCATTCATAACAGGTGAATAAGTATTACGTGAAATATAGCCTAAGAGACCCACACGGTGCACACACTTGTCACCTTTACACACGTGGGACAAGGAGTCTCCGGAGATCACATAAGTAAAATCCACTTGACTAGCATAATGACATCTAGATTACAAGCATCATCATATGAATCTCAATCATGTAAGGCAGCTCATGAGATTATTGTATTGAAGTACATAGGAGAGAGATTAACCACATAGCTACCGGTACAGCCCCGAGCCTCGATGGAGAACTACTCCCTCCTCATGGGAGACAGCAGCGTTGATGAAGATGGCGGTGGAGATGGCAGCGGTGTCGATGGAGAAGCCTTCCGGGGGCACTTCCTCGTCCCGGCGGCGTGCCGGAACGGAGACTCCTGTCCCCCAGATCTTGGCTTCGCGATGGCGGCGGCTCTGGAAGGTTTCTCGTACCGTGGCTTTTTCGTATCGATGTTTTAGGTCAGGGACCTTTATATAGGCGAAGAGGCGGAGTCGGAGGGTCGAAGAGGCGGTGAGAGGGTAAGGCGGCGCGGCCAGGGCCTAGGCCACGCCGGCCTACCTCCTGGGCCCACCAGGGCTCCCCTCTGGCGACTCTCGGGTGTTCTGGAAGCTTCGTGAAAAAATAGGATGCTGGGCGTTGATTTCGTCCGATTCCGAGAATATTTCCTTACTAGGATTTCTTAAACCAAAAACAGCAAAAACAACAAGCGGCCCTTCGGCATCTCGTCAATAGGTTAGTTCCGGAAAATGCATAAATATGACATAAAGTATGCATAAAACATGTAGATATCATCAATAATGTGGCATGGAACATACGAAATTATCGATACGTCAGAAACGTATCAGACAACCATCTAGCTACTGCTATGGACCCATAGTCCAAGCATGAACTACTCACACATCAATCCGGAGGTGATCATGGTGATGAAGAGTCCTCCGGGAGATGATTCCCCTCTCCGGCAGGGTGCCGGAGGCGATCTCCTGAATCCCCCAAGATGGGATTGGCGGCAGCTACGTCTCTGGAAGTATTTCCGTATCGTGGCTCTCGGTAATAGGGTTTTTGCGACAGAGGGAATAAATAGGCGGAAGGGCAGCGTCGGTGGAGGCATGAGGGCCCCACACCATAGGGCAGCGTGGGCCCCACCCAGGCCGCGCGGCCCTGTGGTCTGGGCGCCTCGTCGCCCCACTTCGTATCCCCTTCGGTCTTCTGGAAGCTCCGTGGAAAAATAAGAACCTGGGCGTTGATTTCGTCCAATTCCGAGAATATTTCCTTTGTAGGATTTACGAAACCAAAAACAGCGAGAAAACGACAAGCGGCTCTTCGGCATCTCGTCAATAGGTTAGTGCCGGAAAATGCATAATAATGATGTAAAGTATGTATAAAACATGTGAGTATTGTCATAAAAGTAGCATGGAACATAAGAAACTATAGATACGTTTGAGACGTATCAAGCATCCCCAAGCTTAGTTCCTACTCGCCCTCGAGTAGGTAAACGATAACAAAGATAATTTACGAAGTGACATGCTATCATAATCTTGATCAATACTATTGTAAAGCATATGAGATGAATGCGGTGATTCGAAGCAATGGTAAAGATAATGATTAAACAAGCTGAATCATATAACAAAGACTTTTCATGAATAGTACTTTCAAGACAAGCATCAATAAGACTTGCATAGGAGTTAACTCATAAAGCAATAAATTCTTAGTAGAAAGTTTTGAAGCAACACAAAGGAAGATATAATTTTCAGCGGTTGCTTTCGACTTCAACATGTATATCTCATGGATAATTGTCAACACAAAGTAATATGATGAATGCAAATAAGCAAGTATGTAGGAATCAATGCACACAGTTGACACAAGTGTTGGCTTCTAAGATAGAAAGAAGTAGGTAAACTGACTCAACATAAAGGTAGAAGAAAGGCCCTTCGCAGAGGGAAGCATGGATTACTATTTTTGTGCTAGAGCTTATATTTTGAAAACATAGAAACAATTTTGTCAACCGTAGTAATAATTCATATGTGTTATGCATAAGACATCCTATAAGTTGCAAGCCTCATGCATAGATTACCAATAGTGCTCGCACCTTGTCCTAATTAGCTTGGATTTACATGGATTATCATTGCATAACATATGTTTCAACCAAGTGTCACAAAGGGGTACCTCTATGCCGCCTGTACAGCGGTCTAAGGAGAAAGTTCGCATTGGATTTCTCGCTTTTGATTATTCTCAACTTAGACATCCATACCGGGACAACATAGAAAACAGATAATGGACTCCTCTTTAATGCATAAGCATTCAACAATAGATAATATTCTCATAAGAGATTGAGGATTGATTGTCCAAACTGAAACTTCCACCATGATACATGGCTTTAGTTAGCGGCCCAATGTTCTTCTCTAACAATATGCATACTCAAACCATTTGATCATGATAAATCACCCTTACTTCAGACAAGACGAACATGCATAGCAACTCACATGATATTCAACAAGGTGTAATAGTTGATGGCTGTAATGTCCCAGGTTTAGAGACGATCGAGGGGTAGATTTTAGAAAGGGATGTGCATTGCATTGTAAATTACGGGGAAATTTCGCGCTTTTAAAACAAAACTGCATTGAAGGGGAACAGGTTTCTCTCTCATCCTACAGGGTTAGGGTTTCGAGAGTGCGATGAACTTGTTCTTACTTAACTAGATTAGGGTTTTGAGAAGAGGGAAGAGATATTGCATTACAATGCTATGTTACATGATTGAATTAAAAGTTAAGTTGTATGATTGAATTCAAACCAAATTTGAATTTGAATTTCAAATTCAAACATCAAATGGATATCACATAATTCAAACTTGAGATAATGTAATCAACAATTATCATTAATCAAGATTATAAATCATACAACAATTATGTAAAGCTCATTAGAGAAAAACTTGAGCTTTATTGATTAACACATAATATACAATGTCTTTACATTATTCACAAATGAAATAAAGGAATATTACAACATATTACAAGAATTGGACAAAAATAGAAAAAGAAAAGAAAAGGAAATTACAATTCAATGATCTATCCTAACAATACAAGCTAAACTTCATTTAGTCTTGTACTTGATGATCTTCATGATCATTGGATCATCACTTTGCTCCCTGCACATAATCACAACAAAAAAAAAGTTATGCCAAGTGGCATAGCCACTTGGCAGGTTAAAAATCAAATAGAATTGGAGAGGATATGACCAAAGCTGCCGAGCTGATCCACTCTCTTCCAAGACACAAGCCAGATACCCAGCATGTGCACACACACACAGCTAGGCTGCTCACAAAGCAGTGTGCATGCAGCACAACACACACACACACAGCTTTGTGTGTCACCAAGAGAGGCCAGGCCTTGTTGTCGACCAGGAGAGCAAAGCAAGGTGCATATAAAACCTTTTCCACCGCCAGAACCAGCAACCCATCGACAAGCAGCTTGGTAAGCCACCAGATAGCAAGAACACAAGAACAGGAAGAACAGCACTGCTGTTCAATGCATCCAAAATCATCACGGGACCAACTCAAGCAACACGAGGCTTGCAAGGAGGAGCAGGGCAAGCATAAGCTCAACAGAGAAGAAATCCTCTACAACAACAAAACCATCTAGGAGCTGGAGTGAGGTATAAACCAACTCAACCTGAGCAAAACACTGATTTGCTCATAAATAAGTATACACTTGCATCACAGGAGCAAAGTGGGCATAAAACCCTGGATATATCATCATTTGGTTGCAAGACTAATTGGTGCCAGAAAATCAAACAAAGGCTAGGAGGAAAATTAACCAAGGGAACACTGGTTGTGTCAACACAGTGACACAACCAGAGAAATCCAGCATGGATTCAATCCATGTAGCCATTCCAAGACACCAAGCACCTAATTGTCTAGCTACACCATCAGAATGGTAGATACACAATCTTCTACCAATTTTGTCAACATCACAAAGCCTCTGGCAATCATATATGATCAGCCAGCAAGCATTTGTCCATACACAGTAAGCCAAAGAGAGGGGAGCAACCATGGCAGCATCACAAGTGCTGCCAGGGCCACCTCAACCCTGAGCCAGCACAAGAACCACACATCATTATCCATTTGGGATTCAGTAGAGGGCTAGGGTACACAACTGAGTGTTGGTATCCATCTATCCCTGTCTCATTTAATAGGATGATCACAACTGCAAAGCAGCTCACATCACTTATCCACTTCAGTAAAATTCAGGCAATACAGATAAGTGAACAACACAAATAAATCAAAGCACCAGGGCTTTGCTGATGATCCAATGGATCATTGCAAGCAACAAATACTGCTTAAGTAAGCACCAGCACACACCAGAACCAGCCTGTGTGATACACACACATCACAGATTAAACAGGAGTGAAGCACTGAAGCTACACATCATCTTTCACAAGCAACTGATGATCATATGATCATCAGAAGCTTGCTAGAGCATGCCAGGGCATGCTAAGGCATCACTGACATTGCTCAAGCAATAATTATTCAAGTAATACAAATATGAATGGCACACACATATAATTAAGCCATAACAACAACCAGAGCCATCAAGCAAGCAATTGAATCAATTATAGCATGACCAGCAGCAACTTAGCAGTCCATGAGCATTACAAGATGCTCATGAGCCAGCATACATGAATACACTTGAGGATCTGGCAAGATTATCAACAAGAACAAAGGCACATGAATGGAATTAGACAAGCAATGCTAGCACAGCAAGTGTTTAGGCTAGAAACTCTTGCACAGAGACATGGCAGGGCTTCACACAGCAGTAGCACATGCATAGCGCAGCAGCATAGCACAGCAGGAGCAGGCACACATGGTGCTGCAGAAGAGCACAACAGCTCTTGTGCAGGTAAGCATAGCACAGTAATAGAGCTAGAGGAGGAAGAAGATCAAGCACAGGAGGGGAGCGGAGAAGGAGGCACACTTACTTGGAGTCGAGCAGAACAGCGCAGCCATGGCGGCCACGGCGGCACACGCCGGAGCGCGGCGGCGCCAGGACAAGCCAGGACATAGCAGCACCACAGCACCTCGCACACATGGTGGCGACGCCACGGCGGCACCACAGCGCCTGGAGCGACGGGATCGCCCAAATCCCGTAACCCTAGCCGCCGCAGAGGTAGACGAAGACGAGCTGGAGCAGCACCGCTCCAGATCGACGCGGATGAGGAGGACCGCCGTCGTGAGGCGCGTCGATTGCGCACCATGGCGGGGGCCAATTCCGGCGGAGCTCGCCGGAATCGAGCGGCGACGGCGGAGGCGACGCGAATCGCCAGAGAAGGATTAGGGTTAGGGTTCGGACACGCGCGAGAGAGAGAGGGAGAGAAGTGAGGTGGTCGAGCCGGACCAGGTGGGTCGGCCGACCTAACCCGTTGGGCCACCCTGACAGGTGGGGCCCAAGGGCATTTTAGTCATTTCACAAAATTAGTTAAAAACAGAAACTTTGAAATTACATAAGAAATGTTTAAAAGCTCTAAAAAAATAATTAAAAATATGAAAATTGATCAGCATAAAATTCTCTATCTAAATAAAATATCAAAGAGAATTTTTGAAGACAATTAAGAATAAGTCTTAATATGATGATTTAAATAATGATTTAAATCACACATATTATTTTCAATAATGAAAATAAGTCCATTAATGCAATTGGACTTTAAAAACACCTTGACAATATTTCAGGGTTGTATTTACCCTAAATAGAGTATCTCCAAATCTATCTTAGTATTAACCTCTTACATGAAATAATAATGTCATCGGAAGGGGGGACAAACCCTAAAACTGGAATCATGCATAATTGCTTCTTTAACCATTGCCCTTATTGGACAATGATGCTATTTTTCAGAAACAGAGGACAAGGGTCAGTCCACACCATCCAACTGCAAAACTTTGCAGTGTTCAGGCAAGTTCATCACTTGCTCATGTCATTTGAGTATTTCTATCAAATTACTTGCAAAGTACTATGGTTATCACTATTGCATAAAAACCAAAACCACTATTTTCATAACTATGAATATGACTATGTGGTTGGCAATGGAACCATGGATTGTGTTGATATAGTGGAGGTTCCATTGCAAGGGTTTATATCCATCTAGGATTAAGCAACAAATGTCGCCAGTGATTCTTGTGCCGTAAGATCTCTTATGGGTAAAGCAACACACCTCTGCAGAGTGTAAAGAACTGTGACCTGTCACTCCCTGTTCCGGGATATGGAACTGCGAACGCGGCCGGAAAGGAGCTCCATGAAGTTCTAGTAAACCGGTGAAGGCTGACGGACATAGCTCTTTGAAATAAAAGCAATCTCTTGAAGAAATGTTTATCAAAACCTGCATTGGTATTAGACTTTCTGGTCTAATATCGTAGCTAGTGCATTAAACACCTCTTATCTATAATGAACTTGTTGAGTACGCTCGTACTCATCCCACTCTTAAATCCCCTGCTTAGATTGTCTGAATCGTTTGGAGGAGGACTACGACAATCCTGAAGGAGCCGAGATCATCGGCTATGAAGAACCAGACCTCTCTGGAGGTATTGAAGTCGTAGACTACCTCATAGTCTACGGAACCGAGGAGGCTTCCGGAGGAGATCAAGCCTAGAAGCATCGAGTAGTAGTAGTAGCCGAGCAGCCGAACTCTTAATACCTAGCTGCTCGAGAGAATAAATGTATAACTTAATGAGACTTCTATATTGTAAGCTAAGTTGGGTTCGCCTCGAACCCAGGAGTATTCCTCTTAGGACCGAGGAGGAGCTCCGAGACAATATGTGTATTATGTTTGTAATATTAAATGAATGAGTTATGGACCTGCTATGTTCTGTTGTACTACTCTGAGGGATGTAATATTTGCGGAATGGTACTTCGTGAATGTTATATCAACGGCTGGCATACTACAACATGCAGTGGTATGCAGGGTCACCACAGTTGGTATCAGAGCCAAAGCTTTGACCTTAGGTTGGAACCTAGTAAATGGGACCGAATGTTAGGAGTCAAATAGGACTAGTAAAGAATTCTCTAAAAATATGGTGAATATTCAATTGGGAATACAACAATCATATCTTTTAGTGCGATAATTCTTTATTATCTCTATTATGATGCATTATTGCTAATCTTATACTCTTTCTATTTCTACAGCCAACAATGGCAAGTTCACGTCCGGGACGAAACGTGAAAGTGATGGATTCAACACTGAGTGAATATGAAGGAGGACTTGCAGATATTCTACGTGCCATGTTACTTGAATTTGGGTGTGATCCCCAGATCCAAGTAAAGAAATACATGTACTATGATGGTACTGTATTGGCAAAGTGTAGGGTAGGGCTGCGACTTCCCGAATCTTTGGGAATGAGCGTAGTAATGCCAGCAGGTGAAGCCAGAACTATCAACACAGCCTACCATATAGCCGTTATGAGAGCCATCACCGATATTCGGGAGCATAAGACGAAAGAGCTTATGGGTTCCGAATTCACCCACATTCCTCATATGGAGGAGGAAGATGATCCCATGCTTAACCACTTCAAATATGGAAAATGCAAACCAGTAGAAGCTGCAAAATACATGGACAATAGCCGCAACTTATTATCATTGTTCTTTCAGTTGAACTGTCATTTGACGGGAGCAATTGATACAATGCTAGAGAAGTTCACTGAACCCAAAAAGGAGACCAAGGGGAGGGAAACCATGGAGGATGTGGTTCACACACCAGTTTATTCAGCTGGTGACTACATTAGTATTGATCCTCTTGAGCGTGAAACTACACCTGTTACACCTGGGAACTATTTTAGTAGTTCCTATAGAGGATATGATGGTGGAGAGGAATCCGGAAACAATCAGCGTTCCGAGATTCCTATAGAAAACTCCACAGGTTGGCGTTGGGGTTCTGATACTGGAACTCATAGTACTTCAGTGTATTATGACGGAGAGATGAATGAGGACGCCACGACCCAGAACCAGAGTTATCCATGTAATGGGGGGTTGATGGAGAGTATCCGATACCGGTTGAGTCGGATACGAATGTTGGGAACATCTATGGTGGAGCCACAGGGGAGTACACTCGATGGGTGGACTATGATGCACTAAATGACCAGTTCGTGAACACTGATTTCTCCCTAGGATCATCATCTGATTCTGACTACCAGCCGACGGGGAGACCTTATGTTCCAGGTTCTGTCAGGAGGACGACACGTTCGACCGGATGGAAGCCTGGGATGTACCGGGAGTGAAGCACGACTAGAGACCACCAAGGGAGGCGAGACTATAATACACAAGTACCACGTGTATTATAGTATGTAATATTGTAGAAAATTGTACATATACTTCAATAAGTGAGTTTGCATACTCACAATGTCACTGAGTATTGTAATAAGACCACTTAAGTATGTATATACATGGTATATGTTTTGTATGATTTGGATTTGCTTCTTGATTTCCATTGCGTGACTAGTTCTGTGCACAAAGTTGAGCTCAGAAAACTTGCGCATGGAGTAATTATGAGTATCATCTTGTGTTGAAGAACTAGGGGGTTATGTCGGGACCGGTAGGAGAGGAGACGGAAGCACAGCGCATGGAGCGCGAGGTGAAACAGAAGGAAGAGGCTCATGAAGCAGCCAGGAATCAGTTTCCACCACCACCACCCATGACGCAGCAGAACTTTGTCCAGTACATGCAGATGATGGAAGAGAGACAACGTATAACGTTGGAGCAGCAGAATAAATTCTTCCAGGAGCTGCTGCAACAGAACCGGGTAGAGAGACCCGAGAATCAGGGAGTCACCTTATCAGACTTCCAGAACACCAAGCCTATATCTTTCGCATATGCGCCCGAGCCAATGGACGCGGAAGATTGGCTTATGGACACTGAGCGAAAGCTCAACACTGTTGGTTGCAACGACCTGGAGAAGGTCCGTTATGCTACACACTTGTTGTGTGGACCTGCCGCATCATGGTGGGACAACATCGTAGCCGTTTATCCGGCTGGAAAAGTATTCACCTGGGAGGAGTTTGCAAGGAAGTTCAGGGAATCCAATGTCCCTGAAAGTATTGTGGAACTGAAGCGTCGAGAATTTGAAAGTCTCGAGCAGAAGGATAAGGCCATCCTGACTTATGTCAGGGAATTGTCAAAGCTGTCCCGGTACGCTGTTGAAGAAGTCAACACCGAGGACAAGAAAAAGAAGAGGTTCTTGAGGGGGTTAAGTCCCCAGTACAAGGTACAGCTCCGAATGATGAGAGCAACTGAGTTCCAAGAGTTGGTGGATGCAGCCATCACTCTTGAAGATGATTTCAAGCAACTGCAGGAAGAGAAGAGGAAAAAGGCCAAGTTTGAGCCTAAGAGATATGTCAGTAACAAGCCTAATACTGGCTTGAGTTTTAAACCAAGGTACAACAACAACAACAACAACAATAATAGGAGGAACCAAGGAGACCAAGCCGCAAACCAGATTGTTTGCCGCATTTGTGGGTTTAGAGGGCATCTTTCACAAGATTGCCGGAAACCCAAGTTAATATGCTTTGGGTGCCGTCAGGAGGGGCACATGCTGAAGGACTGCCCCAAGAGAAATACTGGAGGAGGTCAGTCAGGAGGAGGAGGAAGCCGTGGAGGAAACACCGGAGGGAACTGGAAGAACAAGAAACCCTTCGACAAATTGAACTGCACCAGCCTGGAGGAGGTGGTTAACTCCGATCAAGCAGTGATAGGTACGCTCCAGATACTCACTCATCCTGGCAAAGTACTTTTTGATACTGGTGCAACTACATCATTCATTTCTCAGCAATTCATCATCAAACATGGGATTAGTTGCACTAAGCTAGATACACCCATAACCATACTTTCCGCGGGGGGAATGATAGTAGTAACCCATACCAAACAAAAACAAGTCATCATGATCAATAAATGCGAGTTTGACGCAGACCTGTTCATTTTACCGATGAAGGACATTGATGTCATTCTTGGTTTGAACTGGTTAGAAGCTAACGGAGCATTGATCGACTGTGTGAACAAGACTGTGTCTTTGAAAAGCCCCGATGGAAGTAGAATGATCTACCAAGGAGACAAGCATACATAGATAGAAGTCGAGCTACAGCTGAACAGCATGAAGGAGGTGAAATTGGAAGATATACCTGTAGTAAATGAATTCCAGGATGTGTTTCCTAAGGAATTACCTAGAATGCCACCAGATAGGGAGGTAGAATTCACTATCGACCTAATTCCAGGAACAGCTCCGATTGCTAAAGCACCATATAAGATGGGGCCCAAGGAGTTGAAAGAACTAAAGGAGCAATTGGATGACTTGGAACAGAAAGGATTCATACAAGAGAGTGTTTCACCATGGGGATCACCTGTGATCTTCGTGGATAAAAAAGATGGTGGTAGAAGGATGTGCGGAGATTACAGGAATTTGAACAACGTTACAATCAAGAACAAGTATCCACTTCCAAGAATACAAGATCTATTCGATCAAGTTAGAGGCGCGGGAGTCTTTTCAAAAATTGATCTAAGATCCGGTTATCACCAGATAAAGATCAAGAAGGAAGACGTTCCGAAAACTGCCTTTGTCTCAAGGTATGGACATCATGAATACCTTGTAGTGCCTTTTGGATTAACCAATGCCCCAGCAATTTTCATGAATCTTATGAATAAGATTTTCATGCCATATCTAGACAAGTTTGTCATCGTATTCATTGATGATATCTTGATCTATTCCAAAGACAAGGCCGAACATGCTGAACATCTGAGGTTAGTATTGCAAACACTAAGAGAACATCAACTCTATGCCAAATTCAGCAAGTGTGAATTTTGGCTAGATCAAGTGGAATTTCTTGGTCATGTCATTAGCAAAGATGGAATAACTGTTAACCCAAGCAAGGTAGCAGCAGTTCTAGAATGGGAAGCACCCAAGACTGTCAAGGAAATCCGAGGATTCCTAGGAATGGCAGGATATTATCGGAGATTCATTGAAGGATTCTCCAAGATAGCAGGACCAATGACTAAGCTGTTAAGAAAGAACACACCATTCGTGTGGTCGGAGGAGTGTGAGAAGAGTTTTCAAACTCTGAAGGAGAAACTCACCACAGCACCGGTGTTAGCAGTTCCTCGAAGTTGGCAAGGATTACACCGTGTACTTGTGACGCATCCAACCATGGATTGGGTTGCGTACTCATGCAAGATCGGAAGGTAATATCTTATGGATCGAGGCAACTCAGACCTCATGAAGTGAACTATCCAACACATGATTTAGAATTAGCAGCAGTTGTATTTGCTCTCAAAACATGGAGACATTTTCTCTATGGAGCCAAGTGTGAGCTCTATACGGATCATAAGAGTCTCAAATACTTCTTCACTCAGAAGGAACTCAATATGAGGCAGAAAAGATGGCTTGAACTGATCAAGGATTATGATTTGACCATCAATTATACTCCAGGAAAGGCCAATGTTGTAGCAGATGCCTTGAGTAGGACGAGCACCGGAGGAGTGGAACAAGAGATATCATCAGAGTTGAGGAAGGAAATAAGCCAAGCCCAAATACAACTTTGGGAGAAAGAAGCTCATGAAGGACTATCGGCTTTACAAGTAGCTGATGAGCTAAATGTTAACTTGAAGAATGAGATAATGATGGGTCAGTTGGACGATCCATTCATTGTAGAGGAGATGAGAAGGATAGATGAAGGTAGACCATCAGAATTTCATAGAGGAGAATCGGGATCATTATGGTTCCAGAAGAGGATTTGCGTTCCGGATATTGCTGAAATCAAGGAAGTAATACTCCGGGAAGTATAAAGATGTACATGGATCTAAAGGAGCTATTCTGGTGGAACAACATTAAGAGAGAGATAGCACAATACGTGGCGGAATGCCATACCTGCCAGAGAGTGAAGGCTGAACATCAGAGTCCGGCAGGGAAGTTACAACCTTTACCCATTCCAGAATGGAAATGGGAGGAGATAGGAATGGATTTCATCACCGGACTACCCATGACCAATAAAAAGAAGGACATGATATGGGTAATCGTGGACCGGTTGACAAAAAGTGCACACTTCTTAGCGGTAAATCAGCAAGATAAAGGAGAGAAACTCATCGATCTTTACATCAAAGAGATCGTGAGTAAACATGGAGTGCCCAAGAAGATCGTGTCGGATCGAGGATCCGTGTTCACTTCAGCATTTTGGAAGCAACTACACGAAGCCTTAGGATCCAAGTTGGACTATAGTACCGCCTATTATCCTCAGACAGGTGGACAAACAGAAAGAACTAATCAGATCCTAGAGGATATGCTTAGGGCTTGTGCTCTACACTTCGGAGGATCATGGGAGGAGCACTTGCCACTAGCAGAGTTTTCATACAATAATAGCTATCAAAGCAGCATCAAGATGGCACCGTTCGAAGCTCTGTATGGAAGGAAGTGTAGATCACCCATATGTTGGTATGAAGCTGGAGCAAGCAAAGAGTTCAATCCTGATTATGTCAAGGAAAAGCAACAAATCATAGACATCATAAGAGATAGGTTGAAGATAGCTCAAAGTCGGCAGAAGAGTTATGCCAATTAGAAGAGAAGAACATGGGAGACACAAGTTGGAGACATGGTATATCTCAAGGTGAGCCCGATGAAAGGACTTCAGAGATTTGGAGTAAAGGGAAAGTTAAGCCCTAGGTACATCGGACCTTTCAAGATTCTGAGTCAAAACCGAGGGTTAGCCTTTGAATTGGAACTACCGGGGAGGTTATCTCAGGTTCACAACGTATTCCATGTATCGCAACTCAGAAAGTGTTTAAAGACCCCAGATGAACCAGTATCACATGAAGAGCTCGAGTTACAACCAGACTTGACTTACATCGAGAAGCCAGCGAAGATTCTCGAGGAGAACTGGAAACAACTCAGGAATCGAGCTATAAAATATTGCAAGATACAATGGAAGCATCATCCCGAGAGGGAAGCCACCTGGGAAAAAGAAGAAGACCTGAGGAAAACATACCCCGAGCTCTTCAGGTATTACAACCACAACTTCGGGACGAAGTTTTCTTTAAGGGGGAAAGGCTGTAATGTCCCAGTTTTAGAGACGATCGAGGGGTAGATTTTAGAAAGGGATGTGCATTGCATTGTAAATTACAGGGAAATTTTGCGCTTTTAAAACAAAACTGCATCGAAGGGGAACAGGTTTCTCTCTCATCCTACAGGGTTAGGGTTTCGAGAGTGCGATGAACTTGTTCTTACTTAACTAGATTAGGGTTTTGAGAAGAGGAAGAGATATTGCATTACAATGCTAAGTTACATGATTGAATTAAAAGTTAAGTTGTATGATTGAATTCAAACCAAATTTGAATTTGAATTTCAAATTCAAACATCAAATGGATATCACATAATTCAAACTTGAGATAATGTAATAAACAATTATCATTAATCAAGATTATAAATCAGTACAACAATTATGTAAAGCTCATTAGAGAAAAACTTGAGCTTTATTGATTAACACATAATATACAATGTCTTTACATTATTCACAAATGAAATAAAGGAATATTACAACATATTACAAGAATTAGACAAAAATAGAAAAAGAAAAGAAAAGGAAATTACAATTCAATGATCTATCCTAACACTACAAGCTAAACTTCATTTAGTGTTGTACTTGATGATCTTCATGATCATTGGATCATCACTTTGCTCCCTGCACATAATCACAACAAAAAAAAAGTTATGCCAAGTGGCATAGCCACTTGGCAGGTTAAAAATCAAATAGAATTGGAGAGGATATGACCAAAGCTGCCGAGCTGATCCACTCTCAGCCAAGACACAAGCCAGATACCCAGCATGTGCACACACACACAGCTAGGCTGCTCACAAAGCAGTGTGCATGCAGCACAACACACACACACAGCTCTGTGTGTCACCAAGAGAGGCCAGGCCTTTTTGTCGACCAGGAGAGCAAAGCAAGGTGCATATAAAACATTTTCCACCGCCAGAACCAGCAACCCATCGACAAGCAGCTTGGTAAGCCACCAGATAGCAAGAACACAAGAACAGGAAGAACATCACTGCTGTTCAATCTGTCCAAAATCATCACAGGACCAACTCAAGCAACACAGGCTTGCAAGGAGGAGCAGGGCAAGCATAAGCTCAACAGAGAAGAAATCCTCTACAACAACAAAACCATCTAGGAGCTGGAGTGAGGTATAAACCAACTCAACCTGAGCAAAACACTGATTTGCTCATAAATAAGTATACACTTGCATCACAGAAGCAAAGTGGGCATAAAACCCTGGATATATCATCATTTGGTTGCAAGACTAATTGGTGCCAGAAAATCAAACAAAGGCTAGGAGGAAAATTAACCAAGGGAACACTGGTTGTGTCAACACAGTGACACAACCAGAGAAATCCAGCATGGATTCAATCCATGTAGCCATTCCAAGACACCAAGCACCTAATTGTCTAGCTACACCATCAGAATGGTAGATACACAATTTTCTACCAATTTTGTCAACATCACAAAGCCTCTGGCAATCATATATGATCAGCCAGCAAGCATTTGTCCATACACAGTAAGCCACAGAGAGGGGAGCAACCATGGCAGCATCACAAGTGCTGCCAGGGCCACCTCAACCCTGAGCCAGCACAAGAACCACACATCATTATCCATTTGGGATTCAGTAGAGGGCTAGGGTACACAACTGAGTGTTGGCATCCATCTAGCCCTGTGTCATTTAATAGGATGATCACAACTGCAAAGCAGCTCACATCACTTATCCACTTCAGTAAAATTCAGGCAATACAGATAAGTGAACAACACAAATAAATCAAAGCACCAGGGCTTTGCTGATGATCCAATGGATCATTGCAAGCAACAAATACTGCTTAAGTAAGCACCAGCACACACCGGAACCAGCCCGTGTGATACACACACATCACAGATTAAACAGGAGTGAAGCACTGAAGCTACACATCATCTTTCACAAGCAACTGATGATCATATGATCATCAGAAGCTTGCTAGAGCATGCCAGGGCATGCTAATGCATCACTGACATTGCTCAAGCAATAATTATTCAAGTAATACAAATATGAATGGCACACGCATATAATTAAGCCATAACAACAACCAGAGCCATCAAGCAAGCAATTGAATCAATTATAGCATGACCAGTAGCAACTTAGCAGTCCATGAGCATTACAAGATGCTCATGAGCCAGCATACATGAATACACTTGAGGATCTGGCAAGATTATCAACAAGAACAAAGGCACAGGAATGGAATTAGACAAGCAATGCTAGCACATCAAGTGTTTAGGCTAGAAACTCTTGCACAGAGACATGGCAGGGCTTCACACAGCAGTAGCACATGCATAGCGCAGCAGCATAGCACAGCAGGAGCAGGCACACATGGCGCTGCAGAAGAGCACAACAGCTCTTGTGCAGGTAAGCATAGCACAGCAGTAGAGCTAGAGGAGGAAGAAGATCAAGCACAGGAGGGGAGCAGAGAAGGAGGCACACTTACTTGGAGTCGAGCAGAACAGCGCAGCCATGGCGGCCACGGCGGCACACGCCGGAGCGCGGCGGCGCCAAGACAAGCCAGGCCATAGCAGCACCACGGCACCTCGCACACATGGTGGCGACGCCACGGTGGCAACACAGCGCCTGGAGCGACGGGATCGCCCAAATCCCGTAACCCTAGCCGCCGCAGAGGTAGACGAAGACGAGCTGGAGCAGCACCGCTCCAGATCGACGCGGATCAGGAGGACCGCCGTTGTGAGGCGCGTCGATTGCGCACCATGGCGGGGGCCAATTCCGGCGGAGCTCGCCGGAATCGAGCGGCGACGGCGGAGGCGACGCGAATCGCCAAAGAAGGATTAGGGTTAGGGTTCGGACACGCGCGAGAGAGAGAGGGAGAGAAGTGAGGTGGTCGAGCCGGACCAGTTGGGTCGGCCGACCTAACCCGTTGGGCCACCCTGACAGGTGGGGCCCAAGGGCATTTTAGTCATTTCACAAAATTAGTTAAAAACAGAAACTTTGAAATTACATAAGAAATGTTTAAAAGCTCTAAAAAAATAATTAAAAATATGAAAATTGATCAGCATAAAATTCTCTATCTAAATAAAATATCAAAGAGAATTTTTGAATACAATTAAGAATAAGTCTTAATTTGATGATTTAAATAATGATTTAAATCACACATATTATTTTCAATAATGAAAATAAGTCCATTAATGCAATTGGACTTTAAAAACACCTTGACAATATTTCAGGGTTGTATTTACCCTAAATAGAGTATCTCCAAATCTATCTTAGTATTAACCTCTTACATGAAATAATAATGTCATCGGAAGGGGGAGACAAACCCTAAAACTGGAATCATGCATAATTGCTTCTTTAACCATTGCCCTTATCGGACAATGATGCTATTTTTCAGAAACAGAGGACAAGGGTCAGTCCACACCATCCAACTGCAAAACTTTGCAGTGTTCAGGCAAGTTCATCACTTGCTCATGTCATTTGAGTATTTCTATCAAATTACTTGCAAAGTACTATGGTTATCACTATTGCATAAAAACCAAAACCACTATTTTCATAACTATGAATATGACTATGTGTTTGGCAATGGAACCATGGATTGTGTTGATATGGTGGAGGTTCCATTGCAAGGGTTTATATCCATCTAGGATTAAGCAACAAATGTCGCCAGTGATTCTTGTGCCGTAATACCCGTGTTAACCATAAGATCTGGAGTGGGACGGAATAGTCAACCGTATTTCCACCTCTTGTACATCAACGGATGCGCTTACCGTAGCGGTTGTATCTTGCGGAGCAATTGGTGGGTGGGGAGCCCCTTCTAATTCCCCACGGTATAGCTGTTGCTTACCGTAGCGGCTGCTGCTTGCGGAACAATTGGTGGGTGGGGATCCCCTTCTAATTCCCCACGGTAATGTGGTCTATGATGGGTTGCAGCTGCCGGCGAAGGAGTTTGGTTCGATCCCAGACTGTCGTCGTGGTCGGGGTCCACCCTGAAATTACGGGAATAATGGGACCGGCGAGGACCCAGGGTCGGGGTTTGCAACAAAGGGTGGGTGTGCGAGGTAGCGGAGGAATATAGTTGGCTACGACCTTTTACCGGGCCTGACACCGAAGGAAGTGTGGACGGGAGAGCTGCCCGGTTGGCACCAAGGTTAAGATCTCTTATGGGTAAAGCAACACACCTCTGCAGAGTGTAAAGAACCGTGACCTGTCACTCCCTGTTCCGGGATATGGAACTGCGAACGCGGCCGGAAAGGAGCTCCATGAAGTTCTAGTAAACCGGTGAAGGCTGACGGACATAGCTCTTTGAAATAAAAGCAATCTCTTGAAGAAATGTTTATCAAAACCTGCATTGGTATTAGACTTTCTGGTCTAATATCGTAGCTAGTGGATTAAACACCTCTTATCTATAATGAACTTGTTGAGTACGCTCGTACTCATCCCACTCTTAAATCCCTTGCTTAGGTTGTCTGAATCGTGTGGAGGAGGACTACGACAATCCTGAAGGAGCCGAGATCATCGGCTATGAAGAACCAGACCTCTCTGGAGGTATTGAAGGCGTAGACTACCTCATAGTCTACGGAACCGGGGAGGCTTCCGGAGGAGATCAAGCCTAGAAGCATCGAGTAGTAGTAGTAGCCGAGCAGCCGAACTCTTAATACCTAGCTGCTCGAGAGAATAAATGTATAACTTAATGAGACTTCTATATTGTAAGCTAAGTTGGGTTCGCCTCGAACCCAGGAGTATTCCTCTTAGGACCCAGGAGGAGCTCCGAGACAATATGTGTATTATGTTTGTAATATTAAATGAATGAGTTATGGACCTGCTATGTTCTGTTGTACTACTCTGAGGGATGTAATATTTGCGGAATGGTACTTCGTGAATGTTATATCAACGACTGGCATACTACAACATGCAGTGGTATGCAGGGTCACCACAATGGCGTCCCCAGAAACATGGTTACCGCTCAACAAGCAACTTATAAGAAATAAGATACATAAGTACATATTCAATACCACAATAGTTTTTAAGGCTATTTTCCCATGAGCTATATATTGCAAAGATAAAGAATGGAATTTTAAAGGTAGCACTCAAGTAATTTACTTTGGAATGGCAGGGAAATACCATGTAGTAGGTAGGTATGGTGGACATAAATGGCATAGTTTTTGGCTCAAGGATTTTGGATGCACGAGAAGTAATCCCTCTCAATACAAGGCTTAGGCTAGCAAGGTTGTTTGAATCAAACACAAGTATGAACCAGTACAGCAAAACTTACATAAGAACATATTCCAAGCATTATAAGATTCTACATTGTCTTCCTTCTTGTTCAAACACCTCACCAGAAAATATCTAGACTCTAGAGAGACCAATCATGCAAACCAAATTTTAACAACCTCTATGTAGTTCTTCATTAATAGGTGCAAAGTACATGATGCAAGAGCTTAAACATGATCTATATGAGCACAACAATTGCCAAGTATCAAATTATTCAAGACATTATACCAATTACCACATGAAGCATTTTCCGTTTCCAACCATATAGCAATGAATGAAGCAGTTTCAACCTTCGCCATGAACATTAAAAGTAAAGCTAAGAACACATGTGTTCATATGCAACAGCGGAGCGTGTCACTCTCCCAAACAAAGAATGCTAGGATCTGATTTTATTCAAACAAAAACAAAAATAAAAACAAACAAACGCTCCAAGTAAAGCACATAAGATGTGACGGAATAAAAATATAGTTTCACTAGAGGTGACCTGATAATTTGTCGATGAAGAAGGGATGCCTTGGGCATCCCCAAGCTTAGATGCTAGAGTCTTCTTAAAATATGCAGGAATGAACAACGGGGGCATCCCCAAGCTTAGACTTTTCACTCTTCTTGATCATATTGTATCATCCTCCTCTCTTGACCCTTGAAAACATCCTCCACACCAAACTCAAAACAAACTCATTAGAGGGTTAGTGCATAATCAAAAATTCACATATTCAGAGGTGACATAATTATTCTTAACACTTCTGGACATTGCACAAAGCTACTGAAAGTTAATGGAACAAAGAAATCCATCAAACATAGCAAAACAGGCAATGCGAAATAAAAGGCAGAATCTGTCAAAACAGAACAGTACGTAAAGACGAATTTTTCTGGGGCACTTAACTTGCTCATATGAAAAATCTCAAATTGGATGAAAGTTGCGTACATATCTGAGGATCACGCACGTAAATTGGCAGATTTTTCTGAGTTACCTACAGACGGGGCTACTCAATTTCGTGACAGTAAGAAATCTGTTTTTGTGCAGTAATCCAAATCTAGTATCAACCCTACTATCAAAGAATTTACTTGGCACAACAATGCAATAAAATAAAGATAAGGAGAGGTTGCTACAGTAGTAACAACTTCCAAGACTCAAATATAAAACAAAAGTGCAGAAGTAAAATAATGGGTTGTCTCCCATAAGCGCTTTTTTTAATGTCTTTCAGCTAGGCGCAGAAAGTGTGAATCAAGTAACATCAAGAGATGAAGCATCAACATCATAATTTGTTCTAATAATAGAATCATAGAGTAACTTCATTCTCTTTCTAGGGAATTGTTCCATACCTTTCTTGATAGGAAATTGATACTTAATATTACCTTCCTTCATGTCAATAATAGCACCAATAGTTCGAAGAAAAGGTCTTCCCAAAATAATGGGACAAGATGCATTGCATTCAATATCCAAGACAATAAAATCAACGGGGACAAGGTTATTGTTAACCATAATATGAACATTATCAATCCTCCCCAAAGGTTTCTTTGTAGCATTATCAGCAAGATTAACATCCAAATAACAATTTTTCAATGGTGGCAAGTCAAGCATATCATAGATTTTCTTAGGCATAACATAAACACTTGCACCAAGATCACATAAAGCATTACAATTAAAATCATTGACCTTCATCTTAATGATGGGCTCCCAACCATCTTCTAACTTCCTAGGAATAGAAGTTTCAAGTTTTATTTTATCTTCTATAGCTTTTATGAGAGCATTTGTAATATGTTTTGTAAAGGCCAAATTTATAGCACTAGCATTGGGACTTCTAGCAAGTTTTTCTAAGAACTTAATAACTTCAGAGATATGGCAATCATAAAAATCTAAACCATTATGATCTACAGCAATGGGATCATTGTCCCCAATATTTTGAAAAATTTCAGCAGTTTTATCACAAGCAGTTTCAGCAGTTTTAGCAGTTTCAGGCAGTTTTGCACGCTTTGCATTAGGAGTAGAAACATTGCTAACACCAATTATTTTACCATTGATAGTAGGAGGTTTAGCAACATGTGAAGCATCAACATTACTAGTGGTGGTAATAGTCCAAACTTTAGTTACATTATTCTCTTTAGCAAAATTTTCTTCTTTTTCCCACCTAGCATGCAATTCAGCCATGAATCTAATATTTTCATTAATTCGAACTTGGATAGCGTTTGCTGTAGCAAATGACTTAATATCTTTAGTTTCATTAGGCATAACTTTCAATTTTAAAAGATCAACATCAGTAGCAAGACTTTCATCCTTAGAAGCAAGAACATCAATTTTACCAAGCTTTTCTTCAACAGATTTGTTAAAAGCAGTTTGTGTACTAATAAATTCTTTAAGCATGGCTTCAAGACCAGGGGGTACACTCCTATTATTTTTGTAATAATTACCATAAGAATTACCATAACCATTACCATTATTAGAAGGATATGGCCTATAGTTGTTACCAGAATAATTCCTATAAGCATTGTTGTTGAAATTATTATTTTTAATGAAGTTCACATCAACATACTCTTCTTGAGCAACCAATGAAGCTAAAGGAACATTATTAGGATCAACATTAGATCTACCATTCACAAGCATAGACATAATAGCATCAATCTTATCACTCAAGGAGGAGGTTTCTTCAACAGAATTTACCTTCTTACCTTGTGGAGCTCTTTCAGTGTGCCATTCAGAGTAATTGATCATCATATTATCAAAAGCTTTGTTGCGGCGCCTAGAGTGATGGACATAAAAGTACCTCCAGCAGCTGAATCCAATAGGTTCCGCGAAGAAAAATTCAGTCCTGCATAAAAGATTTGGATGATCATCCAAGTAGTCAGTCCATGGGTAGGGCAATTCTTTACCAAAGATTTCATTCTTTCCCATGCTTGGGCAACATGCTCATTATCCAATTGCTTAAAATTCATTATGCTACTTCTCAAAGATATAATTTTAGCAGGAGGATAATATCTACCAATGAAAGCATCCTTACATTTAGTCCATGAATCAACACTATTCTTAGGCAAAGATAGCAACCAATCTTTAGCTCTTCCTCTTAAGGAAAAAGGAAACAATTTTAATTTTATAATGTCACCATCTACATCCTTATATTTTTGCATTTCACAAAGTTCAACAAAATTATTAAGATGGGCAGCAGCATCATCAGAACTAACACCAGAAAATTGCTTTCTCATAGCAAGATTTAATAAAGCAGGTTTAATTTCAAAAAATTCTGCTGTAGTAGCAGGTGGAGCAATAGGTGTGCATAGGAAATCATTATTATTTGTGCTAGTGAAATCACACAACTTAGTATTCTCAGGAGTACCCATTTTAGCAGTAGTAAATAAAGCAAACTAAATAAACTAGATGCAAGTAACTAATAATTTTTTTTGTGTTTTTAATATTGAGAACGCAAACAAGATAGTAAATAAAGTAAAGCAAGTAACCAATTTTTTTGTATTTTTTATATAGAGAACAAACAAAGCAGTAACTAAAATAAAGTAAAGCAAGACAAAAACAAAGTAAAGAGATTGGAAGTGGGAGACTCCCCTTGCAGCGTGTCTTGATCTCCCCGGCAACGGCGCCAGAAAACAGTTGCTGGCGTGCAGTTGACGTGGGAGTTAGAAATCTTTCTGGTGTAACTTTTCTTCAGGTCCCCGGCAACGGCGCCAGAAAACAGTCTAGATACGCGTGAAGCACACATCCGCTGGGAACCCCAAGAGGAAGTTGTGATGCGTACAGCAGCAAGTTTTCCCTCAGTAAGAAACCAAGGTTATCGAACCAGTAGGAGTCAAGGAACACGTGAAGGTCGTTGGTGACGGAGTGTAGTGCGGCGCAACACCAGGGATTCCGGCGCCAACGTGGAACCTGCACAACACAATCAAAGTACTTTGCCCCAACTTAACAGTGAGGTTGTCAATCTCACCGGCTTGCTGTAAACAAAGGATTAAATGTATAGTGTGGAAGATGATGTTTGTTTGCGAAGAACAGTAAAGAACAAGTATTGCAGTAGATTGTATTTCAGATGTAAAAGAATGGACCGGGGTCCATAGTTCACTAGTGGTGTCTCTCCAATAAGATAAATAGCATGTTGGGTCAACAAATTACAGTTGGGCAATTGACAAATAGAGAGGGCATAACAATGCACATACATATCATGATGACTACTATGAGATTTAATCGTGGCATTACGACAAAGTACATAGACCGCTATCCAAGCATGCAACTATGCCTAAAAAGTCCACCTTCGGGTTAGCATCCGCACCCCTTCCAGTATTAAGTTGCAAACAACGGACAATTGCATTAAGTATGGTGCGTAATGTAATCAACACAAATATCCTTAGACAAAGCATTGATGTTTTATCCCTAGTGGCAACAACGACATCCACAACTTTAGAACTTTCCGTCACTCGTCCTGCAGATTCAATGGAGGCATGAACCCACTATCGAGCATAAATACTCCCTCTTGGAGTTCAAGTATCAACTTGGCCAGAGCCTCTACTAGCAACGGAGAGCATGCAAGAACATAAACAACACATATATGATAGATTGATAATCAACTTGACATAGTATTCCATATTCATCGGATCCCAACAAACACAACATGTAGCATTACAAATAGATGATCTTGATCATGATAGGCAGCTCACAAGATCTAACATGATAGCACAATGAGGAGAAGACAACCATCTAGCTACTGCTATGGATCCATAGTCCAAGGATGAACTACTCACACATCAATCCGGAGGCGATCATGGTGATGAAGAGTCCTCCGGAAGATGATTCCCCTCTCCGGCAGGGTGCCGGAGGCGATCTCCTGAATCCCCCGAGATGGGATTGGCGGCGGCTGCGTCTCTGGAAGTATTTCCGTATCGTGGCTCTCGGTAATAGGGTTTTCGCGACGGAGGGAATAAATAGGCGGAAGGGCAGCGTCGGTGGAGGCACGAGGGCCCCACACCATAGGGCGGCGCGGGCCCCACCCAGGCCGCGCGGCCCTGTGGTCTGGGCGCCTCGTCGCCCCACTTCGTATCCCCTTCGGTCTTCTGGAAGCTCCGTGGAAAAATAAGACCCTGGGCGTTGATTTCGTCCAATTCCGAGAATATTTACAGCAGAAAATAGCAACTGGCTCTTCGGCATCTCGTCAATAGGTTAGTGCCGGAAAATGCATAATAATGATGTAAAGTATGTATAAAACATGTGAATATTGTCATAAAAGTAGCATGGAACATAAGAAATTATAGATACGTTTGAGACGTATCAATGTCCAGGTGTACTGTCGAAGACAAGTGAATTTACATATTTTATTATATGGTAACTGAACATCTTTTTCACAAAGAAATGTAATGCTCCCCTAGATGCATAAGAGTGAACTTCACATAGTTAATGTACAAAAATCATCCACTCCGCAAAGACAAACATCAAATGCGAACATCATGAATAATTCATCTAGCAGATTGAAATAAAAATCCAACTAGCAGAAATAGTCTAAAATGAACTATCAGGAGACATGAACTTCAGGAATTGGTATCAGCAAACTTCAGTCAACCTACGCCGTGCCGCAATGCTCTTGCACCGGACGCCCCAGCGGTGCAACAGTTGGGTTCGATGCCACCATTAAAAGAGAGCGACTGGCAAGCCGCGTCCACCACCAGGAAATAGTGCAAGGCTGGCACCACGTTTATCTCCTCGTCCTATGCGGCATCGCCTCGTCGGGGTGGTAGCGCTCGAGGAGTCCTTGCTGTATATGTGTAATGCTCAGACAATGCAAGTGGACTTCTAAATTACCTGGCACCAAACTGATAGAATTAGGTGAATAAAACACTTGAAATATTTGTTTTATCAGCCATAATGATAGTGAACTCCACACAATATAAAAGTGAACTTTTCTCCAAGAACAAAATGAGTTATATTTGTTTTATTAGGCACGCATCAACACACAGAATTGCATGAACTGATTTTTTATATCAAATATACTTCACTGCCATAAGTGTTTTTTATAGTAAGCAACGAGGCACCAAAACGCTCTTAATAGTATGAATAATTATGTCGCTATGTTGTATCAGTATCTGGCACCCACTACATGGGAAGACTTACATGTTATTACCATGTGTGCTTGTAACTCCATTCACAGCCTGCCACAAATCATACATTCGCTGAAATTGCACGTCATCCTGCAGGCAACATGGCAACACATAGCTTATGATAAGTGAACTTGACGCATTATGATGAACTGAACTTCAGGAAAGAAGAAAAACTGAACCATGAGAAACAACGTGGTACATTCTAAAATTTTATCACACAGAGTGAACTGCCCGAATGTATGGAGTGCACTTCCCTGATGTATATGATGCTGACATGTTGACACTAACGGATCCGCGGGATGTAGATCGTCGTTGAACCTCCGCCAAGTACCCCAAACGCCATCTTAAGAGAGCTC